>NW_026712250.1:12378628-12891128 GCF_030504385.1 Musca domestica | reverse complement strand
TTTGTTAGTGCAGATTTGAAAATTTAATATTTTTTTAATTTAAAAACAATTATTTTTTAAAATGTTAACGGCAGTCTTCTTTAAATTTTTTAGAAAAAAAAATGTTCTTAAAAAGGCTTAGAAATATTTTTTTTAATATTTTTTAAAAGGAAAATATTCTTCGGTCAACTCCTTCTGGTACCTCCCACACAAAATGTCAACATTTTCAAAGAAAATAATTTACTTCACAAAAAGAGAAAGGATAATCCAATTTTGCTCCAACTTTGCATATCCTAATATTTGCATCAGAGCTAGGTCTGGTGCGAAAATGGACAATATTGGTCCACTCCATCAAGTACCTCCCCCACAAAGGGTCAAGGTGATGAATAATTATAAGTCTTATAAAATGTAATGCATGTATCCGATTATCTTCAAATTACACAAATCACAATATTTTTATTAACCCAAGGACTGGTGTGAAAAAGGAATATATTGATCTACTCCTTCCGATACCTCCCCCACAAAGGGTTAAAATTTAGAATATTCATGAAGGTCATAAAACACAAAATTATTATACGATTCTATTAAGACTTTGCACATCTCAATATTTCCGTCAATACAAGATCTGTTATAAAGATGGTAGAGATCGGACGATTCCTTCTGGTACCTCCCCCACAAAGGGTCAAAATTTTTAATATTCATGTGCTTCATAAAACGCGAAATTAACATCCGATTCCATTCAGACTTGGAACATCTCAATATTTCCATTAACACAAGATCTGTTATAAAGATGGCAGAGATCGGACCATTTCTTCTGGTACCTCCCCCACATAGGGTTCGAGATTTTCGAAAAACAAAACTCTCAAAAAAAAAAACGAAATAAGCATCCAAATTCATCCATCCATCTCCTCAAATTTCCCACATACGAACATTTTTGCTACCACAAGATCTGTTTTAAAGATGCTATACATCTGCCAACCCCTTAGTTACCAAACTCTCCCTCACGATTCTCAATACTTATATCTGTCATAACTTTTCGAAACAAGTCGTCGATTCTTTACAACTTGTTATATCTAAATATTTCTCTTAAACAGAAATCTGATACGAATATGTTCTTTATCGAAATTTTTGATTTCGAATAAAATTGGTTATAAATATTCAATTTTCTTCAAATTTTGCCATACCAATATTTTTATATGTATTAGATGAATCATGAAAATGGAATACTTCGGTCTGCTATATCTGTTACTTCACGCTTGTTTCCACATTATCCAAAAATTTTGCACATGTCTCATATAAAGTACAGGAAGTAGTCGATATAGGCCAAATCTGTCATGTTGTAATATTTATATCAGTCTTACGTCAGATACGAAGTCAATATTGGCCAATTGCTTCGAAACCGCCCCCATAAACGATAAAAAGTTTGAATAATCATAACACAAGGCTCGATGTATACATCTGTCGGATAACCAACGATACTTTTTAACTTGTTTTTCATTTAATTTTATAGGTCAAGATTTTTTTGTATTAAAAATAATTTTTTAATAATTTAATTGCAAAATATCTCCTTTATTTGTTTTTTGGATTTTTTGAAAAATACTCGAAAATATTCCAAATTATAAATTCTTAAAATATTTTTACAAATTTCCTTGAAATTTGATACGAAAATCATTTCAAAATTCTTCTTAAATCCCCCATTTTGCCCCACAAATCAAAAGACTTAAGACACAAACCCAACGGCAAACATATGAAATTCAAATGAGAAATCAATTCTCTCTTCTCACTCTCTTCATTCATGATTATTGCCATGACAAACAAAAGACTTAAGACACAAACCTATGTAAGGAGACAATGAAATGACTACAGTTTCTCACTCAAAATCCCTTTTCTCTTCTTCTCTGTTTACAAATTTTCGCCATTGCTTTCGCCGAAGAAAACTAAAACTGAAGACTTAAGACACAAACTTTGCCATGTGCTGTATGAAAAAATTCCGTTGGCTCTCTCTCTCTCTCTCAGAAGGGTTATCTTTACAAATTACTCTCATTACGGTCTTATCATTTGATTCAAAAGACTTAAGACACAAACCTGCATGAAAACCAATGTGTACATCCTTTCTTTTTCGTTCTCTCTTCTTATGATTTTCCTTATCTCTGGAGCAAGTTTACCCCATAAACTAAAAGGCTTAAGACCTCATTTTTTTGTAATTATCAACCATTCCATTCACCCAGACATTCACAATGCATTGTTGCCCCAATTTCCTCCCAATTTCCATACAAAGTATTTCGATAATTCTTCAACTCAGTAAACTTGGAACAAATCAATTAACTCCATTCAAGTGAGAAATTTCCAAGATCAATAACACCATTCCTCCACTCTATGCTGGCCACATCTGTTCTTATTTAAAATGCGAAATATCTTGTGAAATATCCACCAATTGCCAATTGGTGACTGTTGCCAACATTGTTTTCCAAAGTGGGCAATTTGCCCATAAAGTCATGCGTTAAATTTGTTGTTTTTTTTAATGTTGCAACTAACCCACTAACCTTATTAAAAAGGTGCATTCTGCATTCACCATTGGACGTTTGGTGAAGCTCTCATTGAAGGAGGAGAAGAAGCTAAGAAAAACACACCTTTTATGGATCGTTGCCATAACACAAACACACACACACACTTCGATGGCAGTGGTATTTAGCTGTGATTGGAAGAGATGGACGTTGATGTCGTTGCTTCTGACAATTGAATGAGTTAAACGAAACTTCATACTGGACACCACTTCAGCTCGTTTGGAGTTTGTTTTAACTGAAACTCATCTAGTTGACCAAACACAACCAGTTTTAAGCAAATAATTTGTTTGGAATGTTTTTCTAGGTCAGGAGAGAGGTAGACAGATTTCCGATTTTGAGAAGAAACGTCGATATCTTATTTGTACAAAACACATTGAACAGGCAACTTAAAAATTAAGTTGTTATTGACAACTTTTCTATAACGAAAAGTTGTTATCGACAACTTTTCTCTAACGAAAAGTTGTTATCGACAACTTTTCTCTAACGAAAAGTTGTTATCGACAACTTTTCTCTAACGAAAAGTTGTTATCGACAACTTTTCTCTAACGAAAAGTTGTTATCGACAACTTTTCTCTAACGAAAAGTTGTTATCGACAACTTTTCTCTAACGAAAAGTTGTTATCGACAACTTTTCTCTAACGAAAAGTTGTTATCGACAACTTTTCTCTAACGAAAAGTTGTTATCGACAACTTTTCTCTAACGAAAAGTTGTTATCGACAACTTTTCTCTAACGAAAAGTTGTTATCGACAACTTTTCTCTAACGAAAAGTTGTTATCGACAACTTTTCTCTAACGAAAAGTTGTTATCGACAACTTTTCTCTAACGAAAAGTTGTTATCGACAACTTTTCTCTAACGAAAAGTTGTTATCGACAACTTTTCTCTAACGAAAAGTTGTTATCGACAACTTTTCTCTAACGAAAAGTTGTTATCGACAACTTTTCTCTAACGAAAAGTTGTTATCGACAACTTTTCTCTAACGAAAAGTTGTTATCGACAGCTTTTCTCTAACGAAAAGTTGTTATCGACAGCTTTTCTCTAACGAAAAGTTGTTATCGACAGCTTTTCTCTAACGAAAAGTTGTTATCGACAGCTTTTCTCTAACGAAAAGTTGTTATCGACAGCTTTTCTCTAACGAAAAGTTGTTATCGACAGCTTTTCTCTAACGAAAAGTTGTTATCGACAGCTTTTCTCTAACGAAAAGTTGTTATCGACAGCTTTTCTCTAACGAAAAGTTGTTATCGACAGCTTTTCTCTAACGAAAAGTTGTTATCGACAGCTTTTCTCTATCGAAAAGTTGTTATCGACAACTTTGTCATAAAGAAAACTTGTTATCGACAACTTTGTCATAAAGAAAACTTGTTATCGACAACTTTGTCATAAAGAAAACTTGTTATCGACAACTTTTCTATAACGAAAAGTTGTTATCGACAACTTTTCTATAACGAAAAGTTGTTATCGACAACTTTTCTATAACGAAAAGTTGTTATCGACAACTTTTCTATAACGAAAAGTTGTTATCGACAACTTTTCTATAACGAAAAGTTATAATAGATAACTGTTTCATAACGAAAAGTTGTTATCGAAAAGTTGTTATCGACAACTTTTCTATAACGAAAAGTTGTTATCGACAACTTTTCTATAAAGAAAACTTGTTATCGACAACTTTGTCATAAAGAAAACTTGTTATCGACAACTTTGTCATAAAGAAAACTTGTTATCGACAACTTTTCTATAACGAAAAGTTGTTATCGACAACTTTTCTATAACGAAAAGTTATTGTCGACAACTTTTCTATAAAGAAAACTTGTTATCGACAACTTTGTCATAAAGAAAACTTGTTATCGACAACTTTTCTATAACGAAATGTTGTTATCGACAACTTTTATGTAATGAAAAGTTATTATCGATAACTTTTCTATGCAGAAAAGTTATTATCGATAACGTTCTTTTGCAGAAAAGTGTTTATCGACAACTTTTCTATGCAGAAAAGTTATTATCGATAACTTTTCTATGCAGAAAAGTCGTTATCGACCCTTTTCCTGTCCATATATATAGTTATCGAAAATATTTCCTTGCGAAAAAGTTAACTTTTCCACATAAACTTCAACTTCCGTATGACTCACTTCTAGATATTTCTTCGACATTTTCTATGGACTGACATTTGTATGCCTAAACTTATGATTCCATTGTGTCGGTCGGTTTGAATTTATTATGAAATTGTATGCATAGGTAGTTATACACACATATGCACTCTTGTATGTTTCTATTTTAGTTATCACTACCATTGTATTTTGTTGTTGCAGTTTCTCCTTCCACAATTTCAAATAAGTAGCTATTATATGAAAATGTCAACCCCCCAGCTACCCATTATCAATTCAATTCCAGACAATTATGGTCACTCTGTCACTGAATTATAATACAAACAAAAATTAATTCAAAATTGCCATATTTTAAAGCATACGGCTGAATATGGTCAGTATTCGTCATGGCGGTGTGTAGATTCCCTGGACATTTTGGTGCTGCGATTTGAAAAAATATATATTATCGAATCGTCTGCCCTTGTTATCGAATATTATGAAGTTGCTCTGGTCCAAAATAGTTCCGATTATCCCTCAAAATTTATTATTTTTGCTCCCATTTTTGGAGGGTTTTAATGTTATCGATTTTGTTATCGATATTTTTTTCTGGGAAAAAATTGCGTTTTTCTTTGAAAATTTTTTTAATTTTTCATATCAATTATACAGGAAATTGTAGTAATTTTACATAGACTTTGGATTTAACTAATCTGCTTTTCACAGCTGACTGCCTAAGAAAATCCAAAACCCTATTTCCTTTATGCACCATAACAAGAAAAGAAAAATAGACATTTCCCTGACAAAAGAAAGAAAAATGAGGGCTCTCATTTATTAGTTTTGCAGTGGTGCAAACCATGTTATTGTTGTTGTTTTCTTTTTCGAGTTGCAAATTGCAATTGTTTGGCAAAAAGTGAATTATTTTTTGCTTTCGGCGGACTGCACTAAAGGCAATCAAAGAAAACCAAGTGTCCATGCAACTGCCATGGTGTTTTGGCTACGCAATGCCAGCCACTATGACGAAGTAAAATTTTGTTTTGAAAAGGAAACAACTTTCTTTTGGCCGAACATACTTCTGCTTAAGAAATAATAGTAATGCGGGTAAGAGGGGAGAGGGGAGAGGGGGAGAGAAGGGGGTTTAATGTTCAAAACATTAGTTGGATTTTTGTCGGCTTCTTACTGCCGACCAGGAAGAAGAGCTTGAAATTTAATAAAGGAAATGTCTATTATTTCTTGCTTTGCAATGTTTCTTCTTTTAATTAATTAATTAATTATTAATTTTTTTAAACTTTCATTTTATTTTTTGTTGCTACAATATTTACTTTATTAATGGCCAATATTAATTGTTATATAAAATCAAATTGGAAACACCATGGATTAGTTTATTTTTTTGGTGGAAAACAAAAATCCCTCTCATTCTCTCCCACCCCCAAAAAACAACAACTGAAATACCATAACCTTCTCTCTCCCTCTCCATGCGTTGCTTGCTCTCCATTTTTAACACCAATTAAGTAATGCAACGAAACGTAACGTTAATATTAATTAGTTAAAAAACAAAGACTAAAAAACCAAAAAAAATATCAAAACACAACAACAACTACACTATTGCCGTCATAGCCGCGGCATAAGTTTATTATTGCAGCAAAGGTAATAACATACCTTCAAAATCAACAACTTTTTGAAGGTGTTTAATAAAAACAACAACAACAACAACAACTCGATGGCATGGCTATTCGCAACAAGGCTTGTGCCTTTTACGTCGCTTGGCTGTGGATATAGAACGTGACTAAACTTGTTGAAAAACAAAATTTATTTCATTTCAAAAAAAAAAAATGCAATCGATTTCGGTTTTCTTAAAGGCATACTTTACTTGGCAAACTATTGACTGTGTAATCGAACATTGAAAAGTTATTATATTATCGAAAACATATAGAAAAAACAAATATTTTCCAGAGAAGAAGTTGTTATCGACAACACTTTTCTATAGAAAAAATTGTTATCGAAAATATTTTCTATGGAAAAAGTTGTTATCGACAACATTTTCTAGAGAAAAAGTTGTTATCGACAACATTTTCTAGAGAAAAAGTTGTTATCGACAACATTTTCTATAGAAAAAGTTGTTATCGAAAACATTTTCTATGGAAAAAAATGTTTTCGACAACATTTTTTATGTGATCAACAACATTTTCTATAGAAAAAATTGTTATCGGCAACATTTTCTATAGAAAAAATTGTCATCGACAACATTTTCTATAGAAAAAATTGTCATCGACAACATTTTCTATAGAAAAAATTGTCATCGACAACATTTTCTATAGAAAAAATTGTCATCGACAACATTTTCTATAGAAAAAATTGTCATCGACAACATTTTCTATAGAAAAAAATGTTATCGGCAACATTTTCTATAGAAAAAGTGATTATCGGCAACATTTTCTATAAAAAAAGTTATTATAAACAACATTTTCCATAGAAAAAGTTGTTATCGACAATATTTTCTATAGAAAAAATTGTTATCGACAATATTTTCTATAGAAAAAATTGTTATCGACAATATTTTCTATAGAAAAAATTGTTATCGACAATATTTTCTATAGAAAAAATTGTTATCGACAATATTTTCTATAGAAAAAAATGTTATCGACAATATTTTCTACAGAAAAAGTTGTTATCGACAATATTTTCTACAGAAAAAGTTGTTATCGACAACATATTCTATATAAAATGTTGTTATCGACCACATTTTCTTTAGAAAATGTTGTTATCGGTAACATTTTCTATTGAAAATGTTGTTATCGGTAACATTTTCTATTGAAAATGTTTTTATCGGTAACATTTTCTATTGAAAATGTTGTTATCGGTAACATTTTCTATTGAAAATGTTGTTATCGGTAACATTTTCTATAGAAAAAGTTGTTATCGACAACATTTTCCATAAAAAAAATTTGTTATCGACAACATTTTCTATAGAAAAATTTGTTATCGACAACATTTTCTATAGAAAAATTTGTTATCGACAACATTTTCTATAGAAAAATTTGTTATCGACCAACTTTTCCATAGAAAAAGTTGTTATCGACGACATTTTCTATAGAAAAAGTTGTCGTCAATAACATTTTCTATGGAAAAAGTTGTTATCGGTAACCCTTTTCTATATAAATGTTGTTATCGACATTCTTTTCTATAGAAAAAGTTGTTATCGGCAACATTTTCTATGGAAAAAGTTGTTATCGGCAACATTTTCTGTGGAAAAAGTTGTTATCGACAACATTTTCTATGGAAAAAGTTGTTATCGGCAACATTTTCTATGGAAAAAGTTGTTATCGACAACATTTTCTATGGAAAAAGTTGTTATCGATAATATTTTCCATAGAAAAAATTGTTATCGACAACATTTTTTATTGAAAAAAATGTTATCGACAATATTTTCCATAGAAAAAATTGTTATCGACAACATTTTCTATAGAAAACATTTGTTATCGACCAACTTTTTCATCCCTATTATCAAAAGTGGCTCCCCTGTACTTTGTTGTTGTTTTTCTTCCCATTTTAACCAGTCATAACTTAAGTTCAATATCCATTTTTGGTGACAATGTTGATTAGGTTTGAATTTAAAAAAAAAAAAACAAATACACACTGTTCGCCTCAATGCCTAGCCATTGGTATGCATTCAATACCCTCTGCCCGGCATATCCTCCAAATTTGGTTATTAAAATGGCTGATTTGTCTACGTGTTGGTTTCCATATTATTTCAATTTCGATTCCATTGTTATCTATTCAAAACTATTTGGTTGCTTCGAAGTTAATACGTTTCGAGAAAAATAACAACAAAATTGGTTTATGCGAAAAATGAAGACTGCGTGTAATAACCTCACTTTTGCCGATGACTTTTACAAGCAATTCGATTATCCATTTATTGATGGCTACAACAAATTTGTTTATTGCCAATAACAAGAAAATTTCACTTTCTTTGTTGGGTGTATGGCGTAGTTGTTGTTGTTTTTTAATTTTGTTTTTTTTTTTTTTTGTTTTGCAAACTTTATTCCAGTCACAGTGTGAGCCTGGTATTGAAAGACTGGTTTGTAGACAAATTGGCCTTTAAATATTGTTAAGATGTTATATTTGTAGTTTTGTAAACAAAAACATGCTTGTTAGCCTTAATGATTGATTGGAATTCGGTTTCTTTGGCCATTGACTGTTTTTCTATTGGAAAATGACAGCATATTTTTTGTTCAAGCCAAGTTTAAATTGAAGAAATGTTTTCCTCACAAGAAAATTGTAGCGGGAATGCCATTTCATACCAAATTTGTAAAACATGAAGCAAAATTGAACAGGAGCTTGATGACGGAGAATAGATGATTTGATGTCTGAAAAACTCAATCACGGAAGCTTTTTTTTATCACAAAAGATTCAATAATTTATTTATCATTTCGGTTTTATTAACAAACAAGATTTTTTTTATATACATATTTGATTTGATTTTCAAAACAAAAATCGAAAACTAACAATGTTTTACTATTATCGCCTCTGAAATAAAACAATAATTTATTCATGAATAATTTCTTAGTTTTAAAACCCCATCAAGAGTGGTCGCAGCACACGCAAGCTCGTGTGTATGTTTGTGTGTCACACACATTATAAAAAAAAACTAATTAAAATTCCATACAGAATATTTGTTTGTGTAAAGATTAAGGTTAAAACTAAAAACAACAAAAGTAATTTTTCAGGGAAAATGTTGTAAATGTCATAGGCAGACAGGGCTTTTAAAACGATGTTAGGTTGTAAAATATTTTATTAAACTTAATTAAAATAGGTCATAAAGAGGTTTATCTACGGAAAATTGAATCGATAACAATTGTTTTTGGGGAGAAAGGATTATCGACAACTATGTTTTACATTAAAAATTGAACTTTTTCTATAGAAAATGTTGTCGATAACAATTTTTTCTAAGGAAAATGCTGTCGATAACAATTTTTTCTATGGAAAATGTTACCGATAACAATTTTTTCTATGGAAAATGTTACCGATAACAACGTTTTCTATAGAAAATGTTACCGATAGCAACTTTTTCTATAGAAAATGTTACCGATAACAACTTTTTCTATAGAAAATGTTACCGATAACAACATTTTCCAAAGAAAATGTTACCGATAACAACATTTTCTAAAGAAAATGTTACCGATAACAATATTTTCCAAAGAAAATGTTACCGATAACAACATTTTCTACAGAAAATGTTACCGATAACAACATTTTCTACAGAAAATGTTACCGATAACAACATTTTCTACAGAAAATGTTACCGATAACAACATTTTCTACAGAAAATGTTACCGATAACAACATTTTCTACAGAAAATGTTACCGATAACAACATTTTCTACAGAAAATGTTACCGATAACATTTTCTACAGAAAATGTTACCGATAACAACATTTTCTACAGAAAATGTTACCGATAACAACATTTTCTATGGAAAATGTTACCGATAACAACATTTTCTATAGAAAATGTTGGCGATAACAACTTTTGCTATAGAAAATGCTGTCTTTTTCTATAGAAAATGTTGTCGATAACCACCTTTTCTATAGAAAATGTTGTCGAAAACCACCTTTTCTATAGAAAATGTTGTCGATAACAACTTTTTCTATCGAAAATTTTGTCGATAACAACTATTTCCATAGAAAATGTTGTCGATAACCACTTTTACTATAGAAAATGTTATCGATAACAACTTTTTCCATAGAAAATGTTGTCGATAACAACTTTTTCTATAGAAAATGCTACCGATAACAACTTTTTCTATAGAAAATGTTACCGATAACAACTTTTTCTATAGAAAATGTTGTCGATAACAACTTTTTCTTTGGAAAATGTTGTCGATAACAACCTTTTCCATAGAAAATGTTGACAATAACAACTTTTCTATCGAAAAGTATTTCGATACTTTTCGCTCGATCGATTACAACTTTTTCTGTGAGAAAACTGATCGAAAACAACGTTTTCTTCGAAAAATTTGATCCATAACAATGTTTTCTTTAAAAAAAGCTTGATCGATAACTACTATATACTTTAAAATAATGATCGATAAATCTATCTTTAAAACAATTATTAAAAATATGTCTTCAAAACAAAGTTTTCTAAGCTAATATCTAATTTCCTTTCCTCTCTCTCTCTCTCTCTCTCTCTCCCCCTTCTAGCAATGCCATAATGGAACCAATGACTGCCTTGGTATTGGCCTTTCAACTATTGGCCCTTTTCTCAATTGCCGGAGCCCTTATCATCTATTTGATATGTAAGGTGCGTGACGATGATGTCAAGAAAGCTGAACACCCCAAATCGAATACCGTATTGGTAACGAGTGCCGATACAGCATTGGGCCTGCAATTGTGTACCCATTTGGCCAGTAAAGGTTGCCGGGTATTGGCTGGCATGAAAGATGGCGTCGATAGTCTGCCGGCGAAGCTGCTAATTGGTTGGTTGAAAATGCGCGAATTTACCGAAGCTCCAGTATCGGGTGAAATCATACCGATATTCTTGGATGTTACCAAAGATGAGGTGTTGCGTGAGGCCACCGAAAATTTGGGCACGCATTTGAGTGCCGGCGAACAGGGCATCCAGGCGGTCATAAATACTAGTGGCACTTTCTATAGGGGCCGCATCGAGTCGCAGGAATTGTATCAAATGGAACAAATGTTTAAGACGAATATTTTGGGTTCTCTACGCATTGCCAAGGCTTTTGTGGATTTCTTGAAACCAACCTGTGGCCGTTTGATTTATTTGGGTGCCGCCAACGGAGGCCATGGTGATGGTATGATTGCCTACAATGTTTCTAAAGTTGCTACGGATAAATGTGTACAAGAGGTGCGACGTGAACTGCAACCGTTTGGTATACGTGTGGTCTGTTTGGATACTTGTGGTTTGCATGCCGAGATGCTCTATAAACCACCAACGGCCCAAAGTAAGTGGAGATGATTTTTTGTTTTTATTGCATTTTACTTTTTGTGATTTGTGTTTTTTTTATTTCATTTTAGTTTCCAGTGGAGCCCCAACAACCTATACCGCCAATGTCTTGAGTCCCAGTGCCCTGAGTGTGGTAGAACGTGCCTTGTGGGATCTGTCGCCACATGAACGCTACTCCCTGTTGGCCTCCAACAAATACCAATTCGCGTTGCCATGCCGTTCCTCAATGCGTTTGTCCAATAAGTCGCCGGCAGATGATGTAAAGAAACCATTGGAAAAACAAAGATCCCTTGGTGGAACAGTTGGTGTTGTACAGCGTGTTTGAATGCCAAACTGTCTCGACTCCATTGAGGAAGACAGAGGAAAATTTTGATAATTCTGAAAAGGAAAAACAAAAGGAAGAAATGTCAATTGAATTCCAGAGAAAAAAAAAGAAAACTTACGAAAAAGATTTTATCCCGGGATTTTGCGGAGGAATTACTTCTTTGCTCTCGAAATCTAAAATTCCAAATTTTTATAATTTTTTTTTAATATAAATTTGTAAATAAGTCTTATTTTTTTTTTTTTTTATTTTTAACAAAATTTTGATTTGTTATATAAACTAAAATGCTAAAAAAATTGGTCACATTATTATTATTTTCCATAGTGTATATACATCTAAGAAGAAAAAAAAGAAAATATTATTTCTTTTTGAAATTTTATACGTATACATATATATTGTAACTCTTTCAAATCAATGAAAATTTAATAATAAATTTAATATAAAACATTTTGTTTTAAATGAAATCTAATCTAATAAATATATTCAAATAACAAAATTTGTTGTGATGTTTCTTCATTTTTTTTTTTTCAAAATTTTAAGTATTGCAATTTTTAAGCTGCGTGCGTATGTGTGTGTGTGTAGGTTTGGGTTTCCAAAAAGCCATGCTTCACTGGCTGGCAGGCAGGCACCCAGGCAAGTTGGCCGCCGAGACTTGACGACATCGTTAGGCATCTAACTTTCATTCATATTTCGTTATGAAATCGTAACGCAATACACTGGCTGGCAATATATCACCAGCTTTGGCTTCAGTTTTAGTTTCGGTGCGTGCCGGTAAATGCACCAGTACATCGGCTCCAACAATACTTTGCAAGCGGCTACTCATCTATTGCAGTATTGCGTTGATTCGGCGGTTATGGTTTGCAAAGCGAAAGTGTTGAAAAAAATATTAATGCATTTAATTAAAGTAAACAAAAAACAACTTTGAAGGGAGTTGAAAACAAACCTGATTGCCGGTAATCGAAGCATAAAGTTGACCATTACGGCTTGTGATTGTGGCACGCATATATTCAGGTCTGGGATCTAATGGTACACTTTGATTTTCCAGCTAAAAAAAAAATAATTAAATTAATAAAAAAAATAGCAACTTTCGTTGGTGAAACTAATGTTCCACTCCAACTCCTGTAGAAATTAAAAAAAAAAAAACAGGTCTGGGAATTAAGACAGTGGGAAAGAAGCTTATGGTAATCTAAGAAAGGAAGAGCCACCCGACAGGAGTCTACAACTAATAAGTAAAATAGAATCAGTCGGACAGATTTATACACCCAGCCTTGACTTATGATTATTCAAATTGTTGACCCTTTATGGGGGAAATTCCGAAGCAGTTGATCAATGCGTATCCGACCAAAGACTGATAAAAATATTACAACGTGCCAGATTTGGACCATATCGTCTACTTCCTATACTTTATATGGGATATGTGCAAATTTTTGGGAAATCTGGAAATATACATGAGGTAACATATATAGCGGACCGAAGTATTCCATTTTCTTATTTCATCTAATACAGATAAAAATATTTGTATGTGCAAAATTTGTAGGATATCGAATATTTATATCCAATTTTATTCGAAATCATAAATTCCGATTAATTATATATTCATCTCAGGCTTCTGGTTAAGAGAAATATTTAGATATAGCGAGTTGTAACGAATCGCCGACTTGTTTCGCAAGTTTTGACATGGATATAAGTATTGGAAATTGTGACTCTTTGTGGGTGAGGTTCCAAAAGGGGTTGGCAGACATATTTCATCTTCACAACAGATCCTGTGTGAAATTTGAAGAGATTTAGATGCATACATCGCTTTCTTAAGCGTTTTGTTTTTCAAAAATCTTGAACCCTATGTGGAGGAGATACCAGAATAAATGGTCCGATCTCTACCAACTTTATAACAGGCCTTGTGTTGATGGAAATATTGAAATTTGCCCCGTCTGAATGGAATCGGAGGTCAATTTCGTGTTTTATGAGCTTCATGGATATTCAAAATATTGACCGTTTGTGGGGGAGCTACCAGAAGGATTGGACCGTTATATCCCAATTTCACACCAGACCTGGGGTTAACAAAAATATTGTGATGTGTATAATTTGAACACAATCGGATGCTTATTTCGAGTTTTATAATCGTTTTTGTTATTCAAAACTTAGACCCTTTGTAGGGGAGGTACCATAAGGAGTGGTCCGATCTCTACCATATTTATAACAGATCTTGTCCCGATGGAAATATTGAGATATGCCAAGTCTGAAAGGAATCGGATGTCATTTTCGTGTTTTACGAGCTTCATGAATGTTCAAAATTTTAACTCTTTGTGGGGGAGGTACCAGAAGGGTTGGACCGTTATATCCCATCTTCTCACCAGACCTTGGGCGAATAAAAATATTGTCATGTGTGTAATTTGAAGAGAACCGGATGCTTATTTTGGATTTTATGATCGTTTTGTTATTCAAAACATAGACCCTTTGTGGGGGTGGTACCAGAAGGAATGGTCCGATCTCTACCATCTTCATCACAGATCTTGTGTTGATGGAAATGTTGAGATATGCCAAGTCTGAATGGAATCGGATGGAAATTTCGTGCTTTTCGAGCTTAATGAATATTCAAAATTTTAACCCTTTGTGGGGGAGGTACCAGAAGAAGTGGACCGATATATTCCATTTTCACACTAGACTTAGGGTTAATGAAAATATTTTGATGTGTGTAATTTGAAGACAATCGGAAGCTTACATCACATTTTGTAAGAGATATAATTATTCCTAGTTTTGACCCTTTGTGGGGGAGGAGCTTGATGGTGTGGACCGATATTGTTCATTTTCGCACCTGACCTAGCACTGATGTAAATATTACGATTCGCAAAGATAGAGCAAAATCGGATTATCCTTTCTCTTTCTGTGCAGAAAATATATTTTCTAAAAATTTCGACCTTTTGAGGGGGAAGTACCAGAAGGAGTACACCGATATTGTCCATCTCTGAATTCGATCTAAGTTTGACAAAAATATTTCGATGTACCAAGTTTGGATCAAATCGGATACTCCCTTCAAGAGTTATCGTGCGCACCAGCCAGCCAGATGGGCGGACGGACGGAAGGACATCGATAAATCGACTCCAAATGTCCTGTAATGAATTTGGTCCAAAGAGACCTAGGGTCTAAAAGCGTTATTTCGATGAGGCACGTTTTGGCCGTATCAAATGAGTTATACCCTCTCTAGCCATGTGGCTGAGGTTATAAAAAGGGTAGGCAAAGCTCGAAAATTGTATCCTTGTGACTCAGCTAGAATACTTTGCCAAACATGGCTTCGAAATTGATAGGAAAGATGCTGCTAAGAATTCCTATTAAACTTATAGGGCGCAAAGATTGGGGAGTTTATTCTTCTGACCATTTATTGGAATCTTCAGTTATGACAGCCAGTAAAAAAGTCAGAGAATTGCGCCAATTTCCAAGACTTAGCGATCTATCATAACATTGATATGTCGACTTTGCACTGTTTTTTTGGGACAGCAGTTACAGATAAACAGGACAGTACGGAACAAGGCGAGGCACTAGATTTTTGTCTATTTTTATGCATCATAAAGCCGTTCAAAAATCGAGAGTACCCTCCAAAATTCGGATATTTTAGGTCTCTTTAGAACAGGATTTTGCAGTTGATGTAAAACTAGTTACTAACTCCCTCACTTACAATGACTTGCACCACCGGTAACATGCATTTCTCTTGAGTCCAGCCAGAACACCATCTAACGGCTGGCAAGGCAAACAAATGGAAGCACACAAAGGCCGATACAGGATTGCCGGGTAAGCCAAAGAAATATTTATCACCTTTGGCGGCAAATGTCATGGGTTTGCTAAAATAAAAAAAAAAATAAAAATAATATTCTCAAATATTAATTTCAAAAAAAATTATTTCAAACCCTGGTTTCATGTTGACACGTCCCACCAGTAGTTGGAAACCCAGCTTCTGCAAAACCGGCTTAATGAAATCCTTATCGCCCATGGAAACACCGCCGCTGCATATGACAAAGTCTACTTCATCATAAATGGAGCTGAGGGTTTCGGAGACCTCTTCAAAACTGCAAGAAAATTCCAAATATATCAATAATCCACTTTTTAATATAAAATACACTTGTCATACTCATCGGACAAAACCTTGGTTACAAAACATTCAAAGCCAAAATATTGCAGCAATTGTCTCAGCATGGTGGTATTTGAATCATAGATCTTTCCCTCAATGGGATAGTCTTGGGGATCCAACAATTCACTGCCTGTGGAGATGACTGCCACCAGGGGTTTGTGCAAAGGCACTGCATGGCCCACCGAGGCCATAAGGGATTTCACCACAACCGGTGAAAGATCCACACTGGGAAAGAGGGGAGAATTTTTCGACAAATCACAGCCAAGGGGCCTGCAATGAAAAAAAGTTGGGTTAAATAGGGATCCAAAAAATGTTAGTGGATGTCCTACCTTATATCCAAATCTTTTTTGGGTTCCACCAGTATTTCCACCAAATCCTCTTGGCCATTCTTTTTGGTCTTAAGCAGCTTGGTATCCTCGACTTGTACAACACAATCAGCCTTCAAGGGTACCGGAGCCCCAGTATTGATTTTATAACATTCATCTTCTTCGAAGTCATCGCTAATAATTGAATCTCCAGCTGATATATAACCAATTACCTTTTTGGATCCCGAAAATCCGGACGATTTCATGGCATAGCCATCTTTAATGGAAGCCCTAAATGGTGGTATGTCAACGGGTGATTTAAAGTTTTTCAATAGATTAGGCAATGTTTCCTGAGTTTTTACGGTCTGCAGGATGAGATTTAATGCTTCGTTTACGGGCAACATGGGATATGGTGAGTTGCGATCTACACCATCCCCCTTACCCGTTTTGTGGGGACAAACATGAGGTGTAGGTGATTGGGCCACACTGGAGCCCTGCAATTTCTCATGAGTTTTGCGTACCAAAGCCAAATCATTGTTAATCAAGTGCAGAGCATGCGGCAGCAGGTCCTTTATATAATCAAAACATTCCACAACAGCCTTTTCACTTCCGGGAAAATTTATGATTAAAGTTTTCCCAGCAATGCCACAGACACTACGCGAAAGGGCGGCGAATTTGGTTTTTTGCAGTGAATGCATGCCAATGGCCATGGCAAGTTGTGGACACTCCTTGTCCAGAACTTCTTTTGTAGCCTCGGGGGTAACATCGCGGGCAGCAAAGCCCGTGCCCCCGGTGGTTAGAATGCAAGCCGTTGAAACTTCAGGAGATGACAACTGGAGTAGCTTCTGTTTGATAAGTTCCTTTTCATCGGGTAAAATTTCCTTGAGAATTCGAGGATTCTCGAAATTCTCCGAGATCAATTGTACCAAACGAGGGCCACTGCGGTCTTTGGTGGCATCTTCGTGGCATGTGTCACTGACTATAAAGTAGGAATATTGTTAGGTGTAAGGAGGATATATATGGAAAAGGAACTAAAGGAACTTACTGGTAATTACAGCAAAAACAATTCCTTCCGACATTATCTTCTTTGAAAGATTATCAAGTTTGGTTATCGGTTAACAAACAAACCCAAAACACCGGCCCACTTGTTGATTAAACAGAGTTGCCAAGTTAAATTGAATATAAATTAAACTTAAAAAAAAAATGAGGGAGGGCAAAGATAACATGATGAGCACCTGCGTAGCTATTCCTAAAGAAAATATATATTTTCTGAATTTAAGAATCGGTCTTAAGGGAAATTTTGTGTTCATCGTACGAGTAATGACTTTATCGATCTAGTGGTCCATTTGCTACATCTATGTCTTTAACAAAATATTAATATTCACTAATAAATAGCAGTCCCAATTGCAGAGTCGTATAACTCAAATAAACAAAAATAGTTTATATTTGTAAAATTCTTTATTGAATTCTCAATTTTTAGTAGAATATATGGCTACAAACACCCATTTAACAGGGTGACTACAACTACGCAATTTTTCGACATAGTGACCCCTAAACGTCACTAGTTTCTTTAGTTCCATGTAGTGAGTCACTCTCTTGAACCAAATTATTCCCAAACGACCAACTCCAGCTAGAACACAGAAAAAATTAGGAGTATTGGAGGACATAGAGCCGAGTTCATAAACAAAATGAATGACTTAAACAATTCCAAGCCCTATGAGGTAATACGAATTTGAATACCCTTAATCAAATACGTTTAAAGTATCCACCTCTTGCAGAACCATTTACTAAACAATGTCATTACCAACAATGCCAATATAAATGATGAAAATCTATCCGCTGGCCGTCGAAACTTACGCCGATGGCTAGGCAAGCCCTTTAGGGTAGTGATTACCGATGGTCGAGTGCTGGTGGGCTTTTTCAACTGTACCGACAAGGATTCCAATATTGTCCTATCCATGTGTGCCGAATATCTGGAAGAGGGCGAAGAATCACCACGCATTCTAGGCAATGTTATGATACCCGGTAAACATATTGTTTCCGTGTCAGTGGACTTACCACCCGAAGAGGTATATACCGTGAAACCAGTGAAAGCCTAGTCACCCACGATTTTACTCAACAATTAGTATTTTTTTATTTATTAAAAATTACAGTAACAAACTATAATAGAAAAAAAACGGGTGTTATTTTTGTACATTAGAAACTTATTTCTTTGATTCTTTGGTATGTTCTTCTAGTGGATCGACACCTTGTTCCATTTTCTGTTTAAACTGTTCATAGGTACGTTTACGATCGAAATGTTTAACCCATGTCCCGGGACAACTGGTCTCGAAGAGTTTTCTCAGTTTCTTACAGGCGTCTGGAACTTTTTCGCCTGATGTTGAACTATGTTGTGGGGCATTTTCACTTAGGCACTTCCAGTAATCGTCGCGGGCACCCCAGCATTTAGTCCGTTCTTCTTTGTTAAGAAAACTCATTGTTTCTTATTTGATATTTGTGTAGTGTTTTGTGTTCACGTAAATAAATGCTTGGATTTCGGGTTAAAGTTGCATAAACACTTCAGAAGATGAATCGTTCCGTCCGGCGAACGAGTTCAATTGAACGATTCACTCAAGGGAATTAGGGGGAACTAGTTCGTTTACAGAGGAGATTCGATAAGAGTTTGCGTACTTTATACACATAGTGGATACGAAGAATGAAACGAAAATAGGAATTGAATTTTAAGAAATAACTGTAATTTTATTACTCTTTTCTAGCTCTGTAAAAATTTCTATTGGGGTTGAGAACACACATGCATTTATTCAAATGCGACCCTTATACAAGTGATATTTGAGCGCTTTTCCGAAAGGTTGCATTTACTTGAGTTGAGTTTGTTTTTGGAGGGATTTTTGTTACAATTATTAAACTTTTTATTGTAATTACATTTCTAGAAAAAAATATAAATGGGGTTTACACAAGATAGACTTTCTTGAATCAGAGTTGCATTTTACTATCACACATGGCTCAATAAGAAAATATGCTCAACATCTTAGAAACTAGAAAAATGCGACTCTGTGCTGGCGTCTTATAGTGTCAAATAGACTTTTAAATATGCGACAGTAGGCTTTATTCATTTTTATTTTTTAACAAAATTCCTATATTGGGAAAACCCCGCGAAACAAGAATTAAATTTCGGGCTTATTCCACAAGATTTAATCTAAAATGGTAGAACAATCGTCCATTTGGCTTTGTTTATTTTTATTTTTAACAAACTTCTTATATTGAACAAAAAACCGCGAAACAAGAATTAAATTCTGGGGTTATTCCACAAGATTTAATCTAAAATGGTAGGACAATCGTGTAAAAGGTGAATTGCTTTAAATCAGCTGTTTTACTTTTTTGAACTGTCAAAATTTCCTCTGAAGCGAAAAATAATTCGCCGCACTCAGCACACGCCAATGAAGTTCCTCGCTTCATTTCCAGCGCACAATGGCCACCAAAATCTCCGGATACCAATCCGTTGGACTCCGTTGTGTCTGAAGTATTTTGGAAAGCAAGGTTGGCACTAAAAAATACCAAAGTGTCGATCGCCTCAAGCAAGCGCTTCGCAGGGAATGGGCCAAAATACCGCAGAGCAACATTCGGGCAGCGTGTGACGGTTTCATTCAAACAAATCTAAAGTTATTCTAAAATTTGATGCTATTTCCGACATTTTTTACTTTCATTCACTAAAATTAAAAAAAATGTAAAAATTATAGCGTTTGACTTTATTGCAGTTTTTTTATCTAACCCTGTATAAGGCCGGACAAGAAGTCTTTAATTGTCAAAAATTTGACAATAGACTTGAGAGTTTAAGGTGTGGGTACATAAGCAGCTTGGCATATCAATGTCAAATTATAAATGGGAAACGACGGCTGTATTCGAGTTTGGCTCTGACATCCCTTTAAAATATGTCACAAAATATGCCATGCAAAGACTTTAAACTGTTTATGCATTCTCACCCATGGTAGAAGAATATAGGTAGATGCATCAACGCCTGGGAACATTGATATGTCAAACAATTTTAAATGTTCTATCAAATATAAGTAGATTTTTATATGTTTTCTTATACGACGTCATTCCGAGGTTATTATAATTCGCGTTTTTTCAACAATTTTTGCAAATTTAAATTATTTTTCATTCAACATTCTCAATTCCCAGATTGGTTTGACAGTTTATTGTCCCAGCAGCTGTGTCGATGCGTCTACCTACATTCTTTTGCCATGCTCTCAGGGTGGAAATATATAAAGCACTTATTTGGCTGACTTAGGCTGGAAATACATAAAGCGCATATTTGGCTGGCTTAAGTCATCGGCTGGATTCTTCGTAAATGAACAAAGGAGTTTTAGGTTAACCTAGTTCGATTTTGGCCCTAGGCTCCTTTGTTCATTTCCGAAGAAGCCAGCCGATGACTTAAGCCAATCAAATAAGCGCTTTATGTATTCACAGCTTTAAGTCATCGGTTGGCTTCTTCGGAAATCAACAAAGGAGCCTAGGGCCAAAATCGGACTAAGTCAACCTAAAACTCCTTTGTTTATCTAAGAATAAGCACTATAAGGTAGGGATACATAAAGCGTTTATCTGGCTGGCTTAAATTATAGGCTGGCTTCTTCCGAAAATTTAAAAAGGAGCCTTGGTCCAAAATCGAACTAAGTCAACCTAAAACTCCCTTGTTCCGATGACTTAAGACAGCAAAATAAGCACTATAAGGTGGGAATACATAAAGCGCTTATCTGGCTGGCTTAAGTCATCGGCTGGCTTCTTCGGAAAATCAATAAAGTAGCCTTGGTCCAAAATCGAACTAAGTCAACCTAAAACTCCTTTGTTTATCTACGAGGAAATCAGCCGTTGACTTAAGCCAGCCAAAAATGCGCTTTATGTATTCTCAACTTAAGGTACACGACCAGTCCCTTAAAGTCGATTATTCGATATTCCCGCAAATCGAAAGTCGATTATTTTTCCTTATGAATTATCGTTCCACTCGATTATTATCCTTAAGAGTAACGTTTCTCTAACTTTACAGGAGTTCTGTTGAGCGAATCATGGAGAAAGGACATGGCGAACATACGGCTACGGTGTTTTGAATAGCGCAGATACATTTTAGATATCTCACAACAAGGAAAAAAAAAACATATTAACAAAGGACATGGAAAATAAAATTACAATGAAAAGCAAATAATATTTTATTAAAAAAAGCCAGTGAAAATGCTGTAAAAATTTACCAGGAATATATTTTAATAAAAAAATGGTTTTCTGTAAATATTCCTAGAAGGAAAAAAAGTGAAAAAGGTGTCAACAATTTTTCCACCCAAAAAAAAAAAAAAAACAAAGCAAGGGAAGGATGAGCACGAGTTACAAAGGAATTTTTCGTTTGCTTCGTTAAGTTTGTTTGTGTTGCTAGTGCTGCTGCCGCCGCCGCTTCGCAAAAAATAGGGTGGGAAAGAAATGTGCCACTGACCGTACCCACAGTAATTGTGGCTTGTCTGTGTTTCAGCGTTGGTGCTTTACAACGGTTGTGTCTCTGTTCTTCCTAAATAAAAAAAATATTGAAAAAAAAACATCGCAGATTCCTGCTGTTTCGTATGTCCTGTGGTCTTTTGCTTGTTACTTGTTTCCTTGTATTTCAAAACAACAACCATAACAACAATTACAGTAATGCATAAATAATTATTAACGATTTTTTTTTTTTTTTGGCCAAATATCAAAAATCTCCAACAAGGCAAGCTATGAAAGAAGTGATGCGAAGAAAAGTGAAAGGAATGTAAACGGAAATAAAATAACTAAAAAAACAGAAAAGCTTTAATCAAGGTTCATGAAATGTATCCGATAATCCTACTATCACAAAATATGTAAATGTGAACGTGTGCGTGACGTGTGTGTGTGTGAATTTTGTTTCCCTAAGTTCCTTTATTAGAGAATTTTGAACTCGCATTTATATTCAAAACTAAGAATTTTTATTCAAAATAAAAAAATAATTATCATGAATTCCGTGGACTCAGTATTTGTTTATGAACATCCCGAACATCCGGAGATCCATAAAATGGATTGGCAATTTTTCATAAAAGTGAGTAGAGAAATAATAATCAATAATAACAACAACAACAATCATCAGCATCCGCATAATCATCATTAGCAATAACATCATTCTCCTTCTCCTCAATATACAATGTCACAAATGTGACAGTTGTTTTTTTTTCGCAAAGAGTAATGATATTAAACAAAAATTGGCAAAGAGAGCCAAAGAGAACAAGAGAGTATGGAATTTATCATCAGGGAAAAACAAGAAACAGGGTCAAGGATAATTTCATATATCGCCCCAAATTGTAAACAAGATTTTTTATATGTGTATATATACAACACGATGGCAACCCAGTTAACTGACAGCTGGACACATACACTACATAGCAGTAAATGGTATGTTGTTGTAAAACAACATAATTAACAACGTCATCTGGGAGTCACGGAATAACAGAGTTGTTTTTTGTTGGTTTTAATAACGGTTAATTAGTAAATGATCTATGAACTCACTTACTTGACAGCTGTTCACATGACATGTCTGTGACAGGTGAATAGTAAACATGACAGATTAACATAAATCAAGAATGTAAGTGAGAGTGATGCTAGGCTGTTTTAAGGTGAAAATATTAATAAGAGGATTTTTTCGGACATAAATAACCACCTGGGCCTCAATTCTTGTTCTACGAAAATGTGAAATGTAAACTTTTATAAAGGAAAAAAATGTCAAATGAAAAAAATTTATAAAGTAAATATTTTTCATTTCATATTTTCATAGAACAAGAATCCAGCCCCTAGTAATACAAGGGCTTTAAGGTGGGAATACATAAAGCGTTTATTTGGCTGGCTTGAGTCATCGGCTGGCTTCTTTGTGAGGGAAAAAAGGAGTTTTAGGTTGACATAGTTCGATTTTGGTCTTAGGCTCCTTTGTTCATTGCCGAAGAAGCCAGCCAAATAAGTGCTTTATGTATTCCCACCTTTAGGGTGGCCAAGTTGAATTTATGGACCGAAATTGATCTAAAGGTGAGAATACATAAAAGACTTTTTTGAATGGCTTAAGTCATCGGCTGGCTGTTTTGGAAAAGTATAAAGGAGCGTAGAGCCAAAATCGAACTAAGTCAACCTAAATTTCCTTTCTTCCTCTACAAAAGTAACTCTTATTTTTTCTGACATAAATAACCACCTGGTAACACACTGGAGGTGGCCAAGTGGAATTTATGGATGGAAATTGATCTAAAGATGAGAATACGTAAAACGCTTTTTTGACTGACTTAAGTCATCGGCTGGCTTCTTGGGAAATGAACAAAGAAGCCTAGGGCCAAAATCGAACTAAGTCAACCTAAAACTCCTTCCTTCCTCTATAAAATGAACTCGTACATCTGGCGCCCAAACATATAATTGTTAGTTCAATGATACATACTAAGATGGGGTTTACACAAGACAATTTTTTCTTGAATCAGAGTCGTATATTCTTAAGGCTCTATCAGACGATATGTTTTATACATATATGGTGTAAAATTTTTCATATGTAGAAGCTGGACACATCGTGTGATACATCGACGACACTTCAGTTGTGAAATACATAAGCAAAGTACATACCATGGTAGAAGAATACAGGTAGATGCATCAAAGCTTGGGAACATTGATATGTCAAAAAAATTTAAATGTTTTTTTTTTTTTTTTTCAAATATAAGCAGAATTTTATATGTTTATAACAGATCTTATGTTAACAAAAATGTTTGTATGTGGGAAATTTGAGGAGATGGATGGATGGATTTTGATGCTTATTTCGCTTTATTTGAGCGTTTTGTTTTTCAAAACTATTGAAACCTAAGTGGGAAAGGTACCAGAAGAAATGGTCCCATCTCTACCATCTTTAAAACATATCTTGTGTTGATGGAAATATTGCATAGTCTGAGTGGAATCGCATGTTAATTTCGCGCCTTATGAGCTACATGAATATTCATAATTTTGACCCTTTGTGGGGCAGGCACCAGAAGGAGTGGACCGGTATATACCTTCTTCACACCAGATCTTGGGAAAATAAAAGTATTGTGTTGTGTGAAATTTGAAGAGAACCGGATGCCTATTTCGGATTTTATGATCGTTTTGGTAATTCAAAACTTTCATTCTTTGTGTGGGAGTTACTGGAAGGAATGGTCCGATCTCTACTATATTTATAACAGACCTTGGACTAAGAAAAATGTTGTGACGTGGGTAATTTGAAGACAATCAGACTCTTGTATCACATTTTGTAAGTGTTACAATTATTTAAAATTTTAACACTTTGTGGCCGAGGTGATGGTGTGGACCGATTTTGTCCATTTTCACACCTGACCTAGCACTGATGCAAATATTAGGATGTGCAAAGTTGGAACAAAATCGAATTATCCTTTCTCTTTCTGTGCAGTAAATTATTTTCTTTGAAAATGTTGACATTTTGTGGGGGAGGTACCAGAAGGAACTCGATCTAAGTTTGGAAAAAATATTACGATGCGCCAACTTTGGATCCAATTTTTTTGGCCATATCAAATGATATATACCCTCTCTAGCCATATGGCTGAAGATATAAAAACTACTAGATTCTGGAACAGAGCACCGATCGAGTAATTGGCTCAAATTTTTGGATGTAGCAAGCAATATGTAGTGTGGTATTAGCCCAATATTTCCAGGTCAATGGCTGACACAACACGGTTCGGCGTTGGCGCTGAAATATAGAAATGGCGCCCAACGTTAGAGGTATATAGCACTCCTAATGCCTTTCGTGGTACAGAGTATTCTCAAAAATGGTGCGGTATGGTTTTTGAATAGCAGTAGCACAAAAGGCCAATATCACAGTCCGCTGGAGTTGAAATGTGGAAATGGCGCCCGACGTTGTTTTGAAGCTATGTTTCTTGCGGCAACATGTCATAGCCATCTAATCGGTCAAGTGCTCCCAATGCCTTTGATGGTATATAATATTCTTAAAAACGACGCCGAATAACTTTTGAATAACAATAGCATCAAAGGCCAATTCTTACGGCAACAATGTTTGAGATTTCATGGCCATCGGATAGGTCAGAGCCATCTAATCGTTCAAGCGCTACCAATGCCTATGATGGTACAGAATGTTCTTAGAAACAGCGCCCAATGGCTTTTGAATAGCAATAGCATCAAAGACTAATATCACGTTTCGCTGGCGTCGAAATGTGGAAATGGCGCCCAACGTTGTTGTGAAGCTATATTTCTTACGGCAACAATGTTTGTGATATCATAACCATCTGACACAACACGGCTCGGAGCTGAAAAGTAGAAATGGCGCCCAAGGTGATAGGTCAATCACTTCCAACGTCTTTAATGAAACAGAATATTCTTAAAAATAGCGCCCAATGGCTTTTGAATAGCAATAGCATCAAAGGCCAATGTCACGTTCCGCTGGCGCTGAAATGTGGAAATGGCGCCCAACGTTGTTGTGAAGTTCCTTTGAATTTTCTTAAAACGGCCCCCAATGGTTTTTGGAATAGCAGTAGCACAAAAGGCCAATATTACGGTGCTCTGGCGGCGAAATGTGGAAATGGCGCCCAACGTTGTTGGGAAGTTATGTTGAGTGTTCTTAAAACAGCGCCCAATTTTGATTAGCAATAGCACCAAAGGCCAATATCACGGTACGCTGGCGCTGAAATGTGGAAATGGCGCCCAACGTTGTTGTAAAGTTATGTTGAATGTCTTTAAGACGGCACCTAATGGGTTCTTGAATAGCGATAGCACCAAAGACCAATATCACGGTCCGTTGGCACTGAAATTTGGAAGTGGCGGCCAATGGGGTTGTGATGTTATGTTGAATAATTTTAAAACGGCGCCCAATGGGTTTGGAATAGCAATGGCACCAAGGACCAGAACTTTGAATGCTCTCCACCATTTGATACAAATTTGTAAATTTTCAAAAAATTAAAATCCATTAAAAATTCTGTTAAAATCTTAAAAATACCGAATGTAGCCGTATATTAGGGTCTATACGACGACATGGACCTGCATACGCAACTTTTGTCATAAGCCTGCACAGACAATTTTCTCCCGTAGGCTGTAACATCCATTACGAACTTCAAATACCAAATTTGAAACAATTCCGGTAAAAAATGTCGCTAAAATCATTAAAATACCGAATATTGGGAGGTACCGTTATATGGGGGCTATACGAAGTCGTGGACCTGCACAGACTATTTTCTGTCATAGGCTGTAGTATCCATTACGAACTTCGAATGCCAAATTTAAAACTTTGCCGGTGAATAATGCCGCTAAAATAATCGAAATACCGAATATCGGGCGGTGCCGTTATATGGGGGCTATACGATGATGTGGAGATACATGTCCCAGTTTCAATACCAAAAGTCCGACAGGCATAATACACATTTGAGTAAATTTTTATCGGCTTGCTTCATATCGTTCGGAAGCTAGAGTGATTTCCACAGACGGACAGACGGACGGTCGTTGTTAAATCGACATAGAATTTTATGCTGATCAAGAATATAAACATATACTTTGTGTATATTTCGAGGTGTTACAAACGGAATGACAAACTTAATAAACCCTCCATACTATGGTGGAGGTTATAAAAAAGTTCCTAAAATGGCGCCCAATGGTTTTTGAATAGCTCCAAATGTCTTTAAAAGGACCTAGATTCCGTCCTGGCATTTTTCAGAAGTCTGCCCTGTCCCAAATCACAATTCAACTGTCATGTGTTAAATTGGCGCCCAACGTTTAATATTTTACTTTGCAAAATTAATTTTGTTGTTCTACATGGAATAACTTCACACTGCTATATCTTTGTTATTTCCGCATTCCAAGCCAATATATCATATCAGAAGTTAATTGGAACCTGGATAAATGGTGGCATGGCTAATTTGTCTCTTCCTACTCATCTGCACCGCATATGGTCTTATCAAAACTATTAAATATCTAGGGATAGCTATGCATTTCCAGTGCGCGTCCAATGGCTTTTGAACAGCAATAGCCCCAAAGGCCAAAAAAAAAAGTTTCTAAAATGGCGCCCAATGGCTTTTGAATAGCTCCAAATGTCTTAAAAAAGACCTAGATCCCGTTCTGGCATTTTGAAGATGTTTGCTCTGTCCCAAACCACAATTCAACGGACATGTACAATATTGGCGCCCAACGTTCCATATGTTACGTTACGAATTAATTCTGTTGTTCTGGGAGGATATTCCACCCTCTCACTGCTATATCTTTGTTAGTTACTCATTCCAAGGCAATATATCATATCATAAAGGCTAATTGGAACCTGAATAAATGGTGACATGGCTAATTTGTCCCCTCTTATTCACCTGGCTCACACATGGGCTTATTAAAACTATGATAACTATGTATTGCACCCTCTTCCTGTTTTTCCGCTCTCTTTCGATTATTTTATTAAAATATTGTTCCATATATTTATTTTTTGTTTTTTTTTTTTTTTTCCAGAGGCTCACTTTCATCATCGTCGTCGTCCTCCTCAGCAGCATCAATGAATGTGACACCCACAAACCTCATTTTCTAGTTTTGCGAAAAAAAAAAACCTAGGGGTCCCTCCGTACAACACATTGTCATTAACCAAAGGATGTATTAATGTGCTGTACCGTTCAACTCCCATGCCCTATTTCGTTTTCGCTTCGCATTAATGCAAATGTGGGAGTTGTTGTTCTGCTTTTCATCCACGTTTGTCTGTCCACAATTTGTAATTATCAGTCATTTACAACAACAAAAAAACTGTCCTTATTCTACTTTCTCCTCTCTGCAACATTCTGTTCTAAATTTTATTTTACGATTTCTATTCATCGCAGATGAAACAGCCAGAAAATGTTCTCCAACGTTGCTGGGTTGCCAGCCATGGCAAATGAGCAATGGCAAGCAGTGAGAGGTTCAAGCCAAACAAATGCATTAGTCCACATCCGTAAAACACCATTCGAATCAGAACCCTAAAGAAGAAGAAGATAAAACAAGAATCATGAAAAAATGAAACACAAGACTTCCGAACAACGAAAACAACACATTTGTCTGCTTAGGTTTTCTTCCGACGTTTTTTTGTGGTTTTTTATACCCTCCACCATTCTATGGAGGGTATTTTAGCTTTGTCATGGCGTTTGTAACACCTCAAAACCGTACCTCCCGATATTCGGTATTTTCATAATTTTAGCGACATTATTCACCCGAATTGTTTCAAATTTTGTATTCGAAGTTTGTAATGGCTAGTACAGCCTGTGGCTAAAAATTTCGTATGCGGGTCCACGTCTTCGTATAGCCTCCATATAAGGGTACCTCCCGATATTCGGTATTTTCGATGATTTTAGCGACATTATTCACCCGAATTGTTTCAAATTTCGTATGCAAAGTTTGTAAATGGTACTACAGCCTAGGCCAAAAAATTTCGTATTCACGTCCACGTCTTCGTATAGCCTCCATATAAGGGTATCTCCCGATATTCGGTATTTTAATGATTTTAGCAACATTATTCAACCGAATTGTTTCAAATTTCGTACCCGAAGTTTATAACGGGTACTACAGCCTGGGGTTAAAAATTTCGTATGTAGGTTTACATCTTCGTATAGCCCCCATATAACCATACCTCCCAATATTCGGTATTTTGATGACTTTAGCGACATTATTCAGCCGAATTGTTTTAAATTTCGTATACGAAGTTTGTAATGGGTACTATAGCCTATGACAAAAAATTTTGTATTCAAGTCCACGTCTTCGTATAACCCCATATAACGGAACCTCCCGATATTCGGTATTTTGATCATTTTAGCGACGTTTTTCATCCAAATTGTTTTAAATTTCGTATTCGAAATTCGTAATGGGAACTACAGCCTCTGTCTAAAAATTTCATATTCAAGTCCACGTCTTCATATAGCCCCCATATAACCATACCTCCCGATATTCGGTATTTTGATGATTTTAGCGACATTATTCAGCCGAATTGTTTTAAATTTCGTATTCGAAGTTTGCAAATGGTACTAGAGCCTATGCCAAAAAATTTCGTATCTAGGTCTACGCCTTCGTATATCCCCCATACAACCATACCTCCCGATATTCGGTATTTTGATGATATTAGCGACATTATTCACCGGAATTGTTTCAAATTTCGTATTCGAAATTCGTAATGGGTACTACAGCCTATGCCCAAAAATTTCGTATGCAGGTCCACGTTTTCGTATAGCCTCGTTATAGAAGTATAACGGAATTTTTAGCAATTTTTTTGAATTTTTTTCAAATTCCTTCCAAATGCTGAAGAGTATTAAAAATTCGTCTCAGCTGAACTTAGCTGCTTTTTTACTTGTTATTCCTTGTAATTCTCCTTTTTGTTGCGAAATTTGATCGCTAAAAACCTCAGCCGTAATATAAAAAAGAAGCACAACAATTTTGCCATGTTGGAATGGTGTTGACGTTGCACTTTCGTGCGGAACTTGAAATTGCCAAAGCATAAGGTCCTTTTTTCGCGTTGCCTCTTTTGTTGTTGTTGTCGGAATAAATTGCTGCAATTGGAATAAATGAATAAATTGAGTACGACATTTCAGTGCATTTCCACATTTTCCTTTTTCTTTGTTGGTGTTGTTGCAGAACCCATGAAGACGTAATGTTCTATGGCCCCTTAGAACTTTGGCCAAGGACATGACTTATTCATGCATTCCAAAAAGTTCTTGTTGTGTTGTTCTCCTATAGCAATGTTGTTGCTTGTATGTGTGGGACTTTTTTGCTGGCTGTTCTAAATTAAGTTTGTGTGCCTTAGTTTTTTTCGGTTGTTTTTTGAGACATTTTGGGTAAGGAACTAAGAAATGAACAAGAACTTTGTGTTGCAGGGCACAGTGGGAGAATTTGAAGGCAAATACTTAAGGTGGGAATACATAAAGCGCTCATCTGGCTGGCTTAAGACATCGGCTGGCTTCTTGGGAAATGAACAAAGGAGCCTAGGGCCAAAATCGAACTAAGTCAACCTAAACCTCCTTTGTTCATTTACGAAGAAGCCAGCCGATGACTTAAGGCAGCTAAATATGCGCTTTATGTATTTCCGCCCTTAGTCCTTATAATTTTTATTTACTTCAAAAATTATATTTTAGTGATCAAATGTTTATCAAAAGAGGGCTTGGCAAGATGACTCTAAGGTGAGAATACATAAAAGGCTTTTTTTGGATGGCTAAGGTCACCGAACTAAGTAAACCTTAACCTAAGCTTAAGTCACCAGCTGGCTTATTGCTGAAAGAACAAAGACTCGTAGTGTAAACAAGTATAAATAATGGGCTAAAATCAAACTAGATCACCCTAAAACTCATTTGGCCGAAATTGAACTAAGTCAACCTAAACCTCCTTTGTTCTTTTATGAAGCTTTCTTGCTTAAGTCACTGGCTGGCTTCTTCCTGAAAGAGCAAAGACTCGTAGTGTAAACAAGTATAAATGATGGGCTACAATCGAACTAAGTCACCCTAAAACTCATTTGGCCGAAATTGAACTAAGTAAACCTAAAACTCCTTTGTTAATTTTAGAAGCCAGCCGATGACTTAAGTTGAGAACACATAAACTGTTTTTTAAGCTGGAAATACATAAAGCGCTTATCTGGCTGGCTTAAGTCATCGGCTAGCTTCTTTGGAATAGAACAAAGTAGACTTAGGTTGGCTTAGTTCAATTTTGGCCAAATGAGTTTTAGGGTGACCTAGTTCGATTGTAGCCCATCATTTATAGTTGTTTACACTACGAGTTTTTGTTCTTTAAGGAAAAAGCCAGCCGGTGACTTAAGCCAGTAAGCTTCGTAAAAGAAAAAAAAAGTGATGTAGGTTGACTAAGATCGATTTCGGCCCGTAATTAATCAGTGTTCATCCCACTCTCTATGGTTATTTTACGAAAAAGCCAGCCAATGAGTAATGGGAAATAAAACGAGTTAAATGAAATTTGTCGGTATTTGCCGACAGCTGCATACCCTCAGCAAATGTTCGGTTATTTAAATATATTTTGACTTGCGTTATGATTTCGTATCTGACCTAAGTCTGATAAAAATATTAAAAGGTATCAGATTTGGATTCTATATCGACTACTTGCTTCACTTTAAATTAGATATTTAATAATATTTCGAAAAGTTAGCGTTTATGAGAGTTATACTTTTTTAAAATTTTAAACAGTTGTAGGAGAGGTACATGAAGGAGCGGACCAATATATTCCATCTTCACATCGGTCCTAGGGTTAATAAAAATATTGTGATGTGTGTAATTGGAAGACAATGGGACACTTACTTTACATTTTATAAGAGTTATAATTATTCCAAATTTTGACCGTTTGTGGGGGAGGTACTGATGGAATGGACCGATATTGTCCATTTTCGCACCTGATCTAGCACTGATGTAAATATTAGGATTTTCAAAGATAAAAAAAATGCAACCAACTTCAGACTGCTGTCATTTCTAAGCCAGTCGTCTGACAGCTGTTAAAATTATACCAGTGACAGCTCTTGCATTGCTTACAAGCGTACAAAATCATTTTGGTGAGAATTTTCCAGAAAAAAAGTTTTTCGTGATGGAATTCCAGCGTGATATTGTGATTTCTTTATATTTGGCTGGAAAGCCACAAGTGGCTATCGTTAGATCACTCCACAATTCAAATGTAAATAAATCTTCGTACCATCGCTCGTTACAGTGATACTGGTAGCGTAGCCCAACGTCAAGGAAAGGGACGGGAGATAACAGCAACATCAGCAAAAATGGTTCGAAAAGTAAAGAAGCGACTTAATCGAAAAATAGTTCGTGAGCTGAACATATCGCAATATTCCATTCGGCAAATATTGAAAAATGAGCTCAGGGTAAAGCCATTGAAATTCGAAAAAGTGCAAGAACTTACACCGCAACAGAAAGAAAATAGACTCAAAAGAGCTAAAGAGTTTTTTCGCTTGGCCGAAAGTGGTGAACTGCCGTATTTGGTTTTCTCCAATCTCCGATAAGAAATTATTCGTTGTCCAGCAGTTTGTAAACAAACAAAATGATCGTGTTTACTTGCCAAAGAGGTAAGCTGAAAATGTGAAAATTAGATTAGCCACCAGAACTCAAGCGCCGGCCATGGTGATGGTGTGGACTGCCATTCATCGACCGTGGCATCAGAATAAATGCCGAATATCATTGCACTCAGCACGCGCCACCCAAGAATGAATACAAAATTAGGTTCCTCGCTTTATTTCCAGCGCACAATGGCCATCAAAATCTCCGGATAGCAATCCGTTGGACTATTGTGTCTGGAGTATTTTGGAATGCAAGGTTGACACTAGAAAAATAACAAAGTGTCGATCACCTCAAGCTAGCGCTTCGCTGTGAATGGGCCAAATACCGCAGAGCAACATTCGGGCAGCGTGTGACGGTTTCATTGGCCGTTTGAAGGCCACAATCCGCGCCAAAGGTGACTAATTCGAACAAATCTAAACTTTTTCTAAAATTTGATGCTATTTCCGACATTTTTTTGCTTTCATTCAATAAAATTTAAAAAAAGATTGTAAAATTTATGGCATTTGACTTTGATGCAGTTTTTTTATCTCACCCTGTATATGTGCTTCTCCTCTTAGAGACTTTACATGCACATGGATAATAAAAGTGACAGCACATATATAAAACTTTTATCGTCTGATAATGTTTTTAGTAATGATGGACAGTCGTTGGTTGTCAAAAATTCTAATGAATTTCGACAGTCTAAAGCATGGTAAAATTAAGAAGTTGAAGTCATTTCAAATAAGTATATCCATCTCTGCATTTTCAGTAAATTTACCTTGTCATATTTCACGGCATAGAAAATAGGTCCCCACCGCTGATTTGTGTATTTACAATGGATGATGTTGTCATGAGTGAGATGTTGTCAAATAAAACATTTTTGAAAAAAAATATGACCTTATGATTGCATGACTCTACCTTCTTCATTCTACCATGGTCTGAAGTCAAAGTAGGAATCATGGTAGAAGAACATAGATAGACGCATCAACGCTTGCGAACATTGATATGTCAGAATTTTAAAAATGTTTTTTTCAAATACAAGTAGATTTTTATATATTTTCTCATACGATGGAAATCGGTGGTTGTTACAATATGCATTTCTCAAAAATTTTAATCCTTTTTCATTCAAAATTTTTAATTCTAAAATCGATTTGATAGTTCATTGTTCCAGCAGCTGTGTCGAAGCGACTACCTGTATTCTTCTACCATGGTAGTAATATATAAAGCGCTTATCTGGCTGGCTTCTTTGGAAATTAACAAAGGAGCCATGGCAGAAGAATACAGGTAGATGCATAAACGCTTGGAAGCATTGATATGTCAAAAAAATTTTAATGTTTTTTTTTTTTTTCAAATATAAGTAGATTTTTATATGTTTTCTTATACTACGTCATTCGGAGGTTATTATAATTACCGTTTTTCAACAATTTTTACAAATTTAAATAATTTTTCATTCAACATTTTCAATTCCAAAATTGGTTTGACAGTTCATTGTTCCAGCAGCTGTGTCGACGCGTCTACCTATATTCTTCTACCATGAAAGGAGCCTAGGGCCAAAATCGAACTAAGTCAACCTAAAACTCTTTTGTTCATCTACGAAGAAGCCCGCCAAATATGCGCTTTATTTATTTCCACCCTTCATTTTTGATTCTCTATCTCCAAATATTTTCTTATTTTAAAGCAAATCTTTAAACCAAGCCAGGCAAATATGTGTGTCTCTTCTCTTAAAGACTTTAAATATCCCATGTTTATTTGTGAAACAAGTCCATCTCTTCCCTTGCAAAAGTTGTCGTTAAAAGTCTTTGTTGAAGAAGGCGCTAATTTAAACAAATAACCTCGGAGAAACGACAGCAACTTAGTCGATAACGTGTTCACTTGAGTTACGCTCACCGCGTTCACTTACCGTTTGTTTTTTGGCAAACAACTTAGATGCAAGTGAAGTGTCATCAATTAAATTCTATTTTATTTTTTTTTTGTGCAATTCTTTGCTAGGAAGCAAAGCAATCCTTGTAATATAAACGACGACAACAACATATCGACGTCAAACATTAACTACAACGGCAAAGTGGGTCAATCGCACAAAAAAAAAACAAAGACAACAAAAAAATGAGAAGAAAAACAACAAAAGCGGCGACTTTTTGTTTGGAACTTTAATGCAAATCAATGCATGCAGAGAGAAAACAAAACGCAAACTTGTACCTTCAACTCTGCTCTTTTTTCTCTTTGTCGTTGGATAAACAAACAATGTTAAAGGATAAGGAATGGCGATGTAAAGCATTGAAGGGTTTTTCATCTCCGTCGTCTTTTGTGTCTTTGTCTCGTGTTTCATGTGTGCGCGGGTGTGTGTGTGTGTGCATTGCATGCCGCCTGTTTACCTTTGGGGATTTCTATGGTTCATTTAGCTAGGCAAAAGGGAAGCAAGTATTGCGCTCTTGCACAATGCCATGGGTGTGAAGATGTGACAAATATCCCAGAGGGAAATATTTAGTAAAAAAATATTTTAAAAGTGGTTTGAAAAATTAAAGGAAAATGCATTGTATGGTGATGTATTTTGGTGTTTGACATCATTAGCCAAGTGGGCAAGATGTGGCAAAGGCTAAATATACAAGGAAGAAAATGCAGTGCATAGAAGCAGGGACTTGATTCTTGTTCATTGAAAATTTGAAATAAAAAAATATTTACTTTATAGTTTTTTTTTTTCATTTGACATTTTTCTATTTTATAAAAGTTTTAATTTTACATTTTCATAGAACAAGAATTGAGCCTCAGATCTAGAAATGAATAAGACAAATTTATGGCAATGCCAGAAATGAAGAAGGGAAAAGCCATGGTGTTGCCATCACAAGGAGAGACTAATAGAGTAAGGTCTCTGTCAATCGATACCAAAATATCATTTATGCCACTATCAGACGATTGGGGCATGGTAGAAAAATATAGAGAGACTCATCGACACAGCTGCTGGGACAATGAACAGTCAAACCAATTTTGGAATTGAAAATGTTGAATGAAAAACTATTTAAATTTGTAAAAATTGTTGAAAACGCGTATTATAACAACCTCCGAATGACGTCGTATCAGAAAACATATAAAAATCTGCTTATATTTGAAAAGAAATTTTAAACTTTTTGACATATCAATGTTCTCAAGCGTTGATGCATCCACATGTATTCTACCATGCAAGAAAGAAAATGCAGTGAATAGAGGCAGATCTAGGAATGAATTCGACAAACTTATGGCAATACCAGAAACGAACAATATAAAAGTCATGGTGTTGCCATCACAAGGAGAGACAAGTAGAGTAAGGGCTCTCTCAATCGATACCAAAATTTCATTTAAGCCACTATTAGACGATTGGAGTTTTACTTATGTACCGTCCATAGAGAGACGCATCGACAATTTTGGAATTGAAAATGTTCAATGAAAAATTATTTAAATTTGTAAAAAATGTTGAAAAACGCGTATTACAACAACCTCCGAATGACGTCGTATAAGAAAACATATAAAAATCTACTTATATTTGAAAAAACATTTAAAATTTTAGGACATATCAATGTTCCCAAGCGTCGATGCATCTACCTGTATTCTTCTACCATGTGTACTGTCACTTTTATTATCCATGAGTATTTGCGTGTGTATGTCAAAATTGTCATTTTACATATGACTCGTAATTCTTGCTTTCACACATAGTATGGATTGATCAGCATAAAATTCTATGTCCATTTAGCGATGTCCGTTCCTCTGTCCGTCTGTGGAAATCACTCTAGTTTCCGAACGAAATGAAGTAGGTTGATAAAATTTCACTCAAATGTATATTATGTCTGCAGGACATTTGGTATTGAAAATGGACCATGTAGGTTCACGTCTTGGTATAGCCCCCATGTGACGGTACCTCCCGATATTCTGTATTTTGATGATTGACACTATTCACCGGAATTGTTTCAAATTTGGTATTTGAAGTTCGTAATGGATACTACAGTCTAAGACAGAAAATGAGGCATGTAAGCCTACGTCTTCGTATAGCCCCCCGTTATTCGGTATTTTGATGATTTTAGCGACATTATTTACCGGAATTGTTTCATATTTGGTATTTGAAGTTCGTAATGGATACCACAGCCTAAGACATAAAAATGTTTGTGCAGGTCCACGTCTTCGTATAGCCCCCATATAATAGTACCTCTCACTTTTCGGTATTTTGGTGATTTAAGTGGCATTATTCACCGGAATTATTTCAAATTGGGTATCAATGTTCCCAAGTATTGATGCATCTATCTCAGGGATGGAACGGTTTTTTATGCATTGAAATTCGACAAGGTAAATTACAGAAAATGGAGAGCTGAGAAAGCTAATATGAAATGAGGTTACCTTTATTTCATTGTACTATGCCAAAACCCTTATCATCTGATGGCAGCTTATGTGAGGTCATAATTTTGCCAGAGACATGCATTGCAAAATCATGAAAGTAGTTGTCGTTTGCTAAATCGAATATGGTTACCTTTATTTCATTGTACTATGCCAAAACCCTTATCATCTGATGGCAGCTTATGTGAGGTCATAATTTTGCCAGAGACATGCATTGCAAAATCATGAAAGTAGTTGTCGTTTGCTAAATCGAATATGGCAACCCTTTTCCAAAGAAGTCGACCTTGTCATTTGTCAACGAAAAATTATTTATATCTTAAATATTTACGTATGACAAGTGACATATTTTACAAAAATAAAAAAGTGGGCCGGTTATTACATTTTTCCGATAGATAACAAAATAATGTTGTCGGACAAATAAATTGTTTTTCTTTATTACAAGTTTCATTTACATATGTACTGTCCGATAAGCAAAAGGTCAGACCATCTTCTCTTCATTATATCCTCCACCTTGAAAAGGGTATGAAGGTATATTAACTTTGTCATTCCGATTGTAACATCCCTAAATACTATATGGGGTCTACGAAGAATAGTAGACCCATAAAGTATATATATATTCATAATCAGCATAACATTCTAAGTGGATTTAACGATTCCCTTCGGTCTGTCTGTCTGTTGAAATCACGATACAGCCCTTATTATTTGACGTAGAGCTTTCAAATTTGGCAGAACAATTTGTATTATGTCTAGGATGATTGGTAGTTAAAATCACATATATCGGTCCATGATTTGGTATAGCCGCCATATAACGGTATCTTCCAATATTCGGTATTTTGATGATTTTCGCCTCAATTTTTCACAGATTTGTCTAAAAATTGGTATTTGTAGTTCGCAATGGGTTCTAACTCCTGTGGCGAAACATTGTATGTATGAGTCCACTTTTTTGATATAGCCCCCATATAACGGCACCTCTCAATATTCGGTATTTTGATGATTTTTGCCACATTTTCCCACGGAATTGTCTAGAAATTGGTATTTGTAGTTCATAATGGGTTTTTGCTCCGGTGGCAGAACATTTTCACGTTTTCCTATAGCGAACACATAACGATACCCACCGATATTCGGTATTTTAATAATATTGTTTCAAATTTGGTATTTAAGAAGATTTGATAGATGTCAACGCTTGAAGTATAAAATTGTCAATGCAGGTTCCCGTTTTCGTATGGCCCCCATACAAAGGCCTCACCCATTTCGACCAATCATCGACTGGCTTCTTTGGAAGAGAAAAAACAGCTTAGGATCAACATCGAACTAAGTAAACCTAAAACTCCTTTGTTCCTCTACGTAGAAGCCAGCCGATGACTTAAGCCAGTTAAAACGTCGTTTTATGTATTCTCACCTTAATTTAGTTTTCTGTTTTAAGATTATATTCATCCTTGATAGAGGGTATAAAAAAGGCATGACAAAAAATTTGGTCGGTAAAAAAAAATACATTTTTTGCCAGTCGTACGCCCGTATCTAAGGAAGAACCACAAAACTGGCTACAGTCATCGGCTGGCTTCTTCGTAGGGGAAAAAAGGAGTTTTAGGTTGATTTAGTTCGATTTTGGCCCTACACTCCTTTCTTCCTTTCTGAAGAAGCCAGTCGATAACTTAAGCCAGTCAAAAAAGCATTTTATGTATTCTCACCATAACATTTTTATTTTCTGATTTCGATTATATTTATCCTCGATAGAAGCTCTAAAAAAGGGGTAACAAAATATTTGGTCGGTAGAAAATTTACATATTTTGCCAGTCGTACGCCCATATCTAAGGGAGAACCACAATATATAACATTTACAATGTAGGGACATCAAATAACAATATTGTAATCGTGTGATTGCATGAGATCACCTCTGTAATTGTACCATGGGAACATGGTATAATGCCGCAGGATTTGTGTTTGTTTAGAGTAGTTTTAAAAATTTTTAATTCCATTTCTGGTTAAATTTTTTCCATCACCCATCATTTTTCGCAGGGTAATGGTGTAGTTTTATTTGTTTTCAAGTCACTTGGATTTTTTCCGTTTGTCCTTTTCCGTTCATCAAAATCACATTGCGATAGTAATCAACACTGGTTTGAGGTCGAATGCAGCACATAATAAACAATGGAATTGCCAGCAAAAAATACGAACAAATAACAAAGTTTATACGACTATTTATTGTGTTTTCGAGCGTTTTTTGTTTTAATCTCGATCGATGCCATCATCCAATGCAATAAAAAAATTGATGGTATATATAGAACATAGATACACATGTTAACTTTGTGTGTATGTGTGTGTGTTTATGGATTTGTCCTCGCCTGTTATGACCTGACCTATTGGTAAAGATGCAAGACAATGTTTAGTTGATTGTGTGGGATTTGAATGTGTGTGTAGATACAATCAATTTATTTTAGTAAAAGAGATATGTGAAAGATCTATAGATTAGTTTAATAACTTGACATCATTGTTATGCTGCAAGGACATTTTCTTTATTGATGGTGGGTAAGAAATCTTTGAGGTTGGAGGAAATAGTCCAATGGGCCAGTTCAAATCTGAAAGGTATGAAATTGAAATGAATTTTGTGGCGCCCAACATGGAAGTAACGTCTAACAAGCAAAAAAGCAGTAATTTCGGCCAGATGAAAACCCTTGAAATATAAAATTGTCAATAGAGGTTCTCGTTTTGGTATGGCCCCCATACAACGGCCTCATCCATTTCGACCAATCATCGACTGTTGTTTATGTATTCCCACCTTAACATTTTAATTTTCTGATGAATTTTGTGGCGCCCAACATGGAAGTAACGTCTAATAAGCAAAAAAGCAGTAATTTCGGCCAGGCCGAACTTTGAATACCCTACAACATTTGAAACGAATTTTGAAACTTTCAAAAAAATGTAACATCCACTAGAAATTTTGTTGAAATCCTAAAAATACCGAATATAGCCGTTATATTGAGGTCTATACAAAGGCGTGGACATGCACAGAGAATTTTCTGTCACAGGCTGTAGTACCCATTACGAAATTTAAATACCAAATTTGAAACAATTCCGGTGAATAATGTAGCTAAAACCATCAAAATACCGAATAACGGGAGGTACCATTATCTGGGGGCTATACGAAGGCGTGAAACTGCACGCACAATTTTCTGTATGAAGGTGTACTATCCATTACGAACTTCAAATACGAAATTTAAAACAATTCCGGTGAATAATGTTGCTAAAATCTTCAAAATACCGAATATCGGGAGGTACCATTATATGGGGGCTATACGAAGACATAGACCTTCACAGACAATTTTCTGTCATAGGCTGTAGTATCTATTACGAACTTCAAATACCAAATTTGAAACATTTCCGGTGAATAATGTCGCTAAAATCATCAAAATACCGAAAGTAGGGAGGTACCATTATGTGGGAGCTATACGAAGTCATGGACCTGCACAGCAAATTTTCTATCATAGGCTGTTGCATTCATTACGAACTTCAAATACTAAAATTGAAACAATTCCGATAAATAATGTCGCTAAAATCATCAAAATACCGAATATCGGAAGGTACCATTTTATATGAGGACCATACGAACGCGTGGACCTGCACAGCAAATTTTCTGTCGTAGGCTGTAGTATCCGTTACGAACTTCAAATACCAAATTTGAAACATTTCCGATAAATAATGTCGCTAAAATCATCAAAATACCGAATATTGGGAGGTACCATTATATGGGGGCTATACGAAGAAGTGGACCTGCAGATACAATTTTCTGTCTTAGGCTGTAGTATTTATTACGAACTTCAAATGCCAAATTTGGAACAATTCCAGTGAATAATGTCGGTAAAATCATCAAAATACCGAATATCGGGAGGTATCGTTATATGGGGGCTATACGAAGAAGTGGACCTGCAGGTACAATTTTCTGTTATAGGTAGTAGTATCCATTACGAACTTCAAATACCAAATTTGAAACAATTCCGGTGAATAATGCAGCTAAAATCATCAAAATACCGAAAATAGGGAGGAGCCATTATATGGGGGCTATACGAGGGCGTGCATCTGCACAGACAATTTTCTGTCATAGGCTGTAGTATTCATTACGAACTTCAAATACTAAATTTAAAACAATTTCGGTGAATAATGTTGCTAAAATCAAAGGGGTCAGCTTAAAATGTGCACCTTCGGTTGGCCATCAGACCTAAAGCGCCGGCCATGGTGATGGTGTGAGCCGCCATAACAGCCGATGGACGCTCGCCGCTCGTATTAATCGACCGTGCCATCTGAATAAATGCAAAATTTTATCGCGAAAATATTCTGGAGGGTGTATTAAAGCCTTGGGCACGCAAACATTTTGGCCACAGACCTTGGACATTCCAACAGAACTCAGCATCATCGCCACCCAAGAATGGTTACAAAATGAGCTTCCTCGCTTCATTTCCAGCGCACAATGGCCACCAAAAAACCTCCGGATACCAATCCGTTGGACTCCGTTGTGTCTGGAGTATTTTGGAAAGCAAGGTTAGCGCACTAAAAAATACCAAAGTGGCGATCACCTCAAGCAAGCGCTTTGGCGCCGAAAATGGGCCAAAATACCGCAGAGCAACATTCGGGCAGTGTGTTACATTTTCATTGGCCGTTTGAAGGCCTTAATTCGTTCCGAAGGTGAACAATTCGAACAAATCTAAACTTTTTCTAAAATTTGAGGCTATTTCCGACAATTTTTGTTTTCATTCAATAAAATTTAAAAAAAAAAATTTAAAAATTATGGCCTTTGACTATGTTGCAGTTGTTTTTTATCTCACCCTATACATTAAAAAAAATTGTGGCGCCCAATATGGAAGTTCTATTTCCTTATAATAGAAACTTTAAAAAAAAACTCAACCCTAAAAAAATCATCTCCAGCATGAAGTTTTAAATTGAGTCAAGGATATATCACCTCCTCACACACACACACAAACACACTTCACTTCATTCTTTAACATGACAGAGGAAAACTTCATGCCCCCAGGATATTAAAGGCCCAAAGTGTTTACTTTTTGCGTTCTTTAGTTCCTCACTCTTTATCTTTTTTTTGCTCTTTCCAGTTTCTGCCCTCAAATCATTTGCCCATCAACTAAAAAAACGAAATTTGCTCTTGTGGCAACACCTTATTAACATAAATCTTGTGGTATATTTTTAGGGTTTCCTAGAAGATCATCCATGCACCAGTGCACCACCAGACACCATGTATGCACTGCTATGGTCAATGTGTGCGGTCTTTGGCATAGTGTTTGTGCTGCTAGGTGAGTACACAAAACAAAAAAAAAAACACAACAAAACAAAAAAATAACGGATACTCACAAACACCCCTCTCACTCGCTCACTCTCTCTCACACATGGATGAGAAAGATGTGTTTGGGTGATGTGGCCACAAAAAAACAAAAAAGCAAAACACCCCACAGTGGTAATTTGACAGACACACACTCCAGAGCACATAAAGTTCACCTATTTTACAACAACATTTCAAGAGCTAAACAACAAAATATGCCTGAAGGTCGTTTCTTGACACATTACCAAGCACCTGGGCAATGCTGTGATAAACATACACAAAGTTTACACGAAAAGGGGGGAAATGGCTTATGTATGTTCACACACACTCACACACATGTGTATAAAACGCCATAACATAATGACGTGATTTAATGTAATCATAAAACAATTTTTTTTCTGACACACTAATTAAAAAGGCCTTACAATAATTGCGGATTTTTGTCATTCTCTTTTATGTACCTCTCTTCCTTGTTGTTGTTTTTTTTTTTGTTTCTTTTAGGTTATCGCTGTCTACGAGCAGTGGGCTTTTTGACCGGAGCCTTTATTGGCATTAAGGCTGTGGCAATGATGCGTATCTATATAACCGGCTATTTGGGAGAACCGGCCGATGCAGCCTCCTCTTTGGTGGGTGGTCTAGTGGGTGCTGTGCTGGGCTCAACATATCCGGTGGCAACATTTTTCATAAGCGCCTTTGCCGGAGTCATCTTGGCCGGTGCTGCAATGGCGGTCTGTGTTGCCACAATGCCGGACAATGAATTTGGGGTAAGTTAAAAAAAGGGGGATCCTAAAGGTGAGAGTACATAAAAGGGTTTTTTGGACTGGCTTAAGTTATCGGTCATCGGATTCTTCTTACAAAAAAAAAAAAAAATAAAAAATAAAGAAATGAGTTTTAGGTTGACTTAGTTCGATTTTGGCCCATCATTTATACTTGTTCGCCATACGAGTGAATCGTACAAGAAAAAAGACTCGTATAGCGAACATGTATAAATTATGAGCTAAGGTCGAACTAAGTCAACCTAAAACTCCTTTATTTTTATACCCTCCACCATAGCATGGAGGGTATATTAAGTTTGTCATTTCGTTTGTAACACCTCGAAATATACATTTTAGACCCCACAAAGTATATATTTACCTGATCAGCATAAAATTCTATGTCGATTTAGCGATGTCCGTCCCTCTGTCCGTGTGTGGAAATCACTCTAGCTTCCGAACGAAATGAAGTAGGTTGATAAAATTTTACTCAAATGTATATTATGTCTGCAGGATTTTTGGTATTGAAAATGGGCCATGTAGGTCAACGTCTTCGTATAGCCCTCATATAACGGTAACTCCCGATATTCGGAATTTTGATTATTTTAGTGACATTATTCACCGGAATTGTTTCAAATTTGGTATTTAAAGTTCACATTGGATATTACAGCCTATGGCAAAAAATTGTCCTTGCAGGTTCACGTCTTCGTATAGCCCCATATAATGGTACCTCCCGATATTCAGTTTTCTGGTGATTTAAGCGACATTATTCACCGGAATTGCTTCAAATTTTGTATTTGAAGTTCGTAATGGATACTACAGCCTATGACAGAAAATTGTCTGTACCGGTCCACGTCTTCGTATATCCACCATATAACGGTACCTCCCTATATTCGGCATTTTGGTGATTTAAGCGACATTATTGACCGGAATTGATTCAAATTTGGTACTTGAAGTTCGCAATGGATATTACAGCCTAAGACAGAAAATTGTCTGTTTCTGGTCCACGTCTTCGTATAGCCCCATATAATGGTACCTCCTGATATTCGGTATTTTGGTGATTTAAGCGACATTATTCACCGGAATTGTTTCAAATTTGGTATTGAAAGTTCGCCATGGATACTACAGCCTATGGCAAAAAATAGTCTGTGCAGGTCCACGTTTTGGTATAGCCCTTTGTTCTTTTGTTCGTTTCCGAAGAAGCCAGCCGATGGCTTATGCCAGTCAAATAAGCCTTTTATGTATTCTCACCTTAACTCCGACAAAGATTAAGAAATTCCAGTCATTCGAAAAATAAAATTAATTCAAAAATTTCAAAACATGAAAAATAAATCAATCACTTAGTGAATAATATTTTTTTTTTGGGTTCCTCAAAATAAATTTATGTTTTTTTCCTTTCCAGCAAATCGAAATAGCAGTGGCCTTGATTGGTGGCGCCATCATTTGTTCGGTCCTTACACTGTGCAGTGCAAAGTATGTGACAATCTTAACCACCAGTGTGGTGGGCTCAGCGATGATCATATGTTCGGTGGATTTCTTTTTACATGGCCTCCAGTTGACCACATGGGTAAGTCAAAAATAAATTTAGTGATAAAACACATAAAAGTGAGAGTACATAGAAGGCTTTTTTGACTGCCCTAAGTCATTGGCTGACTTCTTTGTAAAAGAACAAAGGGGTTTTAGGTTGACTTAGTTCGATGTTGGCCCAACATTTATACTTGTTCACCCTACGAGTCTTTGTTCTATTTTAACTGAGAAGACATCCGGTGAAAATATGGCTCGCTGTGATCGAAAAAATACATATGTACTTTCCTCATATTTTTCATAACTGAAATGTCGTCAATGTATCACAGCTTCTACATATGGAAAGTTTGACACTACATATGTAAAATCCTTAGAGAGCAGCTTAAAGAAACTATTATTTTTATTTATGTTCTCTTCATTTTCCCCCTATAAGTTTTACTATTTCCCTTTTTTTTTAATTTCAGCTATTCAATATGAAACCCCATCCAAATCCTCCCGCCTGCTATGGTGGCATCTTGATATTTGCCTGGCCCGTGAGCATAATTATCGGTCTAATGATTCAGAGTTTCATCACAGCCTGGGGCATTGATCATCGTAAGCGGGTCTTTCAGAAACGACATCAACAATTGGCGCGCATGCAATCGCGGCCGCGTGAAACCCGCGAAGAGGCGAGACAACGAAAATTCCGTTATTTATATCAAGTACGCACTGCCAGGGGTGATATTATATCGCAGGTAAGTGAAATGTATGGTTAGTTTGATAGTGTGTACCCTACATAATATGCTTAAGCCATGTTTACACAAGCATGACATGACCTATGGCCAAAAAAAGTTACATAACCAAATTGAGGCTATATAAACCTCCACCATTCTATGGTGGGTGTATTAGCTTTGTGATTTCGTTTGTAGCACCTCGAAATATACATTTTAATGCCCAGCATAAAATTCTATGCCGATATAGGTATGTCCGTCCGTCTGTAGAAATCACTGTAGCTTCCAAACAAAATAAAGTAGTTTGATAGAATTTTACTCAAATGTATATTATGTCTGCAGGACTTTTGGTATTGAAAATTGGCCGTGTAGGTTCACGTTTTGGTACAGCCCCATATAATGGTACCTCCCTATTTTCGGTATTTTGATGATTTAAGCGACATTATTCACCGGAATTGTTTCAAATTTGGTATTTGAAGTTCGTAATGGATACTGCAGCTTAATACAGAAAATTTTCTGTGCAGGTCCACGCCTTCGTATAGCCCCCATATAATGGTACCTCCCGATATTCGGTATTTTAATGACTTTAGCGACATTATTCACCGGAATTGTTTTAAATTTGGTATTTGAAGTTCGTAATGGATACTACAGCCTATGACAGAAAATTGTCTGTGCAGGTCCTCGTCTTCGTATAGCCCCAATATAACGGCACCTCCCGATATTCGGTATTTTGATGATTTTAGCAACATTATTTACCGGAATAGTTTGAAATTTCGTATTCGAAGTTTGTATTGGGTACTAAAGCCTAAGGCAGAAAATTGTCTGTGCAGGTTCACGTCTTCGTATAGGCCCCATATAGCGGTAACTCCCCATATTCGGTATTTTGATGATTTTAGCAACACTATTCACCGGAATTGTTTCAAATTTGGTATTTGAAAGTTCGTAGTGGATACTGCAGCCTAAGACAGAAGGTTATCTGTGCAGGTCCACGTCTTCGTATAGACCCCATATAGCGGCACCTCCCGATATTCGGTATTTTAATGTTTTTAGCCACATTATTTACCGGAAATGTTTCAAATTTGGTATTTGAAGTTCCTTATAGATACTACAGTCTATGACAGAAAATTATCTGTGCAGGTCAACGCCTTCGCATAGCCCCCAATAATGGTACCTCCATATTTTCGGTATTTTGGTGATTTTAGCGACCTTATTCACCGGAATTGTTTCAAATTTGGTATTTGAAGTTCATAAGGAATACTGCAGCATAAGACAGAAAATTATCTGTGCAGGTCCACGCCTTCGTATAGCCCCCATATAATGGTACCTCCCGATATCATCGGAAATGTTTCAAATTTGGTATTTGAAGTTCGTAATGGATACTGTATCCTGTGACAGAAAATTGTCCATGCGTGTCCACGTTTTGGTATGGGCCCCTTATAATGGTACCTACCTATTTTCGGTATTTTGGTGATTTTAGCGATCCGAATTGTTTCAAATTTCGTATTCAAAGTTCGTAACGGGTAGTACTGCCTATGACAAAGATTTTTCTGTGCGACTTTACCTTCTGAAATCTACCATTTCCATAGCATATATCAAATAAATCCTCCCATCCAAAGGCTTTAATGTAAACCCGATAAAGATATGTATGTAAACGTACTTTTAGATCAGCTGATCCCTACCATGCTGTCAAAATGCATGATTGTTTGTTAATCGCATGACAGAAGAATATAGGTAGTCGCATCGACACAGCTGCTGGGACAATGAACTGTCAAATCAATTTTGGAATTGAAAATGTTGAATGAAAAATTATTGAAATTTGTAAAAATTGTTGAAAAAACCGATTGACGTCGTATAAGAAAATATATAAAAATCTACTTATTTTTGAAAAAAAAACCTTTAAAAATTTTTGACATTTTATTTATAGAGAGGCTGTGTTTATTTTATCTTACTTAACTATACCTATACCCTATTTTTAAAATGTTGTTTCTTCTTCCAGAACTTTGTTTCAGCTCTACAAAAACGTATACAACTAAGCGGCACCGAAACACCCTCAGAACGTTCTCTGAAGACCAGCTCAAATGAACGCAATACCTTTCGCAGCGATCGTACCCACTTTACGACAATACCACCCGATTCCGATATGTTTGATAAAATTGAAATTGTACGAGATATAGCATAACAAACGGTATATAATTATATGTAAAGCGTTATATTGAAGAAGAAGACAAAGAAGAAGAAGAAGCACGTGGAGAAATGTGAGTAAATAAATAGTATGTATAGAAGCGGGGGGCAGAGTTGCCAATAAATATTTTTAAAATAAAGTAAAAAACCAAAAAAAAAAAGAAAACATTTGACAGTTGCGTCTTAAAGAACTTTTTAAGCTTTAAATGGTTTCCCAGATAGAGAAACTCTGACGAAACAAAAAAATATAAATAAAAAATAATAATACTAATGATAAAATGGAAAAAAAGAAGAGCACTTAAAGTAAAGTTTTGAAAAACAATGATATACCCTTACAGGTTTTTAATGGTTCCAAAAGAAAGCAAGAAAGAAAAATGAAATAATAACCTTAAAGTTACAAAACAAACTAAAATAATTTTATTCTTATTTAAAACATAAAGTGATTACGCTTTTTAAGCGCTATATTTATCTCTAAGTTTATTTTCCTTTTTGAGAAAAACTATAAGTTTACTATTTGCAACTTTGTGTTTACTATATGTTTTTAAAACAAAAAAATATATATATTAATGCAGTTTGTCAAAAAAGATCATATTTCGTAAAAGACAATTCAAGAAATCGTCTTAAGGTGAGAGTACATAAAACGTTTTTTGGCGGGCTTAAATTATGGGTTGGCTTCTTCATAGAGGAAGAAAGAAGTTTTAGGTTGACTTAGTTTGATTTTGGCTCTACGCTGAAAAAAAGGCCCTTGGAACAAAATCGATCTATGCCAACCTAAAACTCCTTTGTTTCTCTACGAAGAAGCTAGCCGATGACTTAAACCAGCCAAATATGCGCTTTATGTATTCCCACCTTTATGCATTCTCCACTTTGTATCCTCCTAAGTATGGTAGAAGAATACAGGTAGATGCATCAAAGTTCGGTAACATTAATGGTAGAAGAATATCGGTAGACGCGTCGACACAGCTGCTGGGACAATGAACTGTCAATGCAATTTTGGAATTGAAAATGTTGAATGAAAAATTATTTAAATTTCTAAAAATTGTTGAAAATCCTGAATTATAAGAAAAATCTACTTATATTTAAAAAAAACATTTAAAATTTTTTGACACATCCATGCTCCCAAGCGTTGATGCATCTACCTGTATTCTTCTACCATGGTAACATTGATGTCTCCAAAAATATTTTATCAAAAATAAGTAGTTTTTTATATGTTTTGTTTTATACGACGCAAATCAGAGGTCGTTCTGATATGCATTTTCAATAATTTTTACAAATTTGAATAATTTTTCATTCAACATTTTCTATTCGAAAATAGGTTTTACAGTTCATTGTCCCAAGCAGCTGTTTCGATGCGACTACCCTATTCTTCTACCATGTTCCTAAGGGGGAATGTAAACGCACAAACAAGGTTAACCCAGTGGATTAATCGGCAATAGTATAAATGCGCTATGAAATTGATCGTTATGTGTAAACAGACTTAAAGTGTTTACATTGACGTAATATCATTATAGAAGAATACAGGTAGTCGCATCGACACAGTTGCTGTGACAATGAACTGTCAAACCAATTTTGAAATTAAAAAGGTATAATGAAAAATTTTTGAAATTTGTAAAGTCTTTTAACAATTGCATATCATAATAACCTGCAATTGGCTTCGTATAAGAAAACATATAAAAATCTACTTATTTTTGACAACAATTTTAAACAATGTATTCTTTTACAGGAGATAAGATAAAAAAAATGGAACAAAGTCAAACGCCATAATTTTTAAATTTTTTTTTAAATTTATTTGAACGAAGGCAAAAAATGTTGGAAATAGCATCCAATTTTAGAATAAGTTTAGATTTGTTTCGAATTGGTTACCTTTGGCACGAATTATGGTCTTCAAACGGCCAATGAAACCGTCACACGCTGTCCGAATGTTGCTCTGTGGTATTTTGGCCCATTCAGGGCGAAGCGCTTGCTTGAGGTGATCGACACTTTGGTATTTTTTAGTGCGCCAACCTAGCTTTTCAAAATACTCCAGACACAATGGAGTCTAACGGATTGGTATCCGGAGATTTTGGTGGCCATTGGGCGCTGTGAATGAAGCGAGGAACCACATTTTGTAACCACTCTTGGGTGGCGCGTGCTGAGTGCAATGGTGCAATGGCTTTAATACACCCTCCAGAATATTTTCGCAATAACATTCGGCATTTATTCTGATGCCACGGTCGATTTATACGAGCGGAGAACGACCATTGGCTATTATGGCGGCCTACACCATCACCATGGCCGGCGTTTGAGTTCTGGTGGCCGGGCAACCGAAGGTGCACATTTTCAGCTGACCTCTTTGGCAAGTAAACACGATCATTTTGTTTGTTTACAAACTGCTGGACAATTTGACATTTCACCACTTTCGGCCAAACGAAGCAACTTTATAGCTCTTTTGAGTCTATTTTCTTTCTGTTGTGTTGTAGGTTCTTGCACTTTTTGGAATTTCAATGGCATTACCCCGAGCTTATTTTTCAATATTTGCCAAATTGAATATTGCGACATGTTCAGCTGACGATCCATTTTTCGGTCACTGCGATGCGGGTTTCGATCACGAAAACCAAGTTCGGCTGTTCACCACTTTCAGCCAAGCGATGCAACTCTTTAGCTCTTTTGAGTCTATTTTCTTTCTGTTGCGGTGTAAGTTCTTGCACTTTTTGGAATTTCAATGGTTTTACCCCGAGCTCATTTTTCAATATTTGCCAAATGGAATATTGCGATATGTTCAGCTCACAAGCTATTTTTCGGCCACTGCGACGTGGGTTTCGATCAAGTCGCTTCTTTACTTTTCGAACCATTTCTGCTAATGTTGTTATTTTCTTCCGTCCACTTCCTTGACGCCGGGCTACGCTACAGGTGTCGCAATAACGAGCTATGGTTTAAGACACAAACGATTGGTTCGCATTTAAATGCTGGAGTACTCTAACGATAGCCAGTTGTGGTTTTCCAGCCAAATATTAAGAAATCACACTATCACGCTTGAATTCCATCTGAAAAATTCTCACCAAAATGCTGTTGTACGCTTGTAAACAATATAAAGAGCTATCACTGGAATAATTTTAACAGCTGTCGGACGAGTGGCTTAGAAGTGACAGCAGTCTGAAGTTGGTTGCAGTTTTTCATCTTAACCTGTATAAAAAAATCACGCTTGAATTCCATCACGAATAACTTTTTTCCGGGAAAATTCTCACCAAAATGCTTTTGTACGCTTGTAAATAATATAATGAGCTGTCACTGGAATAATTTTAAGAGCTGTCGGACGAGTGACTTAGAAATGACAGCAGTCTGAAGTTGGTTGCAGTTTTTTTCATCTCAGACTAAAACAGATCAAATCTACAATCATGACTTCGGTAGACAGCAGTGTTGTATTTTCCCGTTTCGTGCAGCCAAAAATAGCAACAGTGTTGTACTTCCACGCCGAAATCAGAATTTAGGTTTTGTTGTGTTTTAGCCTTAAGAGTTTATATTGACGTTATTTGTGTAAAAATAAACCATGGAAAAATTAAGAACTTAAAGTAATTTCAAATAAGCATATCCATCTCTGCATTTTCTGTAAATTACCTTGTTAAATTTCACTGCATAGAAAACGGGTTCCCATCTTTGATTCTCTGAATTACTAAATATTGCAATTTGACAATAAGATTTTTTCAAATGAGTAATTTTGAAAGAAATTGTAAACATAGGATTGCATGACTTTACCTTTTTAATTATACCATGATGTAAACGCTCTCTGACGAGTTTTTCTTAAAAATTATTAGAAATCTTTCTTGACAAACTGTTACTTATCACATGAAATCAACAAAAAAAACACACGGAAAATTCTATTCCTAATTTATATAAACAGGGATTACAATTAACTTTTGTTTATATGTAAGTATTTATAAAAAGTGACATTGTTAAACAAATACTTACACTATATTATTATATATATATATACCAAAGAATAAAAAAAAATACAAAAAATAAACTTAATTTTAAGTTGGAATAAAAAAAATATTTAAATTTGAATTAAAAATAAAAATAAAATCAAATATTAAAAATGGTAAAAATAATTAAAATTTTTGGTAATAAAATGTAACTTTCTTATTAATTATTGTTCACAATGTTTTCCAAAAAAAAAAACAAAATTTTTACAATAAATTTTGTGTAATTTAATTTCAAAAATATATATATATGTAGAAATGAAGTATACCAAACTTGATACCATTCCAATATAATGTGCATTTATTTATATGTTTCTTATTTTTCTCTCGAAATGTAATTGCATTTATAATGAACAAAAAAACATATTTGCATTTATTTTTTTAGGCTTTAGTAAGTTAAAAAATAATAAGAATTTATTGAAAAAAATAAGAAAAAATAAAAAAAATCTAAAGGTGAGAATACATAAAACGCTTATCTGACTGGCTTACGTCATCGGCTGGCTTCTTCGGAAATGAACAAAGGAGCCTAGGGCCAAAATCGAACTAAGTCAACCTAAAACTCATTTATTTATCTACGAAGAAGTAGAAGGTGAGAATACATAAAACGCTTATCTGACTGGCTTCTTCGGAAATGAACAAAGGAGCCTAAGGCCAAAATCGAACTAAGTCAACCTAGAACTCATTTATTTATCTACGAAGAAGTAGAAGAATATAGGTAGACGCATCGACACAGCTGTGCTGGGACAATGAACTGTCAAACCAATTTTGCAATTGAAAATATTGAATGAAAAATTATTTAAATTTGTAAAAATTGTTGAAAAACGCGAATTATAATAACCTCCGAATGACGTCGTATAAGAAAACATATAAAAATCTACTTATATTTGAAAGAAAACATTTACAATATTTTTCACATAACAATGTGTCGAAGTGTTGATGCATCTAACTGTATTTTTCTACCATGACGATATCGTAACAACAGAGGTATTTTCACAGGGTTGCCATATCCTGACTCTGTCTTGTCCTATCTTTACTCATCTATGGCCCTTTTTATACCCTACACCACAAGGTGGTCAGGGTATTATGTCTTTGTGCATTTGTTTGTAACAGGCAAAAGGAAACGAGATAGACCCATAGTTCCTTTTGATGATCTGCATGGAATCACATTCTGAGTCGATTTATGCATGTCCGTCCGTCCGTCTGTCCGTCCGTCCGTCCGTCCGTCTGTCCGTCTGTCCATGTATTTTTGTAAACAAAGTACAGGTCGCATTTAATGCCCGATCCAGATGAAATTTTGCACAGATCATTTGTTTGGCCCAAGGACGAACCCTATTGAAATTGGAGATAATCGGTAAAAATTTAGATATAGCTCCCATATATATCTTCGTCCGATTTGCTTTTTATTGTGCACCAAACGTGTAATATCAGCCCGAATTGTATGGAATTTTGCACATACAACCAAATTAGGCCTGAAAATATGTATGCCAAATTTGATCGAAATCGGTTCAGATATAGCTATAGCTCCCATATATATTGTTCATCCGATTTGTTATTTTTGTCCACCGCCGCCGTAATATGCACTATGCAACAACAATATTTGGGGAAATATATCAAATACAGCTCAGAAATACAGTTGCTAAATTTTATCGAGATCGGTTCAGATTTGGATATAGCTCCCATATATAACTTCGTCCGATTTACCTTTTATTGTGCACCAAACGTCTAATATTTGCCCAAATGGGATAAAATTTGGCACTTACGACCGAGTTGAGTCTAGAAGCTAGTATGTCAAATTTGGTAAAGATCGGTTCAGATATAGCTATGGCCCCCATATATACTGTTCATCCGATTTGTTATATTTGTTACCCACAGCCGTAATATGCACTCCGTAACAACGATATTCAGGGAAATATATCAAATACAGCTCAGAAATACATTTGTTAAATTTTATCGAAATCGGTTCAGATTTGGATATAGCTCCCATATATATATTTATCCGATTTCAAATTAATTGTGCACCAAATGTTCAATACAAGTCCGAATTTAAAAGATACAAATGCTTCGGCATGTTTAGTCCTTTGAACTTTAAATTATAATTATAATCATAGCGTGTATGATTGAATTCTCCCATAAAAACTTTTAATTGTTATGTGGAGCTCTACTAAATTAGCAAACTGGTGTAGGGTATCATAAAGTCGGCCCCGCCCGACTTTAAGACTTTCTTTACTGGTTTATATCTTTCCTTTATAGTCCACTTTGCTATCCCTTACTTTAGGAAAATTGAAGGATAAAGTTCACATTATCGGGTTCTCATTATTACATATTTTCTTTAAAATATACATATTTTTTACAGAGATATGGCAAGCTTTTTGTAAAAGTAACTGAAAGTCACTGCATTTTTTCACAATGGCATCTTCATTTTAGATTGAAAATAATAAACAAAACGAAATTTGTAAATAATTTCGTGAAATAAATTTATAATTCAGTTCTTCAATATAAAATAAACGAGATGCGTTATCCATTTTTTATTTAAATAAATTTTGCTGTTATTTTTACTGTTTAATTTAGAATTGCATAAAATATAACTATTTATTGACCCCTGGTTTGGTCCTTAATTAGTCGTTAAAATGTACGCGCTACGGTTTATTGCAACCTTGTGCTAGCGCCTTTGTATTTGTATTATTTGTCACTTGTTTTGCCGCCTCCTTTAGACATCAAGGAGTATTTCGCGGTCATTCGGACAGACAACACCCGCAATATCGTTTGCAGCACATATCGTTGTGCATAGAAAGGCATATTGTTGCCACAAGTAAAATTGTTACCAACCACCAAACTGAGAATAAATAGATCTATATTATACTAAGAAAAACCTTTGTGTTTTTATTTATCTTTTTGCATATACCCTACGGTCCACTGCTCGACGCATTCGGCGTTTTACTCCCATCGGCGGAGCCCCTTTGAGCTAAACAGTTACATTATCAATAAAAAATATGACAACATGAATTAAGTCAACTTTACGTTAAAAGAAAAAGGGAAGATGGCCTGAGCTTTTCCCTATCGGACAGTTCATACTTAAATGAAACTGGTAATAACGAAAAACGATTTATGTGTCCGACAACATCACTTTTTTATCTAACGGCAAGATGTAATAACCGGCCTATGTCTTTAAACAAGGGAATCTTAGGTTGACTTAGTTCGATTTTGGCCCCACACTACTAAAGAAGCCAGCCCATGACTTAAGCCAGGCAAAATAGCCTTTTATGTACTCTCACCCTAACAGTCCTGGTGAATTTAAAAAATAACGTAATAAAACAAAAAAATGTATCAAAAACAAAACATACAATGTAATTCTTCCACAATTGAAAAATGCTAATTGTTTAAACAATACCATGTAAATAAATAAAAAATCAACCATCGTTTTAAAAATTAATAAAAAAAGAAATTGCTCATTGGAAAGTGAAGAAAACCAAACTAAAATACATCTTAAACATATACTTTTTTGGTTGTTTCGAATAAATTTGAATAATCTGATTTATTTTTATATACACGGTGAGATAAAAAAACTGCAGCAAAGGCAAACGTCATAATTTTTACTTTTTTTTTTAATTTCATTGAATGAAAGCAAAAATGTCGGAAATAGCATCAAATTTTAGAATAAGTTTAGATTTGTTCGAATTGGTCACCTCTAATACAAATCATGACCTTCAAACGGCCAATTAAACCTTCACACGCTGCCCGAATGTTGCTGTGCGGTATTTTGGCCCATTCCCGGCGAAGCGCTTGCTTGGTAACGAATGTTTTCTCATCGAAGAAAACCAAATTCGGCAGTTCACCCCTCTTCGGCCAAACGAAGCAACTCTTTAGCTCTTTTGAGTCTATTTTCTTTCCGTTGCGGTGTAAGTTCTTACACTTTTTGGAATTTTAATGGCTTTACCCCGAGATCACTTTTCAATATTTGCCGAATGGAATATTGCGATATGTTTAGCTCACTAGCCATTTTTCGGCCAAAGCGGCGCGACGCGGGTTTCGTTCAAGTCGCTTCTTTACTTTTCGACACTTTTCTGCTGATGTTGCTGTTTTCTTTCGTCCACTTCCTTTACTTCGTCAGGCTACGCTACCAGTATCACGGCGATGGTACGAGACACAAAAGATTTATTCACATTTAAATGATGGAGTGCTCTAACGATAGCCACTTGTGGTTTTCCAGCCAAATATAAAGAAATCACACTATCACGCTTGAATTCCATCACGAATAACTTTTTTTCTAGAATCTCATCAAAATGCTTTCGTACGGTTCTAAACAATATAATGAGCTGTCACTGGAATAATTTTAAAAGCTGTCGGACGAGTGGCTTAGAAATGACAGCAGTCTGAAGTTGGTTGCAGTTTTTTCATCTCACTGTGTATATATAATGACTTATTCTCTGTTTCGGAACCTGCAGGAATCTAATAGTTTTGCAATTTTTTTTCGATATCATAAAGGAAAAATCGGTTATCGTAGTAAAATGTTTTACATTCCGGCAGTTCTGGAAGAGAGCATTAATAAAAACAATTGTTACCAAACAAGAAAGTCACATTTCACAAAGTCACGAAAATCGATCATGAGAACCCTTTATCAATAATTAGAAATGCACATATGACAAGTAGCATGGTAGAAGAATACAGTCAGTTCCATCAATGCTTAAGAACAGTGAAATGTCAAAACAAATTGCAATAATACGTAGATTTGCATATGTTTTACTATACGACGCCAATTGGTGCTTGTTGTGATATACATTTTCTTAAAAAAATTTACGAATTTGAATATTTTTCCAAATTCAATAATATTTTTCGAATTTCAATTCCAAAATTGGTTTGAATACAGTTAGTCGCATCGACACAGCTGCTGGGACAATGAACTGTCAAACCGATTTTGGAATTGAAAATCTTGAATGAAAAATTATTGAAATTTGTAAAAATTTTGGAAATTTACAAATCATTACAACCTCCGATTTACGTCGCACAGAAAAACATATAAAAATCTACTTATTTTTGATAAACTCTTTAAAATGTTTGACATATTAATGTTCCCAAGCATTGTTGCATCTACCTATATTCCTCTACCATGAGTAACAGTACGTTTACATATAAATGTGGGTTAACCACTGGATTTGGATTAAAATTGTCATATCCATTACTTATACTTCAAATAAATCCTCTTGAAGTAGGTTAACCCTGCAAAAAGTTCTAACGTAAACATGGCATAAAAGTGTAAAATGCGTAATTTTTGTGTCGGAAATTCATAATTAAACAAATCTCCATGGAAAATCCCAATTATTGTGAAAATCGCAATATAAACGGCAAAACTTTTTTTATTATTATTTTTTATTAATTGTTTTATGTGAAGGATCAGGTCAGTACAAACGAAAGAGAGAAAAACAAAACGACAAAATTGTTTTTAAGTTCTAATGAGTCCTCAAACTGTGGTAGGATTAAATGTTCGATAACAAAAAAGAAAAACAAATTCATAATAAAGTAAAAAATTAATATGAAATATAAACATTGTAGAAAAAAGAAATATTTTTCTAAAACCAAAAAAAAAAAATAAATACTGTATAAAAATACAACGTAAATAAAAGAAATGATATTTTTTAAACATTTCTTTATATAAATCTGAAATTTGTTTGTTTTTGCTGCTCGCTGCCAGTAGGTAATAAAACTAAGTTTGATATGAAAACAAAAGAATAAAGGAGAATGTATCGATACAGCTGCTGGGACAATGAACTGTCAAACAATTTTTGGAATTGAAATTTTTAAATGACAAGTTATTCAAAACTTTAAAAATTCTATTATAATAGCCTACAATTGACGTCATATAGGAAAACATATAATAATCTACTCATATTTGAAAATAACATTTAAAAAATTTGACATATCAATGTTTCCAAGCGTTGATGCGTCTACCTGCATTCTTCTACCATGATGTGACGTAGCCTCAAGCCATGTTTACATATTTGAAATCCAGATGATTTATATACAATTCTAGTGTCATGGCAGAAGAATACAGGTAGATGCATCAACGCTTGTGAGCATTAATGTGTAAAAAAATTAAATGTTTTTTCAAATATAAGTAGATTTTTATATGTTTCCTTATACTATGTCAGTCGGAGGCTACTAAAATTCGCGTTTTTTAAATTTTTTTACATATTTAAATAATTTTTCATTTAAAATTTTCAATTTCAAAGTGTGTTTGACAGTTCGTTGTACAATCAGCTGTGTCGATGCGTCTACCTGTATTCTTCTACCATGGTATTTCATATACGCAATGGAAACTCGGTAGAAGAATACAGGTAGATGCACCAACGCTTGGGAACATTGATATGTCAAAAAATTTTAAATGTCTTTTCAAATATAAGTTGATTTTTAAATGTTTTCTTATACGACGTCATTCAGAGATTATTATAATACGCGTTTTTCAACAATTTTTATAAATTTAAATAATTTTTCATTCAGCATTTTCAATTCCAAAATTGGTTTGACAATTCATTGTTCCAGCAGCTGTGTCGATGCGTCTACCTATATTCTTCTGAAATGAAATGAATATTGATTTCCTATGTGTGAACCTGCTGTTAGGTCACATGTTATATTGTAAAGCTGACTGGCCACACGTTAAATTTATATTCACCCAAATATGTTTTGCTGCAAAAGTTTGATGAAACTTAGAATCAATTGGAATGGAATTTATTTTTATCAATAAAATATTGTGAAAAAAAAAATGCAAAAACATATATAAAAACAATTTTTTTTAATTTAGTACTTAATATCACATTTAATCCAATTAAAATGTAACAATTTTTATGACGTGTTTCTTATTTATAACTGTTTATATACGGATATGTACACAAAATTTTTGGTTCAAATCTCAAATAAATAAAAAAAAACTAAAGCCTACATATGTATAGAATAAAATAAATAGTATTAAAACAAAAAATTAAATAAAACCAAAAAAAACTTTTGTTGATTTAAGTAAAATCTCCTAAACAAATGTGTATGTGCGGGAGACTATGTCTAGAGGCCAGAGTTAAATAAATGACTAACATGTATAATTAAGTTCAACAAAAATTAAATGTAAATTTTAAACAAAAATAAAAAAAATATATAATGCCAAACAAATGAAATTATAAATAAAGACAAGTTTAACAAAAACAAACGAATTTGGGAGAATTTTTTGTATTTTAGGAACAGTTAATGGGGCCGGGGACTTTTGGGACTAAAGGTGGGAATATATAAGTCATCAGCTGGCTTCTTCGTAGAGAAACAAAGAAGTTTTAGGTTGACTTAGTTCGTTTTTCGCCCTAGGCTCCTTTTTTCATTTCCGAAGAAGCCAGCCAAATAAGCACTTTATGTATTCCCACCTTAAATCGTAAATTATAAATCAATTGGATAGAATGACAAGTAAAAAAAAACTGTAAGTTCGGCCGGCCCCATCTTTGTACACCCTCCACCATTTGGAACGAAGTTGGCAATTTTCAAAAAAAAAAAAAAAATAAATAAATAAAATCCTTTAAAAATTCTTTTAAAATCTTAAAAATACCGAATGTAGCCCTTATTTTAGGGTCTATACGACAACGTGGACCAGCATAGGCAACTTTTGTCAAAGGCCATTACAATATTCAAATGCGAAACTTCGGTGAATAATGTAGGTAAAATCATCAAAATACTGAATATAGGGAGGTACCTATATATATTGGGGCTATACAAAGACGTGGACTTGCACAGCAAATTTTCTGTCATAGGCTGTAGCATCCATTACGAACTTCAAACACCAAATTTGAAACAATTTCGGTGAATAATGTCGCTAAAATCATCAAAATACCGAATATCGGGAGGTACCATTATATGGGGGCTATACCAAAACATGGACATGCACAGACAATTTTCTGTCGTTGGCTGCAGTATCCTTTACGAACTTCAAATACCAAATTTGAAACAATTCCGGTGAATAATGTCGCTAAAATCATCAAAATACCGAATATAGGGAGGTAACATTATATGAGGGCTGTACGAAGACATGGACATACACATATAATTTTCTGTCATGGGCTGCAGTATCCTTTACGAACTTAAAAAAAAAATACCGAATATCGGGAGGTATCGTTATATGGGATCTACAAAAAAACATGGACCAGCACAGAAAATTTTCAGTCATAGGCTGTAGCATCCATTACGAACTCCAAATACCAAATTTGAAACAATACCGTTGAATAATGTCGCTAAAATAATCAAAATACCGAATATCGGGAGGTGCTGTTATATGGGGGCTATTCGAAGGCGTGGACCTGCACAGACAATTTTCTGTCTTGGGCTGTAGCCTCCATTACGAACTTCAAATGCCAACTTTGAAACAATTCTGATGAATAATGTTGCTAAAATCATCAAAATACCGAATATCGGGAGGTGCTGTTATATGGGGGCTATACGAAGTCGTGGCCCTGCACAACATTTTTCTGTCATAGGCTGTAGTATACTTCAAAAAACACAAGATCTGTTATAAAGATGGTAGAGACCGGACCATACATCTGTCGGGAAAACTGTCTGGTACTAAATATATTTTTTCATGTTTACACGTGGTTTTTTATATATTCATGATTGATTTATGATTTTCAAAATGTGTCTACTCTACTTTTTTTTTATTGAATAGTTACAAATTGTGATGTCTTAAAAAAATTTATTTATCAAATATTTTTTCTTTACTTTTATAAAAACACTTGTAAAAAACAAAAATAAAATTATAATCAATAATACCATATACTCTAAATAAATAAGCTTAAGGGCCTGTTTATGCATGCCAATGTTTTTCATAGGTTAGATTTGGGTTTTTCAAAGTCTTAACCAAAATGCCTGCGATCGTATATTTTATTCACCATGTGATAGAGACGCATGTGAAAAATTAATATTTAAAATGCTCAACTTTGACCGAGAGTCTACTGATTGCTTGAATTGAAGTATTCAATAAAAACATATGCTCTGTTCCAGAACCTGCAAGAATCTACTGTTTTTGCAACTTTTCCCGTCATGATAAAGGAAAACTCGCTTATCGCTTCAGCTCAATTTCTTCTTAAAACAATTGACTCTCTTTCTCAAGTTTTTTTTTTTTTTTTTTTTTTTTTTTGAACTTTGTTTACGTTTCGATCCTTCATATGCTACACACTCGTCTTGGTAAGGACCTGAAAAACACATTTGCAATGGTGTTTTTCTTATGCATTCATTTTTCTATCGCCATACAGAAAGAGGACCTAAGATCTTTACAATTACATAGTTTTCGTCAAATGCGTGGAGGTAAAAAGAAATCTTTTCTCAAAGTGGAACTCATAATGGGTAACATATAGTCTTGTTTGTCACGTCTTTTGGCCACATCGGCTGTAACACTTGTCAATATATCCAGCATGTGTTTTCTGGCGAAAAATAAAAAAAGAGAAACAAATAAAAAATACATCATAAAAAGCCATGCGTAAAGCTAATCCCTACCGTGAACACCACTTGTTTGTGAGTTTATACAATGAATCGATAAACCAACTACCCGATATGGTGTGACGTAGGGCCTCAGTACCCGGTATGGAGGACATTGCTGTTAGCATATCAGCATAGGTATCAACTTCCAAGTTTCGTTTCGAATTCGAAATGCTCTGGGTATTAGAATATTATTATTAAAAAAATAGCTATAAACCACCAAAAGAAAAAATCTCACCGTATCCACTGGGGCAATGTTCTTTTGACATGCTTGTATTATCAACAATTTAGGTTTGCCCCTCAGCGAATCATCGGCCATAATGGTTTTTATTTGATTTATGCTAACTGGCACACTGTTACAGCCATAGACAACACCTTCCATGCCATGAGTTAATATACAAACAATAAGTGAGTCTCTTAGCAGAGATCTTTGGACGGTGTCCCGTATTGTGTTTTGCATTTCTTCGTGCGTTAGATTATTGCACACCACCGGCGTATAGCCGAACGAAGAGAAAAGTTCTTTGAGTTTATCCCGGTCAACATCAGTGCCAGCACGTTGTTTTTTGAAGGGTCTTTCGGGCAAGAGTTCCTGCAATATATTAAAGAAAATTAAAAGAAAATTAAAAAAAAACAAAAAATCATGAAAATAATTTTTACCTTAAATTCCGGATTGGTGTCCAGATAGAAATCACTTTGATTTATAATTAAAACATAACCAGCATGCTTTGTACGTATCAAATAACGTTCGGTATGATCGAATTCTTCATGTATTTCCTCAGTGGATGGCGAGTTGTTTGCTTCTTGAACACCTGGCTGTTGTTGCTGTTCGCCAGAGTGCATATCCAGAGAATCCATTACAGCTCCAGAATCTTGATTTGTATCCCCATCTGGACGACAATTTGCCATGCCTGCTGCACCTGGTGTTGCAGTAAGAGCACCGCCTATGTGCCCATGTATTGGTCCTGGTCTATCACCATTTGAATCACTTGCCACCACATTGTCACGGCGTCCAAAATTATGATTAATTGTATCATCTACTATGGCTTTCATTGAGTCCAAATCATTTTCCTTGAAATATGCCTTCAAATTCAATATATCTACACCCTGGAGATTTTGATTGCCAATTGAAATGACATCTCTTGTTATCCAAAACAAGAGGAACACTTCCAAATATTCATAGTCATAGAAACGTAGATTGTGTGCCTCGCGTTGTAAATGCATTTCATTGATTTTCATTACCATACGCCCGGCCTGGGTAGTGGACAGACGTTCACAAATCTTGTAGAGCGCCTTTAGCATGGGATGTATGTGAACACTGATTTCGGGCAGATGGGGTAAATAAATATCACGAAGTTCCTGCCAAACGAATCCCAATTTTCGTAGTACCTTCCTGGCACGAATAATAGCCAAAGCTTCGATTATATTTAGCTGCCAAGTGTGACTGTTTATCGTGGCATATTTGCGTAGTATATCACTGTTCGTCGACTCCAAGCCTTTGCCTTGCGGTGGATTTTGTTGCAGTACAATAAGTTTTTGTAAAATATATTCAGCGGTGGTTTTCTCACGACCATACAATAGAAATCCCAAAGATACCTAGAGCACAAGGATTCACAGAGATGGGATTAGTCATGGTGGTTTAGGAGTGACCCCCCCTCTACATGCTTACCAATTCATAGAAACACAAATCCCTTTCGACATATTGTAAATCCTCGATGTCTATGTCATTGATGCGATCCATCAAGGTTTTACGACGATATGCCATGGTGAAGAGTATGGTTTGATTGGCGGTTTCTCTGGGAATCACCAGAATTGTTTTGCTATTGCAGCCTACCGAAATGATTAAGTTCAATGTAACGGTTCTGTGATAGGGACTTTATTAGAACTAGTTCCTTTCGTCTCTTTATGGCAACTAGTTTCTTTAGTTCACCCTGTTCATTTAGTACATTCAAACAGCTGATAATTTCGTTAGCATTCATTTAAAGATGGCTGGCCACACAGGCATTTATTACAAACAAATCTCCCTTTTTTAATTTGCATAACATTTGGGTTATTAATTGAGAAATTGGCTTAACTCTAGTTTAGTAAAAACTCTTCAATTTTTTCGAAATTTTTTTCAGTGGTAGGTATTTTAACCATGATCCCGGGAAACTATTTTTTTCTTGGGGGACGGACCTGGGACCCCAGATTTTTGACCCGTAAGTCCGGGTTCAAGACCCCGACTAGACCCGGATCCACTTACCCGATATAGACAATATGGGTATCGTTGGAAAGCAAATGAAAATACCTATCCAACAAGTGGTCACATGATGGGGTAGGATGTTACGGTTCGGAAGTTATAGTCAAATAATCGATTTTTTGGACCCGGATTTTTTATAAAACCCCCAAAAAGTCAAAAAAGGGTCCATTATGGGGGACAACAAAATTGATGCCAAATTATAGCTGACACTTTTACCTTTCCAAAATGCTACAATTTGTGCCAATACCTTCACTGAGTCCAGAGATATGGGTCTTTCCATCCGCATAACCCGATTCTATCCAGTTCATTAAAACTATGTTTTCAATAAAAAATGGTATATTTTGCGTAAGAATGAAATTAAGAAATCTTTGGTCCGCGTTAGCCGGTGTAGGACATACCCAGAGGAGAAAATCTCAAGCCCCGGCCGAAGGCCGGCTACTTACAAAAAGTATCCGATTTAGAAAACTTTGGTTCGCGTTAGCCGGTGTGGGACATACCCAGAGGAGAAAATCTCAAGCCCCGGCCGAAGGCCGGCTATTTACAAAAAGTGTCAAATTTAGAAAACTTTGGTTCGCGTTAGCCGGTGTGGGACATACCCAGAGGAGAAAATCTCAAGCCCCGGCCGAAGGCCGGCTATTTACAAAAAGTGTCAAATTTAGAAAACTTTGGTTCACGTTAGCCGGTTTAGGACATACCCAGAGGAGAAAATCTCAAACCCCGGCCGAAGGCCGGCTACTTACAAAAGGTATCCAATTTAGAAAACTTTGGTTCGCGTTAGCCGGTGTAGGACATACCTAGAGGAGAAAATCTCAAGCCCCGGCCGAAGGCCGGCTATTTACAAAAAGTGCCGAAATTATAAACCTTTTGTTCGCGTTAGCCGGTGTCGGACATACCCATAGGTGAAAATCTCAAGACCCGGCCGAAGGCCGGCTATTTACAAAAAGAGCCAAATTTAGAAAACTTTTGTTATTCCGACGACTGCTACGCGAAATAAACACTTTTTTTATTAAAAACATCATTTTAATGAACTGGTTAGAATCGGGTTATGCGGATGGAAAGACCCATATCTCTGGACCCGAAAAAGGTATTAGCACAAATTGTAGCATTTTTGAAAGGTAAGAGTGTCAGCTATAATTTGGAAACAATTTTGTTGACCCCCCATAATGGGCCCTTTTTTGACTTTTTGGGGGTTTCATAAAAAATCCGGGTCCAAAAAATCGATAATTTGACTATAACTTCTGAACCATGACAACTTACCCCTTCATGTGACCACTTGTTGGATAGGTATTTCCATAAGCTTTCCATCGATACCCATATTGTCTATATCGGGTAAGTGGATCCGGGTCCAGGTGGGGTCTTGATCCCGGACTTTCGGGTCAAAAATCTGGGGTCCTGGGTCCGTCCCCCAAGAAAAAAATAGTTTCCCGGGATAAGGGTAAAAATACCTACCCCTGGAAAAAATTTCGAAAAAATCTAAGAGTTTTTACTAAACTAGAGTTGTTCCGAGAAATTTAAAAGCAATCATTTTTTATTGATTTTTTTTAATTATTAAATATTATATAAATATTTAATTATTAAATATTATATAAATATTTAATTATTAAATATTATATAAATATTTAATTTGTAAATGTTATATAAATATTTAAAAAATTAATAATTTTACTTGAAACCAAAGAAATTTAAATCATTTGTTTCTTGAATTTGCCCAAACCAGTTCCATTCTGTGAATGGTTAATTTGAACCATAGCGTTCCAAAGAGCTCTGATGCAAATTATGGAAAAGCAGGAACAACATTTCTAAGTGAAAACAAACCCGGAGAAATGTTAATTTCAAATCCAGACTTAATAAATAGCTGTAGGGTGTGCCGTAGCCCCAATCAGGATGGAGACTATGAGTGTTTGTATGAAATAGCAAATGAATTAACCATGATTCCGCCACCACTGACGGAAAGTGGTAGACTATATGAGAATCTCTTCACAGAGGTAAGGTTGGGAGGAATTTGTGGAAATATCAATGAAAAGTAAAATATATATATTTTTAGCTGTTGCCAGAATCATATAATTACTATCCTCGATATCTGTGTAATAGCTGTGGCCTACAAATGAAACTATTTCGAAAGTTGCGGGAAAAGGCCCTCAGTACATTACAGTATTTGAGTACACTATACGATGAAGGTCTATTGGCATTGGGCGATGAAGAAAAGTTTTCTATACCACAAGAGGAAGAAAAACAAGAAAGAGCCTTTCTGGAAAATCAACATTTGGAAATGGTGAATAATACACATGGAACAACAGAAATGGATAACACTCCCCACTACATGGTGCCACAGGCAACAGATATGTCTATGGCTGGAGTTTTGATCCTGCCCATGACAGCGAGTGAAGAAAACCACTCAAATGATATGGAGAATATTTTGGAAACCAATCAAATAAATGTACCCGAACCCGAACAAGACCAAATTACCATCGATCAGGAAGACATAGAAAACTGTGTTGCCTTAGATAAATCTGATTATGTTATGGAAATATACAAAGTAATTGATGATAATACACAACAAAGTGAAGATTTGAACGAAGAGGAGGACGAGGGAACAATGGATAATGATACCATAGGAACGGCGAGTGAAAACTTTGATGCAGAAACAGTAGATTCTCTGGACAATTTTACCATTGAAGAAATCAATTCACAATTGTCCTGTAGCGATGAACAATATGTTGATATTGAATCCTTTGTGACAAGTGAAAGAAGTGTGGAGTCATGTCAAACGCAAGTGAAAAGAAAATCAATAGCAAGCCGCAGAACCTTGTCGATTAGTAATCAACATCTCAAGGTGTACAATTGTACAGAGTGTTCGGAAATATTTACCGAACACGAGGATTACAAATATCATAGGTAGGTGGAGAGGAGAGGCATTTGTTATTTGAGAAAACATTTTAACAATTTTGAATTAAAATTTAGAATTTTTAAGTTAATTGGCTCTCCGGATAGCTAAAAAGATTAATCTGGGAGGGGACCTTAAACTTTATACCAAATCATTCATTCTAAATAATTCCACTCTGCTACTTCTTTTAGCACCTACATTCATGCCCAGACTTATGCCTGCAAATTGTGTGATACAGTATTGAAATCGGCCAGAAGCTTGGCATCCCACATGAAAAAGCACACGGATACGCCAGCCTATCAATGCGAAATATGTCAACGTACCTTTAATCAAAAAGTCCACTATCAGTATCATATGAATCGTCACAATAATATACGTAATTTTAAATGTGATCAATGTGACAAATCGTTTCTGGCCAAAGCCGATTTAAAAGTTCACCAAAGGCAGCACACAGGTAGGTGCTGTTGTATTTTAAAAGAAATACCTATTTTGTCTAATGTTTATTTTCTGTAGGTGATCGACCGCATGTATGCGAAATTTGTGGCAATAGTTATATGATGGCCGAACATCTACGTACCCACATCCTCAAGCATATGAATGTCCAATTTAGCTGTGAATTGTGTCCGCAAAAATTTGCCAACCCCAAAACGCTGAGGCAGCATGTTACAACAATACATGTGTCCGAGCCACGATTTAAGTGTGAATTTTGCTCCAAACCTTTTCGCAGAAAACATCATTTGCAGGTGTGTAAATGCTCATGAGATATTGAAATATTTTGATTTATTTTCTTTTTGCTTTTTCATTTTTTTCAGTATCATATGAAGCTGCATCCCCAGAACATTTTAAAAGATCCCAACTATATGGCCGACCATGGCAGCCGAGTAAATGACAATCTGATTCTCAGTGAACAGGATGTTGATAATCCTGATGAATGTGGCAACAACAATGAGCAGAGTGATGATGAAAATGATATTATCCAAGATTCCGGTTTTGTGGCCTTAAATGATGAAGCAATGTTAATGTAAAATAATCATTCAGATAGACGATTTTATTTATTTAAAATAGGATCTAGTTTCTGGAATAATTTTTCGAATAATTTTCATAAACGTCTTTCGCAGCACATCACATCGCATTCACATTGAGAAAAGTATTGTATGGGTTATGTGATGGAAACCGATTCGAAGCAATATGTAATATCGAAATTGTGTATATTTGAGCATGAATGATAAATATAAACTATTTTGGCAGACTGCTCCAAATACATTTTCAAAACAATGTTTCACCGAAAAAGAAAATATTTACAAATCCAGTTTCCATCACATATCTGTATTTATTAGTTTACGGCAATAAATTTGTATTATGTACATCATCTCCATATCTCATAATATAGAATAAAAAAAACGAACAAATTGTTATAAAAACTCACCTTTGTTCTAAATGACTAACAAATTTTATTTTGACCGTCAATATCTTAACAAGGGCGCCGAAAATTCGCCTTAGTTAAATAACCCAATTTGGGTTCCCAAAAGTGCTAATGAAACACGTAAAATAGTATCAGTCGGTTTTGCCAACAGATGTATACCCCCAGCCTTGACTTATGATTTTTAAACGGTTGACTCTTTATGGGGGAGGTTCCGATGCAGTTGGCCAATACTGAACAATTCGTATCTGACATAAGACTTATATAAATATTACAATGTGACAGATTTGGACTATATCGACTGCATCCTACACTTTATATGAGATGAGTGCAAATTTTGGGAAAATGTGAAAATATGCGTGAGGTAAGAGATATAGCGGACCGAAGTATTCAATTTTCATACTTCATCTAATACAGATAAAAATATTGGTATGGGCAAAATTTGAAATCATATCGAATTTTATGCGATTTCTAGTTAAGATAAACATTTAGATATAGCAAGTTGAAAAGAATCGCCGACTTGTTTCGCAAGTTATGACAAATATAAGTATTGGAAATTGTGACCCGTTGTGGGTGAGGTACCAGAAGGAGTTGGCAGATGTATATCATCTTTATCTTTTTTGTATTGTGTTTGTATGTGGGAAATTTGAGGAGATGGATGGAGGGATTTGACTGCTTATTTCGCTTTCTTTGTGGGGTAGGTACCAGAAGGAGTGGACCGATATATTCCATCTTCCCACCAGACCTTGGGTAAATGAAAATATTGTGATGTGTGCAATATGAAGAGAATCGGATGCTTATTTCGGATTTTATAATCGTTTTAGTTATTCAAAATGTTAACCCTCTGTGGGGGAAGTACCAGAAGGAATGGTCAAATTTCTACCATTTTTATAACAGATCTTGTATTGATGGAAATTTTGAGATGTGCCAAGTCTGAATAGAAACGGATGTTAATTTCGCATCTCATGAGCTTTATGAATATTCAAAATTTTTAACCTTTGTGGGGTAGGTACCAGAAGAAGTGGACCGATATATTCCATCTTCTCAACATACCTTGGGCTTATGAAAATATTGTGATGTATGCAATTTGAAGACAATCGGACTCTTACATCACATTTTATAAGAGTTATAATTATTCCAAATTTTGACCGGTTGTGGGGGAGGTACCAGGAAGAGCGGACAGATATTGTCCATTTTCACACCTGACCTAGCACTGATGCAAATATAAGGATATGCAAAGTTGGAGCAAAATCGGATTATCCTTTTTCCTTCTGTGCAATAAATTATTTTCTTTGTAATTGTTGGTATTTTGTGGGGTAGGTACCAGAAAGAGTGGACCGATATTGCCCATCTCCGAACTCGATCTAAGTTTGACAATAATATTACGATGTGCCAAGTTCGGATCAAATCGAATACTCCCTTCGAGAGTTATCGTGCGCACCAGCCAGACAGACAAACGGACGGGTGGACGTACATCGCTAGATCGACTCCAAATCTCCTGAAACGGATTTGGTCCAAGGAGACCTAGGGGTGTAAAAACTATTATTTTGATGAGGCACGTTCCCGTCGTATCAAATGATATATACCTCCTCCATATGGCAGGGGGTTTAAAAAATGCTTATTAATCATTTTTGTTAGTCCCCTTCTTTTGTAACTCTTCCCTATTCAATAATAAAACGCATTAATGCTATTAATTTGTTAATTCAAAAAGTTCAATTGATTTGTTTTTATTTTACTTTTTAAATAATAGGTTTAATTGTTTTTTTTTTTTGCTTTCTTCATTTTTTTGTATAATTTAATAATTAATAGATACTAATTATGTTGTTTTTTGTTTCTTTTGTTGTTTGGATTTATTTTTGAAGCACTTGTATAACAGAAAAATTTTCTTTTTTTTAATATTTAAATATTTTTGAGGGGGTTTTGTTTTTCAGGATTTATTCTTAAAACGCGATAAGCAGTATTTATATGAAAAAAAAAAAAACAAATTAAAAATAAACAATATTTGCTTAAGATCAAGCAATAGAAAAAAGTTTACAAAAAAGTTAGCCACGAAAGGAGGGGGAAACTAAGTGGAAACTGGGGGGTGGTATAAAAACAGTAATGCAAGATAACAGAAGCTTGAAAAAGTACTTGGATTAGGAAAAAATAAGTTACATTTTGTTGTATTATATCGCCCCTGTAGAGGCAGGAGAGAAGTTTTTTTTATTCTAATACAGCCTACAGTATGTATAAATTAAAAAAAACGTTTGTAGGTTTAATATATAGCATTTGTGTGTGTATATATATATATAGATAGGGCGGTTGATTTGCTGGTGGAATTGGTTTTGTTTAAATTATATTTAAGAGCAGTGCCACAAAACTTGGAATTTTTACAAAAAACTAAACTGCCCTCTTTGAAAACAACTGATTGAGCACATAGACAGTTTATGTTATTAAATTCAAATAGAGGATAAGAATCGAAATTATTATTATTATTAATACTTGCAATTTTTTAAAGAAATCCAAGATTCTAAATTAAATGCTTTACGGAAAGAGAGAGAGAGAAATGTGGAATTTTTTATTTCAAGTTCATGGAAATAAAAATGTAAAACTATCAAACTTGTTTCCCCAAACCATTTTCAAATTTATTGATTTGTTCCAGAACCTGCAAGAATCTACTAGTTTTGATTTTTTTTCGATAACATAAAGGGAAAATCGGTTATCGTAGTAAAAACTTTTACATTCTTGCAGTTCTGGAACAGACCATATTCTATCTTCCAGAATCTGCAAGAATCTATAATTTTTACCATTTTTTCGATATCATAAACGGAAAAACGGATCATAAACGGAAACGGTTATCGTAGAAAAAACTTTTCCATTCTTGCACTTCTGGAACAGACTGTTAATTCGCATGCATTTACAAATGCTAATAACCTTTTCTATGGGTAAAGAAGACAATTGTTATCGAAAAACATGTTATCCATCGTTTTTCTATAGCAACGTTGTTGTCGGTATCTTTTCTCTATTAAAACTTGATAATCGATGACTGTTCTCTATAGATATTGTGGTTATCGAGATTTTTTCTCTATAACAAATTGCTATCGACATCTTCTTTTCTATAAAAAAATGTTATCGGCAACTATTTCTATAGAAAAAAAAATTTCCCCAATTGGAACGTTGTTAACGACATACCTTCTCTGTAGAAAATATGTTATCGATTATATAACTTAAAGTTGTTATCGACCATGGTACAATAAGGAGGTAGAACAGCTTCGTAAAAGTACAGAAATACAGCTCTGGAGCTATGCCCTCTTCCTGTCAGACTCATTCAAAATTATATGCAAAAAGTTGTTTTAATTTTTTTTACATTTTTCCTCATTTTTAAAATGAGTTGAATAGCGCGAAAAAAATGAATGATATGCCTGGATTTTCGCCCAAAAATATGATCCAAACTGTTCAATCTTTCAATTTCATGGCTAAACTGGTTAATAGCTTCAATGCGCGAGCTGCAATTTAAGTGTCTTCCAATCATTGGTTTTGAAAATATTATGTTTTCATTTTTTCAAAACAATAAATACATACACAAAATTGGCAGCAGTCGGGAACACTTAGAAAAAAAAATGTAGTCAGCTGGTAGCTGGTTACCTTTTTATTGTACCATTTTATCGACTGTTTATTCTCTATAGAAAGGTTGTTTTCTACAACTTTTTAATATAAAAACTGGTATCGATAAGTTCTCTATAGAGAATTTTTATCGACATCATTTTTCTATAGCAATTGTTGTTGTCGATATCTTTCCTCTTTAAAAGCGTTGTTATAGACTACTTTTCTTTATAGAAAATGGAACATTTCTACTACAACTATCACTTTAGTTCAAAATAAAATTATCAACGCCAGGCTTTCTCTATAGAAATGCTGTTGCCTTGTTGTCGACAGCTATTCTATATACAATAGATCTTATCGTTACTTTTTCTTCAAAGTAATGTTGTTATCGACAACATTTGTCTATAAAAACGTTTTCCCATTGAGCTTTTGTTATCGACAAAATTTTCTCTTTAGGAACATTTTAATCGACTTAGCTCTTATATGGGAATGTTATTATCGACAGATTTTTTGCTATAGAAAAGATGTCATCGATAATTTACATCACAATGAAGTTGCTATCGACAGCTTTTCTTTATAGAAACGGTGTAATCGACAGCTTTACATTATAGAAAAGTTGTTATCGACAGTCTTTATAGAAAAGATTTTATCGACAGCTTTACATTATAGAAAAGTTGTTATCGACAGTCTTTATAGAAAAGTTGTTACCGACAGCTTTTCTTTATAGAAAATTTGTTATCGACAGCTTTTCTTTATAGAAAAGTTGTTATCGACCGCTTTTCTTTATAGAAAAGTTGTTGTTGACAGCTTTCCTTTGTAGAAAAGTTGTTATCGACAGCTTTTCGCTATAAAAAATTTGTTATCGACAGCTTTTCTTTATAGAAAAATTGTTATCGACAGCTTTTCTTATAGAAAAGTTGTTATCGACAGCATTTCTTTATAAGAACGTTGTTGTCGATGTCTTCGCTCTATACAAACGTTGTTATCGACGGCATTTCCCAACAAAAAATATGTTACCGATAACTATTCTATATACAACAGTTCTAATCGATAATTTTATTTCAAAATAAAGTTGTTATCGATAGATTTTCTCTAAAGAAAAGTTGTTATCTCTATAGAAAAGTTATCGACACATTAAGTTGGTATCGATAACTCTTCTCTACAGAAAATTGGTTATCTCTTCTCTACAGAAAAATTATAATTGACAATTTTTCGTCAGAGAAAAGTTCTTATCGATCTTTTTTAGGATAAAACTTGTTGTCGAGGTGTTTTCGATCAATTTTCATTCCTAAAAGTTATTATATTTATTTGGTCTGTTCCAGAACTGACATTCTAGATATTCTAGAATCTAGACATTTTTTACTACGATAACCAATTTTCCCTTTATGAAATCGAAGAAAATTGCAAAACTAGTAGATTCTTGAAGCTTCTGGAAAAGTCCAAATATTGGTTTTCTTTTGGAATGGAAGTTACTTTTAGAGAAATTTTTTATCGATTTTCTTTTTTTTGAGAAAACTTCTTCTTTTTGGAAATTTTCTTATTGATAACATAGAATTAGAACAAACCAATTATTGGTTTTCTTTTGGGATGGAAGTTACTTTTAGAGAAATTTGTTATCGTTTTTTTTTTTTTTTTTTTTTTTTTTGAGAAAAATGTTTCTTTTTGGAAAACTTTCTTATCAAATATATGCGATAACTTTTATTTATGTAAAAGAATTTATCTCAATTCAGAAGAAGTTCATTGCCCAGATAAATCGTTAAACATAAAATTCGCCATCGATAACTTATGTTTATGGAAAATTGTTCTCGGTAGATCTGGAATTTTTTTTTTAAAAAAAAGTAATGAACTTTTTGGTCTGTTGCAGAACTGCGAGAATGTAAAAGCTTTTACTACAATAACCGAGTTTTTCTTTACGATATCCAAAAAGTTGCAAAACTAGTAGATTTGTACAGGTTCTGGAACAGCCCTTTTATTTTCTTTTCAATTAAAGTTGAAAATGGTTCTGTTCCACAGTACCTGCAAGAATCTACTACTTTTTGCAATTTTCTTCGATATCATAAAGGAAAAATCGCTTATCGTAGTGGAAACTTTTATATTTCTGCAGTTCTGGAACATAGTCTTCTGGTTTGTAGTCTTTAAAATAAATAGAAAGAAATAAAAATATTAAAAAAGTTTTCATTTTTTTATAATTTATTAATGTCTTTTTATTTTATTTTCCCAAAAAAGGATATCCTGTCAAACGGTTGTTTTTTCTTGTTATTGTGAAAGCATTTGTTTATTGGGAAAAACAGCCTTGATGACTTATTTCCTTTCTTAAGCGGCAACGGTTGTAGAATATATAATACTTGTTGTTGTTGGGGTTTTTTTTATAAAATTTTGCAGGGGAATATAATATTTTTTTCATGGATTATTTTTTTGTTTGCTTTCGATTTTTTTGTTTAGCGTTTTGATTGATTTCCTTGTGTTGTTTTTGTAATAATATTAAAAATAAAATAAAAATAATTATAGTTAATATCATTTAAAATTAGAATAAGTAATAAACATATTGGGTAGTTGTGGTTGTTTTTTACGGTTTTCTAGTAATAGTAGTAGTAGTAAATAGAAGTAGTATAAAAAAAGTTAAACAAATAATAATAAATATAAGTATATGCGATGCGACAAAAAATTATTATAGGAAACAAAAAGTCCTGTTTTTGTTTTGTTTTAATTTTAAAATATTTATAAAAAAAGAACTAGAGAGTGAGTGGTAGGGAGGAGATTAAAAATAGATAGGAAGTTGTTTTTTTTTTTTGCTTTTGAATGGAAATGAAGCTGAAGTGAAAGAAAACATTAGTTTTTTTAGAAATAGTTTAATTTGAAATTTATATAACATAGAACATAAACAAAACAAGATTTCATTAATAGAATTTATATAACGAGTTCTCATCTTCCGGTATTATCACAAATCTCATGTGTGTAAATTTGAGGGGTAAGTAAAGAACAAAAAAAAAATAGAAAAAGAGAAGGGGGCCTTATTGGTAATGTTTGAAGGGGGTGAATGAAGGGTGGCATTGTTGTAGTTTTAGTTAGGAATAAAAAAGGAATTATATAGTGTCTTTATGTTTCGTTGGTAGGGAAGAAGATTCTGTTTTCATTTCTTTTGTTGCTAGTCGTTTTGTAGGGTGTTGTTGTTCTTGTTTTTTTTTTTTTCTGTGAAAGTGTCCCGTCGTTTTCTTGCATTTTGTCTTATTTGAGTTTGTTTTTAACGTAAAATTGTTATGTGTTAATTGAAATTTTGTTTTTAAGTGCATTTTCTAACGGCACTGTTAATTTTTTTAATGTTTTCTGGTTTTTTTGTTGGTTTTGTAATGTATATAATATATGACATTTAAAGTTAATTATATAACTACTACTAGAGGCTGGTTGCTATCATTAATCTTCTTCTCTTGCTTTTGTTTCTTTTTTTTTTAATATTTAAAATAGTTTTTGTTTTCATTTTCTTTTTTTTTTTCTTTTCTGTTTAAAGTGAGAGAGAGAGAGTATTTCTTCTTGTAATCTTTTGATGCTTCTTTGATCTTCTTCTCCGTTATTATCATCATCATCAATCAGCTCATACACATGTTGTTGCGCAAGACAGTTTTCACTTTTTAATTTCAGTTTCTTCTTAACGTTTGCCTGGTGGCTTGACCGTACACGACAGCATCTCTTCTTTGGCCAATTTTGTGCGGAAGTCGGCCATTAGATCTCGACAACTTGTTGCCATCTCGGCTAATTGTGTGAAATAGGCTTCGCCCTCTTTACAATAGGAATCCTGGTCATAGTCCACATAATTGGTTAGATTATAGAGTCTCATGGATTCTGGTAAGAATTGTGATAGGAAATCATTGATAGCACGATGCTGGTCGACCACCATTTCTTCGGTTTGCTGTAAATCCGATATAGCAGCATGTTGATCCAATAGTTCATCAGACATATCATGTTCCTGGGGGGAGGGAGGAGAGAAAAAAAATTAATAATAATAACAACAACAAGTAAAATGGTATCAGTCGGGTTTGCCGACAGATTTTTAACCCCCAGCCTTGAGTTATGATGAATGACTGTTGAAACCTTTATTGGGGGAGGTTCCAAAGCAATTGGCCAATATTGCCCTATTCCTATTTGACCTAAGACTGATATAAATATTACAATGGGCCAGATTTGGACTATATCGGCTATTTCCTATACTTTATATGAGATATACGCAAATTTTTGGAAAATATGGAAATATGCGTGAGTCCGAAGTACTCCATCATTTCCATACTTCATCTAATGCAGATAAAAATATTGGTATGGGCAAATATTTGAAGGAAATCGAACATTTATGTCCAATTTTAGACGAAATCATAAATTCCGATTAATTACATATTCATATATCAGATTTCTGGTTAAGAGAAATATTTAGACATGGCAAGTTGTAAAGAATCGCCGACTTGTTTCGCAAGTTATGACAGATATAAGTATTAGAAATTGTTACCCTTTGTGGTTGAGGTATCAGAAGGGGTTGCCAGATATATATCATCTTCAGCAAAGATCTTGTGTTGTGCAAAAATGTTTCTATGTGGGAAATTTGAGGAGATGGATGGATAGCTGAATTTAGATGCTGATTTCGCTTTCTTTGAGCGTTTTTGTGGGGGAGGTACCAGAAGGAATGTTCCGATTTTCACCTTATTTAGAACAAATCTTACGTTGATGGAAATATTTAGCTGTGCCAAGTCTGAATGGAATCGGATGTCATTTCGCGATTTATGAGCTTCATGAATATTCAAAATTGTGAACCCTATGTGGGGGAGGTACCAGAAGGAGTGGACCGATATATCCCTCCTTTACACCAGACCTTGGTCCAATAAAAATATTGTGATGTGTGTAATTTGAAGGGAACCGGATGCTTATTTCGGATTTTATGATCGTTTTGGTTATTAAAATTTTTAACGCTTTGTGGGGGAGGTACCAGAAGGAGTGAACCGGTATATTCCATCTTCACACCAGACCTTGGGGTAATAAAAATATTGTAATGTGTGAAATATGAAGAGAACCGGAAGCTTATTTCGGATTTTATGATCGTTTTGATTATTCAAAATTTTGACCGTTCGTGGGGGAGGTACCCGAAGGAATGGTCCGATCCGTATCATCTTTATAACAAATCTTGTGTTGATAGAAATATTGAGATTTTGCAAGTCTGAATGACATCGGACGTCATTTTCGCGTTTTATGAGCTTCATAGATATTCAAAATTTTGAACCTTTGTGGGGGAGGTACCAGAAGGAGTGGACCGATATATCCCATTTTCACACCACACATTGGGCCAATAAAAATATTGTGATGTGTGTCATTAGAAGAGAACCGGATGCTTATTTCGGATTTTATAATCGTTTTGATAATTCAAAACTTTGACCCCTTGTAGGGGAGGTACCAGAAGGAAAGGTCGGATCTCTACCATCTTTATAACAGATCTTGTGTTGATGGAAATATTGAGTTCTGCCAAGTCTGAGTGGAATCGGATGTTAATTTCGTGGTTTATGAAGCTTCATGAATTTTCCAAATTTTGATCCTTTGTGGGGGAGCTACCAGAAAGAGAGGACCGATATTTTTCATTTTCACACCATACCTTGGCTTAATAAAAATATTATGATGTGTGTAATTTGAAGACAATCGGACATAGACTTCATATTTTATAAGAATTATAATTTTCCCAAATTTTGACCCTTTGTGGGGGAGGTACTTGATGGAGTGCACCGATTGTGTCCATTTTCACACCTGACCTAGCGCTGATGCAAATATTAGGATGTGCAAAGTTAGAGCAAAATCGGATTATCGTGTCTTCTTCTGTGCAGTAAATTATTTTCTTTGCAAATGTTGACATTTTGTGGGGCAGGTACCAGAAGGAGGGGACCGATATTGTCCATCTCCGAGCTCGATCTAAGTTTGACAATAATATTACGATGTACCAAGTTTGGATCAAATCGTATATTCCCCTAGAGAGTTATCGTGCGCCCCAGCCAGACGGATAGACGGACGGACGGACATCGCTAGATTGACGCCAAATGCCCAAACAAAGGATTTGGTCCAAAGAGGGTCTAAAACTGTTATTTGGATGAGACACATTTTGGTCTTACCAAATGATAGCCCTATGGCTATACCCTCAGCCAAAGGCATAGTCGATTTGAAGGTAAAGCGGCCTAAGAATCTAAAGAAAAAACAAATGAAAATTTTCTAGAAAAGCAAAATGAGCCTTTATAGACGACCAGGAAGTAGTGTTGAGCATTTACATGTCCAAAAAAAGACTTTCAAAGAGTCCATATAGGCACCCAAACTAGGTGACCCAAAAGGAGGATTTTTACATGCGACCTTAACGAAATTCTTATGCTATTATTGCCAAAAAAAAAAAGTTTGGCCTTTAATACTTACGCTCAACGAACGCAACAATGCCAAGTCATTTGCCGACATTTGACCATTCTTATTGTTATTGTTGTTATTGTGATTTGTGTGATTATTATGTCGCATTGGCTTCTGTTGGACATGCTGTATATTATTGGTCTCCTCATCCTCCTCGTACATCAGCTGTTCGGCATCCTCTTCACGCAACACATCGGGCAACTCCTTAACCACCAGCTCTTTGACACGATCCGCATAGCGCAATGTGTTTAGGGTATGTTCACATGAACTTAAACCCGGCGATATCATGGCAATCATGCAGGTCTTACTCTTCTCACCGATAAACGAATCACGCAGTACTTGGGTTAGCTTTGACACACGGAACGGTAGATGGGCAGATTGTTTGCCCAAAGCACGTATACATTCCTTGAGAGCCAACAGGGATTTATTGATTTCAGCACCCTCCATGCGAGTCTGGCGATTTGCGGACGATGTGTCAGCACCACGTTCATTGCCGGCCAAATCAATGAAAGAGAATTTGCCGTGGATTTTTGTCGAGCCCGGTGGACGTAGAACTATTTGGAATACTGCATGCGAACGGGATGAGTTCGCGTTGGCTGAGGTCTGGCCGGAGGTGCGAGCATTGTTGCCGTGCTGAATTAGTTTGAGCACTTCTTCAACACTGTCGACTACCTTCTCGGTGAGACCAACAACTTGGACCTGCTGTTTGCCATCTTCTAGTACGCGAAGTTTTTGTTTATCGGAGAGTAAATCAAAAACCTGCAAGCAAATAAGGAAATGAGTTACTGTAGGGTTTTGTTATGAAAAGAACATTTGCAGGACGTCTTACTTTGCCACTATAGATTTCAAAGAAACTGGCCGAGACAACCAAATTCAAGTGACGATACCGTGGTCCATTGAGATAATTGAATACATCCTTAGCTGCCATTGCATATATACCATTTTTACAATCCTGTATCTTGCCATTGAATTCACCACCCATGGTGTGTGTTTTACCCGAACCCGTTTGACCATAAGCAAAGCATGTGGCCATGCCACCTTCGAATATGGTTTGAACCAATGGTTTGGCGGTATATCTAAAGAGGGGGAGAGAAATAGAAAAAGGGTTGGCAAATAATTAATATGGTAAATTTTGAAAATAAAGAAAGATTTTCAAAAAGTAAAAAATTTAAATTTTCCTCAAAAAATTATAAAAATCTGAAATTAATTAAATTTTGTATACCCTCCACCATGGTATGGAGGGTATATTAAGTTTGTCACTTCTCGAAATATACATTTTAAACCCCACAAATTATATATATTTTTGTTGATCAGCATAAATTTCTATTTCGATTTAGCGATGCCCGTCCGGCTATACGTCTGTGGAATTCACTCTAGTTTCCAAACGAAATGAAGTAGATTGATAAAATTTTACTCAAATGTATATTATGTCTGCAGGACTTCTGGTATTAAAAATGGGCCATGTAGGTCTACGTTTTGGTATAGCCCCCATATAACCGCATATCCCTATTTTCGGTATTTTGGTGATTTTAGCTACATTATTCACCGGAATTGTTTTAAATTTGGCGTTTGAAGTTCGTAATGGATACTACAGCCTAAGACAGAAAATTGTTTGTGTAGGTCCACGTCTTCGTATATCCCCCATATAAGTGTAGCCCACGATATTCAGTATTTTGGTGATTTTAGCAACATTATCCACCGGAATTGTTTAAAATTTGGTATTTGAAGTTCGTAATGGATACTACAGCCTATGACAGAAAATTGTCTGTGCAGGTCCTCGTCTTCGTATAGCCCCCATACAACGGTACCTCCCGATATTGGCTATTTTGATGATTTTAGTGACATTATTCACCGGAATTGTTTCAAATTTGGTATTTGAAGTTCGTAAGAGATACTACAACCTAAGGCAGAAAATTAGCAGGTTCACGCCTTCGTATAGCCCCCATATAACGACACCTCCCGATATTCGGTATTTTGATGATTTTAGCTACATTATTCACCGGAATTGTTTTAAATTTGGCGTTTGAAGTTCGTAATGGATACTACAGCCTACGACAGAAAATTGTTTGTGTAGGTCCACGTCTTCGTATAGCCCCCATATAAGTGTAGCCCACGATATTCAGTATTTTGGTGATTTTAGCAACATTATACACCGGAAATGTTTCAAATTTGGGATTTGAAGTTCGCAATAAATACTACAGCATATGACAGAAAATTGTCTGTGTAGGCCCACGTCTTCGTATAGCCCCCATATAAGTGTAGCCCCCGATATTCACTATTTTGATGATTTTAGCAATATTATCCAGCGGAATTGTTTCAAATTTGGTATTTGAAGTTCGTAATGGATACTGCAGCCTATGACAGAAAATTGTCTGTGCAGGCCCACGTCTTCGTATAGCCCCCATAAAAGTGTAGCCCCTGATATTCGCTATTTTGATGATTTTAGCAACATTATCCAGCGGAATTGTTTCAAATTTGGCGTTTGAAGTTCGTAATGGATACTACAGCCTATGACAGAAAATTGCCTGTTCAGGTCCACGTCTTCGTAAAGCCCCCATATAACGATACCTCCTGATATTCAGTATTTCGATTATTTTAGCAACATTATCCAGTGGAATTGTTTCAAATTTGGTATTTGAAGTTCGAAATGTATACTACAGCCTATGACAGAAAATTGTCTGTGCAGATCCACGTCTTCGTATAGCCCCCATATAAGTGTAGCCCCAATATTCAGTATTTTCATGATTTTAGCAACGTTATCCAGCGGAATTGCTTCAATATTGGTATTTGAAGTTCGTAATGGATACTACAGCCTATGACAGAAAATTGCCTGTGCAGGTCCACGCCTTCGTATAACGCCACCTCCGGATATTCGGCATTATTCGCCGGAATTGTATCAAATTTGGTATTTAGAGTTCGTAATGTATACTACAGTCTATGACAGAACACTGTCTGTGCAGGTCCAGGGTTTAAGATTTTACCAGAATTTTTAACGGATTTTATTTTTTTTTCTTTTTTTTTTTTTTTGAAAATTTGCCAAATTCGTTCCAATTGGTGGAGGGTATTCAAAGTTTGACCCGTCCGAATTTACAGCTTTTGTAGTTGTTATTTAATTACAAATTCTCTAAATCGTTTAGCTTAAAAGACCGAACATATATCCGTTGATTGTTCTATTAACAAATTAAATAGGTTTATTAAACCCCATTAAATTTAAATAAATGATTTATTTACAATGTTTACATTCGTGAAAACTCATTAAACCAAACAATGAGAGAAAAACACACACCTCAGAATAAAAAAAAAAAATAAAACAACCCACTTGTTTCATTTTGAATTATACGATTTTAAAATGAAAAAAAAAACCGACACCACCCCATCTTTAGTATATTTTTTATTTTTTTTTTTTTTGAAAAAGCAAGTTACAAATTGCCATTACACAAAAAAAAAAACAAATTCAACTGGAATAACAAAAAAATTCCATTCATTCATCAATTTGTGTTATGGACAAACCCACAAAAAAAATCTATAAAAATCTTTCGGGTTACCCAGTTGCCAAAGTATTAAATACAATAACAACAACAACAAATTCAATGTCAAATGTTTTGGTTGAATGCATTAGTCGTCTACTCCAATGGCAAACCAACAAGAAGAACCATCAAGCAAGAGTGATTAGATGCCACCACTAACTACCATACACACAAACCCCCAGCCGCATGACTTAGCGCACCACACAAAGTTTTGTTATTTTAGGTTTTGTGGTGCCAAATAAAGGAAATGACCCACAATTTAGGGCCAAGAATTTTGCTAAAATAATTACAACTTTAGTTTACAAGAGCAGAATAGAGACGGAGCTCGTGAAAATATCTAATCAAATGAAAAGTTTTTTTTTTAAATCGCAGAGAAATAAACACCTGTTTTGTAAATGTCAGGTGGTATGCAGAAATTTGCCAATTCGATTGTCCATCTGGGAGATTATGAAGTGGCTATTGTGAAATTATATATTTGACAGTTCATGTCGGTATTCTGGCCACCCAGCAGAGGGAGACTCTCTTCTGGGTGAGCAGAATACCGACATGATCGTCTATCTATGCTCTCATAATGAATTTTATAAAGTCCTTATTATGACCACCTATATCCTCTTCTAATTATCTGGTAAGATTCTCTTCGGGCCAGCTGTAACGAATCTATTTATAGTATAAACCCTTCTTTTGGTCGTCTACGCCCTTTTCTGGCGTAGGCCGTCCTTTAAATACTCCCAACAGAAATTAAAAAAAAAAACTCTCTTCTTTTTATCTAGATACGGATTACTTTTCGGACATCCACAATAAAATTATATTTGTTCCTGCAAAAAAATATGAAGATGAGCCTCTAAACTATGTATACTGCCTTCTCCCTAAAACGTCCATAAAGACTCCCACTTATAACGATCGGATTTGGACTATATCGACTGTTTCCTGTACTTTATGAGTTGTGTGCAAATTTTTGGAAAATGTGGAAATATGCGACAGGAAACAGATATAGCGAACCCAAGTATTCCATTTTCATACTTCATCTAATACAGATAAAATATTGATATGTGCAAAATTGGAAGGAAATCTATTTCGGATTATATGATCGTTTTGATTATTCAAAACGTTGACCCTTTGTGGGAGAGGTACCAGAAGAAATGATCCGATCTCTACCATCTTTATAACAGATCTTGTGTTGGTAGAAATATTGAGATGTACCAAGTCTGAACGGAATCGGATGTTAATTTCGTGTTTTATGAGCTTCATGAATATTCCAAATTTTTACCATTTTGTGGGGGAGGTACTAGAAGGAGTGGACCGATATATTCTATCTTCACACCATACCTTGGGTTAATAAAAATATTGTGATGTATGTAATTTGAGGAGAGCCGAGTGCTTATTTCGGATTTTATGATCGTTTTGGTTATTCAAAGCTTTAACCCTTTGTGGGGGAGGTCTCAGAAGGAACATTCCGATCTCTACCATCTTTATAACAGATCTTGCGTTGATGGAAATATTGAAATGTGCCAAGTCTGAACGGAATCGGATGTTAATTTCGTGTTTTATGAGCTTCATGAATATTCCAAATTTTTACCATTTTGTGGGGGAGGTACTAGAAGGAGTGGACCGATATATTCTATCTTCACACCATACCTTGGGTTAATAAAAATATTGTGATGTATGTAATTTGAGGAGAGCCGAGTGCTTATTTCGGATTTTATGATCGTTTTGGTTATTCAAAACTTTAACCCTTTGTAGGGGAGGTCTCAGAAGGAACAGTCCGATCTCTACCATCTTTATAACAGATCTTGCGTTGATGGAAATATTGAAATGTGCCAAGTCTGAACGGAATCGGATGTTAATTTCGTGTTTTATGAGCTTCATGAATATTCACAATTTTGACCCTTTGTGGGAGAGAAACCAGAAGGAGTGGAGGTAGACATATATCCCATCTTTACACCAGACCTTGGATATATAAAAATATTGTGATGTGTGTTGAAGACAGTCGGACATTTACATCACATTTCATAAGAGTTATAATTATTCAAAACTATGACCGTTTGTGGGGGAGGTACTTGATGGAGTGCACCGATATTGTCCATTTTCTCACCTGAGGTAGCATTGATACAAATATTAGGATTTGCAAAGTTGGAGCAAAATCGGATTATCGCTTCACTTTCCGTGCAGTAAAATATTTTCTTTGAAAATATTGATATTTTGTGAAGGGGTGGACCGATATTTCCTATCTCCGAACGAGATCTAAGTTTCACAATAATATTACAATGCACCAAGTTTGGATCATATCGGATACTCGCTTCGAGAGTTATAGTGCGCACCACCAAGCCAGACAGACATACGGACGGACGGACATCTCTAGATCGATTCCAAATGTCCTAAAAGGGATTTGGTCCAAAGAGACCTAGGTTCTAAAACCGTTATTTCGATGACGCACGTTTTGGAGGTGTCAAAATACATATATCCTGTGTAGCCACCATATGGTTGAGGGTATAAAAACATTTTGAGCCGGCATTCCGACGATTGTTTCCGGTATTTTTTTTTTACATTTTTCTTCCCTTCCTACTTCACTCTTGTAAGACGACATTCGATCACAGCCAGAGAAATAAAGGTGAATTTCATTGAGGAAATTAACTTCCAGCTTCCAGTTCGACGGAATGACATCCCTAGATCGACTCCAAATATCTTGAAACGGATTTGGTCCAAAGAGACCTAGGGTCTAAAGCCATTATTTCGATGAGACAAGTTTCTCGGAGATATGACCACAAAGGGTATATATCATTCCCTCTGTAGCCATATGGTCGAGGGTATAAAAACATTTTGAGCCGGCATTCCGATGATAGTTTCCGGTATTTATTTTCAGATTTGGATCCCTCCTTACTTCTCTCTCTTGTAAGTCGACATTTGATCACAGCCAGAGAAAGGAAAAGGTGAATGAAATTTCATTGAGGAAATTAACTTCCAGCTTCCAGTTGGCAAATGATCAACAATTGAAGAAGCCAAGACAAAGCCGAGTTAAGTTTAAATTTAAAAAAAAAAAACGTCTGGCAATAAACAAAAGGAACAACAATAATTATAAACAAAACACACACTCTCCTCTTAAGAGGAAAAGATGCAGAAAATAAATAAAATAAAAAAATAATGTACGTGAATGAATTTAAGAAATGAATGAATGGCGGCTGACTGGCTGCTGGCTGTGTCATCCATATCTTCAAAAAAATACATGGCGGTATTAACCTGAGACATTTGAAAATGAAAAAAAAAACGAAATAAATAAATGTTCATGGGACCGTCAGTCAGCCAGACAATCTAATAAGTCAAATAATGCATTATATCTTGTGTTTGGCTTTCTGTTACCTTCTCCACACTATTTGGGCCTTAGCAACGCGCAGTTGGTCCAAAATTTTTGTTGTGGCGCACCAACACCATCATCTGCATTTATTTTAAATAAAAGTTTCAAACAATAGTTTGCAAAAAAAAGAAGAAATAAAAGTAAAATCATGATCTGTCTTGTGTGAACACAAACAAGATCGTTGCGCCGCCTGTCTTTGTGTCGATGTGGTGGTGGTGGTATTTGTGTACGTTATGGAGCAAAGAGCAATAGCCCAAATCAAAACAGCTGGAGAGGTAGTTGTGCATGGTGGAAGAGAGTATGTAAAGAGTGTGCAAAGTACTCTGACTAAGAAGTAGCTGGCTGGCTGGCTGTCTTGTGGCTGGGCCCCTTATTGGATTGGATGACTAATCTTTTGAAAAAAAAGTGACGAAGACAATGGACAGAAAATAAAAACTAAAACGGCAACAAACCACATATACACAGCGCCAACACCACACACCACCACCAATACGACTATCATAAATCTTAATTTTAACTTGGAAATTTGTGAATGATTTGAAACCGAAATGGAATTAAATCGAAGGTTATGGATCATCAAATACCAAACCCATATAGTCTCTATTAAGCGAGAAGCATGCATGCAAAAGAAGGTCAGGGAATGTTTTTTTTTTTTTTGAATTTTAACGATTTTTGGCGATTCTTTAATACAAACACCAAGAATCAGCTGTTATTCTCAATTGTTGTCACTCTTTCTCTTTTTATGGGCATACCCCAAAAATGGCAATGAACATCATAATGCTAGGAACACAATTGGAGCGAACGACGAATTTTTTCGCGGCGTATGTTCGTCGTCAAAAATAAAAACCATATGCTAGGAACACAATTGGAGCGAACGACGAATTTCGCCCTACGCGGCGACAAAATGAGCCGCGAAAATTCGTCGTATGGAACACAATACCGACGAAATTATAAAACAGCTGATGAAGTTGTTTACTTTTTGCTCATTTGTTGACTACAATGAATTATACAAGAACACACAATTCTTTACGTTCTCTATTATAATTTCACTTATGTCCATCTTCTCTATTATAAATTCACTGATATCCATCTTCACTCAGGCGCAAGTACACAAATAAATAAACAAATTAATTATGTTTTTTTTATACGAGTAACAGATAGTAGAGTGACCATAACAAATTTTAAAGTAAAAAGTAACTTTATTTACTAAAACACATAAAATTCGTACAAGTATGGCCACCTTGTACTGTTTTGTTCGCCGGTCGCCGGCGTATGAAATAGAAATAAAACTAATTGAGTTCGCGGCGACCGACGAAATTTTCGCCGGTGCCGTGATTGTGTGCACTTCCATATACACATATGTGTTTTATTTTTGACGACGAACATACGCCGCGAAAAAATTCGTCGTTCGCTCCAATTGTGTTCCTAGCAATATGTGTATATGGAAGTGCACACAATCACGGCGACGGCGAAAATTTCGTCGGTCGCCGCGAACTCAATTAGCTTTATTTCTATTTCATACGCCGGCGAACGGCGACAAAACAGTACAAGGTGGCCATACTTGTACGAATTTTATGTGTTTTAGTAAATAAAGTTACTTTTTACTTAAAAATTTGTTATGGTCACTCTACTATCTGTTATTCGTATAAAAAAAACATAAATAATTTGTTTATTTATTTGTGCACTTGCGCCTGAGTGAAGATGGATATCAGTGAATTTATAATAGAGAAGATGGACATAACTGAAATTATAAAGAATTATGAGTTCTTGTATAATTTTCATTGTAGTCAACAAATGAGCAAAAAGTAAACAACTTCATCAGCTGTTTTATAATTTCGTCGGTATTGTGTTCCATACGACGAATTTTCGCGGCTCATTTTGTCGCCGCGTAGGACGAAATTCGTCGTTCGCTCCAATTGTGTTCCTAGCATTATTCTGTCATTAGCAATGGAAGTAAGTTTCTCTGTGTGTGTGTATGTGGTGCTTGCACAAACAATATCAGTTTTTCCTCTTCTTCTTCTTCATGAGTTATAAATTACTCAGAGCACAAGTGTTTTAGCGGCGGCAGTTATTATTATGATATTTTGATTTCCCTGTCTCTGAATATGGTGACGTTTTGTTTTTTGTAGTTGTTTGCTTGTGGATTCTTTTGTTTATGTGAAAGACAACACAAAAACCGCTTTACTGACAGTGATTATCGTATTGATTAATGTGTCTATGTAAACAATGAAATCATTTTTGTGCTGTTGTTTTACAAAGAAAGTGTAAAAAATGTAAATTGATTTTAATTGAAAAGATGATCTCGAGCAATTTATTGGAAGAAATAAAGACTGAAGAACATCTAAGGAAAAGAATGAAGATTTCTAGAACCATAAGGTTTCAATTTCAATGACAACTTTCCTTCAATTTCAAATATTTTCAAAGATACCCCACTTTCTACAAAGAACCAGTAAGGAAAAGTTATAAGACGGGTGGGCGAGGCCGCCCTACACCACTATGCATATTCAGAAGAGCTCCGGTAAAAAAAGAATTTATTTGAAGTAGATTATACCACCCACCAACATTTGCCTTTAGAGCTGTTATAGTTTGGTTTCAAAGGGAATTAAAATATAGAAGAAATATGCAACTCTGAATTGATATTCACTGAATTTAACGGAGACATTTTAATCTTTTATTCCAAATGACATTGCTATAGAGTGTGGGATATCACCTGAAATCGCAATAAGGATATATATGGGAGCTATATTCAAATCTTAGCCGATCTCGACCAAATTTGGCAAAAGTATTTCTGAGCTCTTTAAGATATCTGGTACCAAATATCATTGTTGTCCAATGCATATTACGAATGTGAGGGACTTAAAACCCCAAATCGGATGAAACATATGTATGGGAGCTTCAGCTATATCTCCACCGATTTTCTCCAAATTTAATGTACTTGCTTTTAGATTGAATTCGATGAGATGTACCAAAATTCAAGTCATTTGGACTTATATTGGCCATTTGGTTTACAATTAACCCGAAATCGGTTGAAGATATATGGGAGCTATATCTAAATCTGATCCAATTATCACTAATTTCAATAGGGTCCGTCCTTGGGCCACACAAGAACACATGGCAAATGGACAGGAGGTATCGATAACAACTCAAAAATGTGTCGACAATTCAAAAGCGAAAAATTTCACAATCATTTTGTCATAATTTCCTCCTTCACTTTTTCTCTTATCCGCTACATGCATATTAAAAATTAAAAAAAGCACACATATAAACATCCATTTGTTTATGTAATTTAACCGGCAGATGTACAATGCATATCACCACTTTCCATTGCATGCATGTATCATCAACGCCATAACGATCACCTTTCCATTGGTAGATGAAAAAGGCAAAAATAAAGACCATTGGCCGGACCGGACCATATGTCAATTGTCAAGTCAGCAAGCAAAATATGAAAACAAAACAAAAATGGTGAACCGGGTGTTGGATTAACGCACACGCAAGGTCGCCATTGCAAATATTGTTGTGGGGGGAGAATTGGATTATCAGTCGTTGTCGTTAACACGAAAAACAAATCAAAACTGCTGAGAAGTTGGGGGAACTATGTATTTTAGTTTTCTGCCTTAGGGGGAAAATTTGAGAACTATCAACTCATTTAAATAGGGGAAAATCAAAAAAAAAGGAAATAATAAAAACATCCAACGCCCTAAAATCTAATCTAGTTATGTCTGGAAAAGTCCAATGCTTCTAGATATAACTTTTAAAATAACCTGTTCTTTCGAGGTGCAAAAGACTCTTAAAAATATCAACAAAATCTATATTTGAATCTTTATTTTATAAAGTTTGGAACTCATGAATGATTCATAATTAAAATCTTTTGCGGATTTGTATAAACCGTCGCCAAAGTATTTGTTTTGATATTTAAGAAACACAAATATACTCTAAACAGTTCAATTGATGAGTCATAACATCATCATCACTATCCAACCACCATATCAATTACGTCGTTGAAAATTTTTATCGTTTAAAATTTGAATTCCTAATCAGACAATTTTTGGGGGATCACGATGTGTCATTTCCCGTTGAAGTCTTGTATATAATTTTATATATATATTTCTCTATTATAGGTTGATTCTTAGAATCCATATAAAAATATTCACTCTATAATATAAAAATATTCACTCTAATGATAGCAATTGCATTGAGATGTTATCGATAACAACATTTCTATAAAGAAAAGTAGTCGATTAAAACTTTCCTTTACACAAAAGTTGCCAAAAAAAACCCATCCCATTAAAAATAATTGTCGATAACAGCTTTTCTATAACGAAAAGTTGTCGATAACAACTTCTCTATAACGAAAAGTTGTCGATAACAACTTTTCTATAACGAAAAGTTGTCGATAACAACTTTTCTATAACGAAAAGTTGTCGATAACAACTTTTCTATAACGAAAAGTTGTCGATAACAACTTTTCTATAACGAAAAGTTGTAGATAACAACTTTTCTATAACGAAAAGTTGTCGATAACAACTTTTCTATAACGAAAAGTTGTCGATAACAATTTTTCTATAACGAAAAGTTGTCGATAACAAGTTTTCTATGACGAAAAGTTGTCGATAACAACTTTTCTAGAGCGAAAAGTTGTCGATAATAACTTCTCTATAAAGAAAAGTTATCGATAACAACTATTCTATAACCAAAAGTTTTCGATAACAACTTCTCTGTAGCGAAAACTTGTCGATAACAACTTTTATATAAAGAAAATTTGTCGATAAAAAAGTTTCTATTACGAAAAGTTGTCGATAACAAATTTTATATAACGAAAAGTTGTCGATAACAAATTTTCTATAACGAAAAGTTGTCGATAACAATTTTTTATAACGAAAAGTTTTCGGTAACAATTTTTCTATAACGAAAAGTTGTCGATAACAACTTTTCTATAAAGAAAAGTTATCGATAACAACTATTATATAACCAAAAGTTGTCGATAACAACTTCTCTGTAGCGAAAACTTGTCGATAACAACTTTTATATAACGAACATTTGTCGATAAAAAAGTTTCTATTACGAAAAGTTGTCGATAACAAATTTTATATAACGAAAAGTTGTCGATAACAAATTTTCTATAACGAAAAGTTGTCGATAACAATTTTTTTATAACGAAAAGTTTTCGGTAACAATTTTTCTATAACGAAAAGTTGTCGATAACAACTTTTCTATAACGAAAAGTTGTCGATAACAACTTTTCTATAACGAAAAGTTGTCGATAACAACTTTTCTATAACGAAAAGTTGTCGATAACAACATTTCTACAACGAAAAGTTGTCGATAACAACTTTTCTACAACGAAAAGTTGTCGATAACAACTTTTCTACAACAAAAAGTTGTCGATAACAACTTTTCTATAACGAAAAGTTGTCGATAAAAACTTTTCTATATCGAAAAGATGTCGATAACAACTTTTCTATAACGAAAAGTTGTCGATAACAACTTATCTACAACGAAAAGTTGTCGATAACAACTTATCTACAACGAAAAGTTGTCGATAACAACTTATCTACAACGAAAAGTTGTCGATAACAACTTATCTACAACGAAAAGTTGTCGATAACAACTTTTCTATAACGAAAAGTTGTCGATAACAACTTTTCTATAACGAAAAGTTGTCGATAACATATTTTCTATAACGACAAGTTGTCGATAACATCTTTTCTATAACGAAAAGTTGTCGATAACATCTTTTCCATAACGAAAAGTTGTCGATAACAACTTTTCTATAACGAAAAGTTGTCAATAACAACTTATCTATAACAAAAAGTTATCGATAACTACTTTTCTATGACGAAAAGTTGTCGATAATAACTTGTCTATAACGAAAAGTTGTCGATAACAACTTATATAAAACAAAAAGTTATCGATAACAACTTATTTAAAACGAAAAGTTATCGAAAACAACTTTTCTATAACGAAAAGTTGTAGATAACAGCTTATATAAAATGAAAAGATGTCGATACCAACTTATGTAAAATGAAAAGTTATCGATAACATCTTATTTATAACCAAAAGTTGTCGATAACAATTTATCTATAACGAAGTTGTCTTTTCTTTAATGAAAGGTTGTCGATAACAACTTTTCTTTAACGAACATTTGTCAATAACAAAGTTCCATTCAAAAAAATCCTCGATTACTACCTTTTTCCACTGTCGATAACAGCTTTATTATCCAGTAAACTACCAATTACAGCCTATTTCCACTGTCTATATTATCACGAAAAAAATTCGATAACATTAAAAATGTACTCGACAACTTTTTTTAAATACAGGTTGGCGATGGCGCAATTCCTGTAAAGAAAAGTTGCCGATAAGAATTCTTTTGTTAAAAATTGTTAAAAAGCAAAATTACATCTTAAATGGAATGGTGTTTCTATAAGGACTGATTTTCGATAACAAATTCTCTTTTAGAAAAAAAATCCTTATTGAAAAGTTTTTTCCTAAAAACACAATAGCCTTCAATTGATGAGATTCTTGGAAAATACACCGTGATCTATAAATGAAGTCTATATACCACTCATATCAAATGTCATTCTTCTTAGCAATATGACGTCACTTGATATCGCTAGATATATATATAAGACAATAATAAATGGAAAATACTTCGTGATCTACAAATGAATTCTTGACAATCTCTAGCTTGACGTTAATTGAAATAAAATGAAAAAAGAGAAAAAACCGTTATTTGTTTTAAAAATAAATACAACTAACAATTACTCACTTGTAAACCATGGCATTGTCACAGCGATCATCGAAGGCATAGTCGAAACGAAATTTGTGATTTTCCAAGAATTTCGTCAAATCCACTTTGTTGCGCGGCTCGTGTACAATCAGGGTGTCCTTGCGCGGCACGGAGATAACATCGATTTCTTTGCGATTAATTTCCTTGCGCGACAATGGTCGTTTACGTACACACACGGTAATTTGATGATCTTCTACGGCGGCGCCATCGATTAGCGGATTAAATTCCAATGTCGATTGATATTCTCGTATCATTTGTGCTGTTTCCCAATTTGGATTGCCGGGATCTTGGTTCATTAGGGCGTTTTTCTCCTCTTTGATTTCCGCCTGGCGGGCTCGTCGTTTTTCACGATTCTCCTTGAGGCGTTCCACTTCTTTGACCACATAGGAACGCCGTGCATTGCCGGCAGTGGCAACGGAATTTGAACCCGCTCCACCACCACCATATGATGAGTTATTACCAATACTGGAGGTGTTTGTTGTTTGAGCGCCACCACCACCACTGCCCGAATTGGCCGAGGCTAGTCGGGAGGCATTGTTGGTGGTACGTGACCGCACTATGCCGGTTGTGGGCGGTTGGATTTGTTGTTGAGGCGGTATATTCTCCACATGCTCAGCCACAGAGGCCGACGACAGGATATTGGACGAATTAATGGTGGCTCGATTAGTGCGATGGCCGATGGCACCTTGTGTGGCATTGCGGGACAAGTTCATGGGAGCTGTGGCAATCTTTTTCGGTTCGGGGGCTGTGTGCACCACCTCTTGTTCGGCCTGTTCCAATACCTCGGGATTAAGAGCCAATATGGCCTCCAGCTCTACCTCTTTGCCCTTGGTCTCGCCCCTTTCGTACCATTCGACTGTGATTGATTTGCCCGATTCATTGATCTTGGAGACGACGGCCGCATGTACACGGCCATCCGTTCGTTTTATATTGACACTCTGGCCAATTGTGATGAATTCCATTGTGGGAGTTGTGGCTGCGGCTGCTGTTGCTGCTACTTGTGCTGGTGGCTGGCTAGCAAGCTATAATACTTGTTTGTCTAATTTTTTGGCGTAGGTTCAGAGCACAGCACAGCACAGCAAAACACAACACAACCAACCAGGCAGGCCAGAGAGTAGTTGAAGAACATGAAAAAACAACAACAAAAACAACAGTAGTTTAGTTTTTGATGCAGTACAAAAATTGTGTCTGTCCGTCTGTCGTCGTCGCCGTTAAAATAACGTCAACGTTTGTATGACTTCAATTCAAAATTCACACAATTACACTCACGCACACACACACATGCTCAAAAAGCTTGCATAGGAGAGGCAAGAAGAACAAGAAAAATATAAGACGAAAAAAGTGAGGTTTGGTGTCACTGCTGCTGCTGCTCAGCAAAAAGAAGAAAAGACTCACCGCTTTTTGTTGTTGTGTTCAGCCCAAAAGCAAAAAATGACTCGGGAACTAATAATTAATTAAAGTTTTCGTGTTTTTTTATTTTAATCGTTCACAGGGCTTCTTTTTTCAACATTTCTAAGGAGACAACAACTATCAATTGCGCTGGCCTCCTCCTCTCTCATTTACAAAAAAAATTCTTTCTTTCAATTTTGGATTTTTTTTTTCAATATAACAAAGATTCCTTTTGCAAAAACTACTTCAATTTTTCTTTATTCTCACTTTACAAACACACACCACTTCCTTATTTTCGCGAATTTTTCTAGCTGCTGCTGTCGTGCCGTTGCCGCTGACGTTCGTTTGACAGGCAGTTTCTTTTTTGCCTCTGTTAAAAAATTTGTGTGGGCTTGAATTTTTTTTTCTTTCTTGGCTTGTATAAACTTGCTTCGATTTTTTTTATTTATATTTTTTTGATTTTAATAATTTACATTAATTTTTATGTTTTTTGTTATAATTGCCGTTAACATGAATTAAGATTACTCACAAGCTGCTTGCTTCGTTAACAAATAGAATAGAAAATAACAAACAGCTGCAGAGTCAAACAAAATTCGAGTTGTATGAGTGTGTGTCTCAATTCGCCTGCAATTCGAATACAACTGACAACTAAAGCGGCGAATTATTTCATATGCAGGCATGTCTTCTCTTTCTCTCTTGGTGTCGTTGCCAGGGTTGTATTATTTGCACTATTGCAAAAATTAGGCACAAGGGACAGTTGAAGAAATATTCCGAAGTCGAAGAATTATTCCATCATCGCACCAGATCTTTGGTTAATAAAAATATTGTGATAGGTAAAATTTGAAGAAAACAGGATGCTTATTTTCAATTTTATGATCGTTTTGGTCATTCAAAACTTTAACCATTTATGGGATATGTACCGCAAGAAATGGTGCTATCTCTATCATCTTTATAACAGATCTTGCGTTGATGGAAATATTGAGAAATGTTGACCCTTTTTAGGAAAGGTACCAGAAGGAGTGGACCGATATATCCCATCTTCATACCAGACCTTGGTCTAATAAAAATATTGCGATGTGTAAAATTTTGAGAGAACTGCATCCTTATTTCGGGTTTTATGATCATTTTGGTTATTCAAAATGTTAACCCTTTGTGGGAGAGGTACCAGAAGGAATGGTCCGATCTCTACCATCTTCATAACAGGTCTTGTGTTGATGGAAATATTGGGATTTGCCCAGTCTGAGTGGAATCGGATGTTAATTTCGTGTTTTATGAGCTTCATGAATATTCTTGGTTTTGACCCTTTGTGGGGTAGGTACCACAAGGAGTAGGCCGATATATCCCATCTTTACACCAGACTTTGGATTAATAAAAATGCTGTGATGTGTAAAATTTTAAGAGAACCGGATGATTGTTTCGAATTTTATAATCATTTTGGTTATTCAAAATGTTAACCCTTTGTGGGTAAGGTACTTGATGGAGTGGACCGATATTATCCATTTTCGCACCAGATTTTGCACTGATGCAAATATTTGTATATGCAAAGTTGGAGCAAAATCGGATTATCCTTTCTCTTTCTGTGCAAAAATTATAAAAAAACCAAAAGACGTAAATAGGCATCAATTTGAAAATTGATAAATGCTCATATCTGTTTTCGTGATAATAAGATATGAAAAACTTTTTTTAAAAGCATATTTTTTTATTCGAAAGATGTTTTTTACATAAATGGTAGTGCAGTGTTGAAAACTCCCTATTTTTGTGGACATATTCGCATGATTTAATAAATAACATGTGTTATCGACAAAAAACACAAAGAGTCATTGGTGACTCTTGAAATGAAATAATACTTCAACTCCCGTTCATTTAGCTTTGTCCCGGCCTACTGTTTTAATGAAATTGAACTTTTTTCGTGAATACTTTTTTTATCATAATAGTCTATATATCAAAAATGCATATTTGATTTAATACATCTAATCACGATAGAGCGTTTGCCAATCGTAAAAAGCTTAATTTTAAAGAAAGTCCTAATTTGATATGACATCAACTCGCTATTAAGGCAACCATCCTTTTATACTATTTCATGCACCTCTGAATGGCAGACACCTAATTTACGGCGAATACTTTTTTCAGCCTAGAAATCCCTATCAATGAGCAAAAAATTATTATTATCACTCTCTGAAGGAATTTCTACTCTACTCTCTGACATCTAATTTATGCGGTTTTCATAAAAATAAACAAAAACATTTCAAATAAAATTAGAAATAATGAAAACAATACTAGTAACTTAAAAGTAAATTAAAATATATAGACAGAGATCAATTTGTATTATTTAGTATTTAAATAACTGTTATATTTTAATGTTTCTGCGGTTATTTGTTATTTCTCGACATGAACAGCTGTTACCATATTTGCTTATTAGCTGGTAGTGGGTGGGGGGTTAAGATTTTCCATGTTTCTCGCTTGTAACGAACAGTGACGATTTTTTGTAACAAAAAACTGTTAATGTAAAACTAGGGAGGTAACCACCATTGTTTGACTGTGTGCCTGCTTGTCTGTCTGTCTGTTGTTGCATGTCTGTGCATAGGAAAATGAGGAAAATTTACAACAAAAATGTTATTGGACTTGGTTTCGCTGGTTGGTTGGTTGGTTGGTTAGTTACAACAATCAAATGAACTGGGTAGGAAAACAAAGGGAGATAAAAACTGAATTTGAAAGATACAATGGAAAAATCGAAAATCTACATACAACAGTGAGGAGGCGACACAATAATTGCTGCAACACGTCGAGGCATATTCAATCATACACACACACACGCCCATACACAGTACTTGCAATTGTACACTTATGCAAGAGAAATTTCGAAAAGTAATTAGTAATTTTTTATCCTTTTTAAAGCTTTTAATTTTTGTTTTTCGATTTTTTTTTTCAAAATTTATCGCTCTCACTTTTTGTTTGATGAAATATTGGCACACTGCTGCTCTGCTGTTTATAATTTTCACTTTTGATTTCTTTCTTTGTTTACATTTAAGCCGTATATTCTTTCACGCTTTTAGTTAATAAATAGTTTTCCAAAAATGGTATGAAATTCTGTTGTCATCGCCGTTGTTGTTGTGTGTGTATCGGCATTAGTCAATTCTTTTTGAAATCCATTGTCACCGTTTGGTTCCTCTTGGCTATGTTTCAGTGCGACGTTGTGTTTTAATACTGCTCCAAAAAATCAAACTGGGCTCGCTCGATATTTGTTTTTTGTTGTTGTTGTATGTTTAGTCAGTCAGTCGCAATGGCGGCAGCGGTGTTCTTTTATTCGTGCTTAATTTTTACGGTCGTGTCTTTTTTTGGCTTTGTTTTCTCTTTTGTATTATCAGCAGTGGCTACAACAACAACAACCACAACTATTTAAATTTTCTCGTCACCTTAATAACAGTTTCCTCGACAACGCGTTTGTTCAATGTAAATAAACTACTGTGGAAAGCCGAACACACAAAGGCAAATGGAAATTTTGCTTTTACATTCACTCTCCATTTCCATCCTTTTGTTGTTTTGGTTTTAGACCTCCACACACATTTTTTTGAGAGATTTTTTTTGTTCCGGTTACTTGCCGCCTTTTTTCCTCTCAGGTCGGAAATTATATCGAAATCATAATTTATATAAATATTTCTTAGATCCTTTTATGTCTTTTTATATTTCGTGAATGTTTGGTCAAATTAAATGCAAAAGCGCCTGAAAGTATGCAACACATATCTCTTACAGACTATATGAAATCTGGAAAACTTGAAGTTAAACCTTTTGTAGAGGAAATAAATTTCTGAACAATAGTACAATAAAAAAAGAATAATATGAAAAATAAAATTGCAAAGAAAATGTTTTTCATTCATTCTGTTCTGTTATAACGATAATCATTGCAGAAACTTTGCTATCAGTGAAAAGTGAATAGCATTTATATGTCAACATTCCTTGAGGCATTCGTTTATTTAGTGTTTATTCACACGTAATTTCATACTTTTATAACCTCCACCCATGGCAGAAGAATACAGGTAGATGCATCAACGCTTGGGAGTATTGATATGTCAAAAAATTGTGAATGTTTTTTCAAATATAAGTAGATTTTTATATTTTTTCTTATAAGACGTTATTCGGAGGTTATTATAATCCGCGTTTTTCAACAATTTTTGCAAATTTAAATAATTTTTCATTCAACATTTTCAATTCCAAAATTAGTTTGATAGTTCATTGTCCCAGCAGCTGTGTCGATGCGTCTACCTATATTCTTCTACCATGCCTCCACCTTAGTATGGAGCATGGTAGAAAAATACAGGTAGATGCATCAACGCTTGGGAACATTGATATGTCAAAAATTTTGAAATGCTTTTTCAAAAATAAGTAGATTTTGACATGTTTTCTTATACGACACCAATCGGAGATTGTTATGATATTCGTTTTTCAACAATTTTTTCGAATCTAAATAATTTTTATTCAAAATTTTCAATTTCAAATTTAGTTTGACAGTTCATTGTCCCAGCAGCTGTGTCGATGCGACTATCTGTATTCTTCTACCATGGTATGAAGGGTATATTAAGTTTGTAACACATTGAAATATACATTTTAGACTCCATTATTATCAGCATAAAATTCTATGTCGATTTAGCGACACCAGTTTCCTAACGAAATGAAGCAGGTTGATAAAATTTTTCTTAAATGTATATTATGTCTGCAGGACTTTTGGTATTGAAAATGGGCCAGGTAGATCCATGGTACAATGAAGAGAAGGTAGGTCAACTTTGAAAAAATTGCAAGTATAGAGGCCTACCTGTTTGGCTTGTAATGTCAAAATTAGTATTAAAACAATAAAAAAATCAAACAACTTGTTGCATTTATTTTGAATAAATAATTGAAAACCGCGATAACTGAATGAAAGGTCAACACTTATTTTCAAGATCATGTACTATATATCTCTAAAGGATTATTTCGCTACAAAAACTCTAGATTTTGTCGATGCATACGTTGAAATAAACATTTTGAAAATACCCGAATTTGAATATTTTCTGAACAATTTTTTTGTTATTGAAAAGAAAACACATACATAAACAAATAAAGATGACATATTAAGCCAAGAAAATAAAAAAAAATTAAATCATATGGTATCATAGCCCTACCTTGATATCATTATACCATGGGTAGATCCACATTTTGGTATAGCCCCCATATAACAGTACCTCTTGACATTCGGTATTTTGGTGAATTAAGCGACATTATTCACCGGAATTGTTTCAAATTTGGTATTTGAAGTTCGTAATGGATACTACAGCCCATGACCAAAAATTGTCTGTGCAGGTCCTCGTCTTCGTAAAGCCCCCATAAAACGATACCTCCCTGTTTTCGGTATTTTGATGATTTTAGCGACATTATTCACCGGAATTGTTTGAAATTTGGTATTTGAAGTTCGTAATGGATACTACAGCCTATGACAGAAAATTGTCTGTGTCCCCATATAACGGTAACTCCATATATTCGGTATTTTGATGATTTTAGTTACATTATTCACCGATTTTTTTTCATTTGAATATTGTAACGGCTTATGACAAAGTACATCTATTAATAACTATTCTCCTTTAAAATTTTAATAAAATTTAATTAAATTAAAAAAATAAAATATGAGTAGTTATACATTTTCGAAAACAGCTGTCCCAACAATGCTGCCTAGTAAATTTGCATGGATTGCTTTAATTGGCGCCCATATTAATAACTCGATTTCCATAACCCTGCCATTGTTTGTAAATCGATCTTCACAACCCTAATTTGCCTTGACGTTTTTTGTTTTTCTGGCAGAGTTTTGTGAAAAGTTTCGTAGCTAACAAATAAAGGAAATCGAATAGAAAAAGTTAACAAAAACAATATACAAATATTATTTACTACCCATTGTATACAATCAGTACACCTAAAAGCAAAAAGTATTGTCAATTTGATATCTAAATAACTTGCGCTAAAGTGTGTCAGTGGATCAAAGCTGAAATAGAAAAGCGAGTCTTGGCAAACAACAAAACAACCAAGCAAGCAGGCAGGCAACCAAGCAAGCAAAGCAAAACTAGAACAAACAAAATGGATATTATGGATATACAAGCTGTAGAATCTAAGTTAAGTGACGTCACTGTTACACCAATACCACGCTCTCAGGTTCAAAATTTCTACAACTATCAACAGCAACGTGAGCAGCGCGAACAACAGCCTCAGATACAAATATCCGCCATACATCATACACCCCGCGATCGACATCACAGTGATAGGACCTCATCATCTTCAAGCCGTGATTTGTATACATCAAAGCGGGACAGGGACTATCATCAGCAGTTGAGTAATGTGGCGGCAGGTGCTGATGATTTACAAGTAGGTTTTGTTTTGCAGCGCTATCCGCACAATGCTTTCATCAAAAAACATCCGGGTAAAGGTGATAATACATAAGCAGCTTGGCATCATACCGTGGTATATTAATGTTCAATTATAAGGGGAAAAAGACGGCAGCAAGGCCTATATAAGGTTGGCCAAGAAGACTACTTTTTACCATAAACTTAGTAGTTTTTACATTATTGTGATTTGATTCTCTTTAAATGTGAAATCACAATTGTCTTTTGGGCTTTCTGGCCGACCTTATATAGGCCTTGGACGGCTGGATTCCAGTGGGGCTCTGACATCCCTTTACGATATGTTACCCACCATGTCATGCCATGATGTAAAGCTGTTTATGCATCATCACCTTAATGTTTTCGCCTTGAAAATACGATGAGCGATTTGTTATCGTATAGAAAATATTATTCGGATAATGTTTTCCTGCAGAAATTGTTATCTGGTTAATGTTCGGTAATTTCGTCAGAACGAGTTTTTATATCTTTACTTAAAAAAATATATATCCTTCATTTCAAAATCTATTTTAACGCTTACTATTATTAATTTTTCTTGCATTTTTCCAGCGGCGCTTGGCTAGCGGCGGAAATACTAGTGCAGCTGTGGCAGCGGCCGCCTTACAGTACACCCAACAATTGCAGGCCCAATTGGCTTTGCTGCAGCAGCAGGCAAATACCACTGCCTCGCCATCAATAACATTGACACCAGCAGCCCCATCACGATCCTCGTCGTCACATTCAAACAATCACAACCTAAGTCATCATCAGCAACAACAACATCATCATCACAGTAATGCCAACACTAACCAAAATAGTACCAATCTTAGTATTAGATCAAATAACTCCCAGCAACAGGTGCAACAACAGCAGCAGCAGCAACATACCCAATCGCAACTTAAATATCCCCAATCCTCGTCACCAGCTGAACTTTTAGCCGTTCAGGCTTCCCTAAACCTCAGTTCATCGAATAGCAGCAGCAGTAGCGGCAATGGCCTAACAAAATATGCTCAACTCTTGGCAGTTATTGAAGAAATGGGTCGTGACATAAGACCCACATATACCGGCTCCAGAACATCAACGGAACGTCTTAAACGTGGCATTGTACATGCTCGTATTTTGGTGCGAGAATGTTTAATGGAAACCGAACGTTCGGCACGTCAATGAGATTTACTTTCGCCAGCTGAGCTGAAACAACACCAAGAAACAAGTGAGCAAATGGAGGAGAGCGATTTCAAGACGAAGACGACGACAACAGCAAGTAACAGCAGCAGCATCTCATTACAAAGTACTACTGATAGTTGTTTTAAGCAATAGCCTTTATAAATAACTTTTATAACAAATTTTGAATTTATTTAAATTTTTTTCCCGTACACGTTTTTTTTTGTATTTCATCTCTTGCTCATAAGTTAGTTTTAGTTTAGAATTTAGTCATTTAGCTAAACGAAAATTATATTCCAAATACCAATACATTTGTCCTGAAGAATAATTTTGTTCACATATATATTGTTAGAAAAAAATCTGAGATCATGACCAAAGCATTATTCCATTGAATCGAAGATTTCTTTAACGAATCTAATGTATGGTTTTGGAAAATTTTCAAGACGTTTTTGTTTTAATTTTTTTTGCAGATTTCATTTATGATAATTATTTTAGATTAGTTCTTCCTTCCGCTTATAGTGGATGGATGTTTTTTTGCTTTATTAAATTATATTTTATCACCTAATTTTTTTGTTCTTTTTTTTCTTTTATTGAAATTCATATAAAGTAATTGAAACAATTCTGCCCATTGGGATAAAATTCGTACACATTTCCCTGTGGGGAAAATATTACTAAAAGGAAAAAAGTATTCGGATAAAGTTACCTACAAGAAACGCTTTATGTAAAAACAGATAAAAATGACATTTTGTATAGGAAACCATCCGGATATTTTCTTTTGAAAAACATAAGGTTTCCTATCGGATAATATTATCCGAATTAAGTTTTCTATGGAAAATAACATCCGGCTAAGGTTTCTAAAAGGAAAACATTATTGGTCTGTTCCAGAAGTGCGAAAATGTAAACTTTTTTTTTACTAGGATAGCCGATTTTCCCTTTATGATACCGAACAAAAATTAACAAGTAAAAAAACTTCAAGTTCGGCCGGGCCGAATTTTGAACATCCTCCACCATATGCGACGAATTTGGCAGTTCTCAAAAACAATAAAATCCGTTAAAAATGCTCTTAAAATCTTCAAATGCGAAACTTGAAAAAATAAAAATCGGTGACAATTTGCACAGAAAATTTTCTGTCATAGGCTGTAGTATCCATTACGATCTTCAAATACCAAATTTGAAACAATTCCGGTGAATAATGTCGCTAATATCAACAAAATACCGAATATCATGAGGTACCATTATATGGGGGCTATACGAATACGTGGACCTGCACATAAAATTTGCTGTCATAGGCTGTAGCATCCATTACGAACTTCAAATACCAAATTTGAAACAATTCCGCTGGATAATGTCACTAAAATCATCAAAATACCGAATATCGGGAGGTATCGTTATTTGGGGACGTAGACCTGCACAGACAATTTTCGGTGATAGGATGTAGTATCCATTTCAAACTTTAAATACTAAATTTAAAAACAATTTCGGTGAATAATGTAGCTAAAATCATCAAAAGACCGGATATCGGGAGGTACCGTTATATGGGAGCTATACGAAGACGAGGACCTGCACGGACAGTTTTCTGTCTTAGGCTGTAGCGTCTATTACGAACTTCAAATACCAAATTTGAAACAATTCTGGTGACTAATGTCGCAAAAATCAGCAAAATACCGAATATCGGGAGGTTGCGTTATATGGGAGCTATACCAAAACGTAGACCTACATGGCCCTCTTTCAATACCAAAAGTCCTGCAGACATAATATACATTGGGGTAAAATTCTATCAATCTACTTCATTTCGTTCGGAAGCTAGAGTGATTTCCATAGACGGATAGACGGACGGAAATCGCTAAATCGCCATAGAATTTTATGTTGATTAAGAATATATGGGGTCTAAAATGTATATTTCGAGGTGTTACAAACGGAATAACAAACTTAATATACCCTCCATACTATGGTGGAGGGTATAAAAATAGTAGATCGTTGCAGATTCTGGAACGGAGCATATCCTTTGGAAAAAATCTTCCATTCGATTTATTAATCTAAAATTAGCATTCAAAAGTGAGTTTTGAATGAATTTTCTTCAATATCGAATGCAAGAATTCGGCCCCTGGTAACCATTTTGACGGGTTATGTTTGGTATAATGTTCTCCACATAAGGTTTCCTGTGGGAAAAAATTATCCCTAGGAGGCTTTTTATAAAAAAAATTATCCGGAAAAAAGATTTCCTATAGGAAAACAATGTCCACATAATGTTAGCCTTATGAAAACTTTATCCGAATAACGTTTATCACCGCAAAAGACCTGTGTTACACAATTTTATCGAAAAAAATCATGGACAGAATTTGTTTCGACCTAACAAATCCAAAAAGAATCTGTATACACCTCTTTAAAATGCTAGTTTATAGAGTAAAAGAAAAATAGTTATAGACTTGAAGATACCTCAAACAAGAGCCTTTAATACATATATGTTAATATACAATTAAATTAAATAGAAAAAATCATACAATGCCTAAGTGTAAAACAAATCTGCAACACAGAGTTATTAAAAGATTGGAACTGAAGGTTATTTTTTTTTTTGGAAAAAAGAAGCTGCAAAAAATTATTTTTTGCGGGTGGATGATTATTCTTGAAGTCCATAATCGAAAACAATAATTTTCAAAATCCAATTAAATCAGAAATTAGAAATATAAAACAACAATTAATGACCAAAAAATATTTGCCAGTACCACTCATGTATTTATACCCTACACCACAAGGTGGTCAGGGTATTATGTCTTTGTGCATTTGTTTGTAACAGGCAGAAGGAAACGAGATAGACCCATAGTTCCTTTTGATGATCTGCATAGAATCACATTCTGAGTCGATTTATGCATGTCCGTCCGTCCGTCTGTCCGTCCGTCCGTCTGTCCATGTATTTTTGTAAACAAAGTACAGGTCGCATTTATTGCCCGATCCAGATGAAATTTTGCACAGATCATTTGTTTGGCCCAAGGACGAACCCTATTGAAATTGGAGATAATCGGTCAAAATTTAGATATAGCTCCCATATATATCTTCGTCCGAATTGCCTTTTATTGTGCACCAAACGTGTAATATCAGCCCGAATAGTATGGAATTTTGCATATACACCCAAATTAGGCCTGAAAATATGTATGCCGAATTTGATCGAAATCGGTTCAAATATAGCTATACCTCCCCTATATATTGTTCATCCGATTTGTTATTTTTGTCCACCGCAGCCGTAATATGCACTCGGCAACAACAATATTTTGGGAAATATATCAAATACAGCTCAGAAACACATTTGCTAAATTTTATCGAGATCGGTTCAGATTTGGATATAGCTCCCATATATAACTTCGTCCGATTTACCTTTTATTGTGCACCAAACGTCTAATATTTGTCCAAATGGGATGGAATTTGGCACTTACGACCGAATTGAGTCTAGAAGCTAGTATGTCAAATTTGGTGAAGATCGGTTCAGATATAGCTATAGCCTCCATATATATTATTCATCCGATTTGTTATATTTGTTACCCACAACCGTAATATGCACTCCGTAACAACGATATTCAGGGAAATATATCAAATACAGCTCAGAAATATCTTTGTCAAATTTTATCGAGATCGGTTCAGATTTGGATATAGCTCCCATATATATCTTTAACCGATTTCAAATTAATTTTGCACCAAATGGGCAATACAATTCCGAATTTAAAAGATACAAATGCTTCGGCAAATTTAGTCCTTTGAACTTTATATCATAGCGTGTATGATTGAATTCTCCCATAAAAACTTTTAATTGTTATGTGGAGCTCTACTAAATTAGCAAAGTGGTGTAGGGTATCATAAAGACTTTCTTTACTGGTTTTCACCAATCATTGTTTCCCGTTTGCCGTTGTGGTTTTTATGAAAGTATACGATTTTTGAGCAAACCAATAATAATCATGAGGAATTTTCCGAAACAAAACAGGAGAACACCATAAAAATAATTTATTGAGTAATAATATATTTCTTATTAAATATATGTATTTATTGTATACCAAGCGATTAATAGTAATAAAATAAAACAAAAAATAAATAAAGAAATTAAATTCCAAATATAGGGGTATTGAATACTTTTGGAATAAGGAGGTGGCTTTATTTAATTCTCATGGGATACATCACATAGTATAAGGTAAGTGTATTAGGTCTTTGTGCATATATTTGTGACATGGAGAAGGAAGCGAGATAAACCCATAGCTACTTTTGAGGATCTTCATAGAATCACTTTCTGAGTGGATTTATACATGTCAGTCCGTCCGTCCGTCTGTCTATGTATTCTTGTGAACAAAATGCAGCTCACATTTATTATCCAATTGAGATGAAATTTTCCAAAAAATATTTGTTTGGCCCAAGGACGAACCCTATTGAAATTGGTGATAATCGAATCAGATTTAGAAATAGCACCCATACATATCTTCAAGCGATTTCGGGTTAATTGTGCACCAAATGACCTGAATTTTGGTACATCTCACCGAATTCAGTCTAGAAGCAAGTACATCAAATTTGATGAAAATCGATTCAGATATAGCTATAGCTTCCATCTATATGATTCATCCGATTTGGGGTTTTAAGCCCTTCACATGCGTAATTTGCACTCGATAAGAATGATATTCGGTACCGGATATCTTATAGAGCTCGGAAATACCTCTGCCAAATTTTATCAAGATCGGTTCAGATTTAGAAATAGCACCCATACATATCTTTAAGCGATTTCGGGTTAATTGTGCACCAAATGGCCAATATCAGACCAAATGACCTGAATTTTGGCATATCCCATCGAATTCAGTCTAGAAGCAAGTACATCAAATTTGATGCAAATCGATTCAGATATAGCTATAGCTCCCATGTATATGTTTCATCCGATTCGGGGTTTTAAGTCCCTCACATTCGTAATATGCACTCCACAAGGATGATATTTGGTATCAGATATCAGATACAGCCCTGCAATACCTCTGCCAAATTTTATCAAGATCGATTCAGATTTCGATATAGCTCCCATATATATCTTCAACCGATTTCGGGTTAATTGTGCACCAAATGGCCAGTATAAGTCCAAATGATCTGAATCTTTGTACATCTCACCGAGTTCAGTCTAGAAGCAAGCACATCAAATGTGGTGAAAATCGGTTCAGATATAGCCATAGTTTGTTGCGGCAGCTCTACTAAATATGCATAGTGGTGTAGGGTATCATATAGTCGGCCCCGTCCGACTTTTGACTTTTCCTTGCTGGTTTGTTTTGTTTTTCTTTAAGTATGTACCCCAGACCAAGCTTATTAGTTTTATAAAATATGCTTTAATTTTTTATTAGTTATTTGTTGTTTTATTTGTTTACAATTTATAAACATAAATACACATTTAACATTTTTGACTGGCACAACACTTGGGATAGGGCTTTGATGGATCTTGGGGTATATATTTACAGGGCTTCAGCGAATCTATTTTGGGACAGCTGAAATTAAAAACAAAAATAAAAAAATTTGTCAAAATTTACATATTTTTTAGTCATTTAAAATGTTAGTAAACAATGGTGCCAAGTATAAGTTAATCTGTGGCCATACAGCTTTATTTGGCTTTTTGACTAAAAGCATGTTCACATATACAAAATTCAATGGATTTCAACCTGTTTGCTGTATATTTTTAAATTAAAACAAGTAAAAAAACTGTAAGTTCGACCGGGCCGAACTTTAAATACCCTTCATCATTTGGAGCGAATTTGACAATTTTCAAAAAAAAAAAAAAAAAAATAAAATAAATAAATAAATAATAAACAAAATAAAAAAAATCCGTTAAAAATTCTGTTAAAATCTTAAAAATACCGAATGTTGCAGTTATATTAGGGTCTATATGACGACGTGGACCTGCATAAGCAACTTTTGCCATAAGCCATTACAATATTCAAGTGGAAAACTTGAAAAAATCAGTGAATAATGCCGCTGAAATTATCAAAATTTCGAATATCGGCAATTTTCTGTTATAGGCTGTAGTTTCCATTACGAACTTCAAATACCAAATTTGAGACCATTCCGGTGTATAATCTTGCTTAAATCACCAAAATACCGAATATCGGGAGGTACCGTTGTATGAGGGCTATACGAAGACGTAACATGCAGAGATAATTTTCTGTCATAGGCTGTGGTATCCATTACGAACTTCAAATACCAAATTTGAAATAAATCCTGGTGAATAACGTGTCTAAAATCATCAAAATACCGAATATTCGGAGGTACCTTTATATTGGGGCTATAGGAAGATGTGGATCTGCACAGACAATTTTCTGTTATAGGCTGTAATTTCTATTACGAACTTCAAACACCAAATTTGAAACAATTCCTGTAAATAATGTCGCTTAAATCATCAAAATACCGAATATCGGGTGCTACCATTATATGGGGTTTATACCAAAACGTGGAGCTGTCATAGGATGTAGTATTCATTTAGAACTTCAAATACCAAATTTGAAACAATTCCTGTGAATAATGTCGATAAAGTCTCCAAAATACCGAAAATAGGGAGGTACAATTATATGGAGGATATACCTAAACGTGGACATGCACAGACAATTTTCTGTCATAGGTAGAAGTACCGAAAAAGAATTTCAAATGCCAAATTTGAAACAAATCCGGTGAGTAATGCCGCTAAAATTGTCAAAATACCGAATATCTGGAGGTATCGATATATGAGGGCTATACGAAGACGTGGATCTGCACAGACAATTTTCTGTTATAGACTGTAGTTTCTATTACGAACTTTAAATACCAAATTTGAAACAATTCCGGTAAATAATGTCGCTAAAATCAGAGGTACAGTCATATGGGGGCTATAACTAAACGTCGACCTATATAGCCCATTTTCAAAACCAAAAGTCCTGCAGACATAATGTATATTTTAGTAAAATTTTATCAACCTACTTCATTTCATTCGGAAGCTAGAGTGATTTCCACAGACGGACGGACATCGCTAAATCGGCATAGAATTTTATGCTGATCAAGAATATGTACTTATACTCTGTGGGGACTAAAATGTATATTTCGAGGTGCTACAAACAGAATGACAACCTTCATATACCATGGCAGAAGAATACAGGTAGATGCATCAACGCTCGTGGCAGCATTGAAATGTCAAATTATTTATATGTTTTTTAAAATATAATAGATTTTTGCATGTTTTCTGATACTACGTCAGTCGGAGGCTATTATAATTCTCGTTTTCAACAATTTTTACAAATTTAAATAATTTTTCATTCAACATTTTCAATTCCGAAATTGGTTTGACAGTTCATTGTCCCAGCATCTATGTCGACGCGTCTACCTATATTCTTCTACCATGTCATATACCCTCCATACTATGCTGGAGGGTATACAAATTGTAAGCATTTAACATTTGGGGATGAAACATTCATTTTCCTGATGTATGTGTAATAAGGTGCATGTAAACTTAATATAATTTCACATATTTTCCATGGTAGAAGAATACAGTTAGTCGCATCGACACAGCTGCAGGGACAATGAACTGTCAAACCGATTTTGAAATTGAAAATGTTGAATGAAAAATTATTGAAATTTGTAAAACTTGTTGAAAACCGCGAATTATAATAACCTCCGAATGACGTCGTATAAGAAAACATATAAAAATCTACTTATATTTCAAAAAACATTTAAAATTCTTTGACATATCAATGTTCCCACGCGTTGATGCGTCTACCTGTATTCTTCTGCCGTGCTGGTATTGACCAATCATAGTAAATTTTCCTATCTGAAATATGCATTTTCCTCATGCATGTGTTACGAGGTGCATGTAAACGTAATATAATTTCCCATATTTACCCTGTTTGTATGACACCATTTTTGCCAAAGCATTCATATTGTTCACACTTTCCCGGTGGCTGGTATTTTTCACCCTGTTCCAAAGTTTTGCCATTGATGGTGCACTTGTCAGCAGCTGTCAAAGAAGGAGTAATAAATTCACATTATTTTAAAATTGTTTTTTTTTTTTTGAAAAAAATTGGATTTTATAAAAAAACACATTTAAAGAGTTTACTTACCTTGCGCCACAACAACAAAGCTCAGCACACAAATTGCAATTAAAACAATAAATTTCATGGCTGACATTTTTTTCTGTGTTTATTATTTGGGAATTCTTTACGTCTTGTTGTCCAAATATCAACTGATTAGATTTTGTTTTTCGTATTCCAACCATGTTCACAATTTCTCCGAATGACTGCGGAATAAAACAATCGCCAAGAATTAAAATAAATTTCTTAATTACTGCAGCTGTACGGAGAAGCGGATGGTATTGTTGGTACATCGTTCGGTTGGCAAGACTTGGAGAAAAAATTGGCAAAAAATTCTATTAAGTATTATAAAAACAACAGTAAGGGGGATCAAAGGTGAGAATACATAAAATGCGTTTTTGAATGGCTTAAGTCACATAGGGCCAACATCGAACTAAGTCAACCTAAGTCAACCTTAAACTCCTCGGCAGGCTTTTTCGTAGATGAACAAAGGAATTTTAGGTTGACGTAGTTCGATTTTGGTCCTAGGCTCCTTTGTTCATTTCCGAAGAAGCCAGCCGATGACTTAAGCCAGCCATATAAGCTCTTTATGTATCCTTACTTTTAAGCCAGTCAAAGAAGCGTTTTATGTATTCTCACCTAACGTACTACATTTTTAAGTCGTTGTATTAGCTCAATCTTCATCGTCTCAATGCTTGTCTTATATTCCGGCTATTTCTTTCATTGTGTAATTGTGTCAATTTTTATTTTTAAGAAACCGCTTGATAGCAAAGGTCATCTGTTGACTCACACATATTTATATATATATATGTGTGTGTAGTTTATCAGGAGATTTTCGAATAAAATTAAGATTTGTTTAACAGATTTTTTAAATCCAATGTGTGACACATATAAATTAGATGTTCAAGTTGTTGCGCTGTTGCAATTTACGTAGTTGACTTATGTAAAAAGCAATTTTTTACGGCCTAATATAAAATTTAATTTAGGGTGGAAATACATAAAACGCATATTTGGCTGGCTTACGTCATCGGCTGACTTCTTCGTAGATGAACAAAGGAGTTTTAGGTTGACTTAGTTCGATTTTGGTCCTAGGCTCCTTTGTTCATTTTCGAAGAAGCCAGCAGATGACTTAAGCCAGCAAGATAAGCACTGCATGTATTCCCACCTTTACTTGTTTTCGTCTGCGGAATACAAAAATTAATTTTATTAAGATTAATGTTTTCAAAAAAAAGGTAAAACACATCAATGAATTCCATAGTCTTTATCCCTAATATTTGACAGTTGAAAAAGCAGGCGAGTCAGAAATACATAAAAAGTTTTTTTTGACAGGCTTAAGTCATCGGCTGTTTTTTCGTAGATAAACAAAGGAGTTTAAGGTTGACTTAGTTCGATTTTGGGCCTAGGCTTCTTTGTTCCTTTCCAAAGAAGCCAGCCGCTGACTTTAGGCGGTCAAAAAAGCTTTTTATGTATTCTCACCTTTAAGGCAGTCAGAAAAAGACTTTTATGCATTCTTGCCTTAAAGGTTTTTGTACATAAGCATTTGTCATTATGGCACGACTTATTTTTTGACACGGTAAAAGAGTATGTCTGCATCGCATTCGAATTCTGGCGCCGTAATAATATGCCATGTATCACCATAAGGAGGAGAGTACATAGAAGGCTTTTTTGGCTGGCTTAAGTCATCGGCTGGCTTCTTCGTAAAAGAACCAAGGAGTTTTAGCTTGACTTAGTTCATTTTCGGCCCGTAATTTATACTCTCTTTTATTCTTTTACGAAAAAGTCAAATGTAAAAGTCAAAAATGTTGGGATACGGGTCAATCGGCAAGCTACAGGTTTCGGACAATTTGGACGGTTTGAAATGACTCGTAGGATGAGCTAGTATAAATGATGGACCAAAATCAAACTAAGTCAACCTAAAACTCATTTGTTCTTTCACAAAGGGGCCAGCCAATGGCTTAAGCCAGTCAAAAAAAAACCTTTTATGTACTCTCACCTTAATGCACATGACAATTTTAATTTAAATTCAGTGGGTTAAACCATTTATATGTAAACGTACTGTTATAAGCCTTGTTCACTCTAAATATGCTTTCATAAAACCCGTTATTTAGAATTCTGAAGGTGGGAATACATAAAACGCTTATTTGGCTGGCTTAAGTCATCAGCTGGCTTTCTCGTAGAGGAACAAAGGAGTTTTAGGTTGACTTAGATCGATTTTGGCCTTAGGCTACTTTGTTGCCCTACAAAGAAGCCAGCCGATGATTTAAGGGCTAAGTACATAAGAAGCTTGAAGTCATGGCTAGGCATATTTTGTGACATTTCACAAAGGGATTACAGAGCCGCACTAAAATCCTGCCGTCGTTTTCCATTATAATTTGACATTAATATGTCTAGCCATGACTTCAAGCTTTTTATATACTTGCGACCGAGACAGAATAGGCGCTTCAGGATGATGCTTGCAAAGTTAAAACAATTTTTTTTTGAAAAAATAATTTGAATATCTAAACCTTATGTTGGAATTAAAATATTTAAACTGGGGAAATAAAGGATATAAAAATATATAAATAAATCAAGAAGGAAGCAAAGCCTGCTAGCAAGAGTTAATTCTGTTTTGGGAGTAAGGCTGGAAATACATAAAGAGCATATTTGGCTGGCTTAAGTCATCGGCTGACTTCTTCGTAGATGAACAAAGGAGTTTTAGGTTGACTTAGTTCGATTTTGGCCCTAGGCTCCTTTGTTCATTTCCGAAGAAGCCAGCCGATGACTTAAGCCAGCCAGATAAGCCCTTTATGTATTCCCACCTTAAAGTGCCTGGAATAAGAATTATTTTTATGAATTAAGGTGAAAATACATAAAACGCTATTTTGAGTGACTTAAGTCATCGGCTGGCTTCTTCGTAGAGGAACAAAGGAGTTTTAGGTTGACTTTTTTGGCCCTACGCTCCTTTGTTCTTTTCCGAGGAAGCCAGCCGATGACTTAAGCCGGTCAAAAAGCCTTTTATGTACTCTCGCCTTAATTCCCTTGAATATACGTCAAATGAATGATGAATCTACGTAAAACAAGTAATTTAGACTCGTCGCATTGAAGCAAAGCTAGACAAGACTCTTTTTTGAATATTTTGCAAGCCTCAATAACGCTTTAAGCGTGGATTTTTAAAGAAGCTAAAATATTGGACATAAATATAAATTATTTCAAACTTGTCAAAGATCTAAATATATTAATTGGTTTCGTACCAATTGTTGTTGCATCCCCAAAACTCTTGGCCAATAGAATTACCAATGTTGGCTTAAAATAAAAAACAGTTTACAATCTAAACTGGATCTGAAAGCATCCCTCATTCATTAGAAACAACATTTTTTTTTTTTGGCGAAATGAAAACGAAAGTTTTTATTTTTATATTGGTTCCGTCGTTTCTTACTTTCACCAGGGGTAGGTGGGCAAAGATGCTAATTAAAATAGACGTCTAAAAACAATATCTTGTCATAAATTAATTAAAAAACATGTTTTCAGTTTTCTCAGCCATCGATGAGATTTGCATTGCCTATGACGACCAAGTTCTACGGAGAGGAGAAACTTATCAGCCGGCAAGCAGGTGTGAACTTTTGGAGTGTACCGAACGTGGAATGACGAAAAAGAGGTACGTTTATCCAGTCAATCGGAAGCTAATAATATAGCATTCTTTCTTTTTTTCTTTAGTTGTCCCATACCATTCGGCCATAATTCTTGTGTTTTTATGCATGCCGATTTCGCAAAACCCTTTCCCGACTGCTGTTTACGCATTGAATGTCCCAAAGATAAACCACCACGCACCACAAATAAATTATATAATTTATTGAAAATTTCATGAAATTTTTGCCAAAACATTTGAAAACAAAGCTTTCATTGTGTTTCATTATGAAATTTTAATGATCTCGATTTGTGGAATAGCTACAGAGTCTTTATCTCGAATTAAAAGTAATTTTTTGTGACAATCAGCTGATGTTTGTTTACATATAAACACACACGTGTGACGCTGTTATTGTTTGTATGGTAAATTACGTGCTAAAACCTGGTTTAAAGTTTAGTGTAAATGCGGTGACTATTCTAAGATAAATTCGAAGATAAAAAAAAAAATGAAAGGTGAGAGTACATAAAAAGCTTTTCTGACTGGCTTAAGTCATCGGCTGGCCTTTTTGTAGAGGAAAAAATGAGTTTAAGGTTGACTTAGTTCGATTTTGCTCTAACGCTCCTTTGTCCTTTTCCAAAGAAGCCAGCCGATGACTTAAGCCAGTCAAAGAAGCGTTTTATGTATTCTCACCTTAAAAGTATCAATCTATAAAGGTGAGAATATATAAAACGCTTTTCTGACTGGCTTAAGTCATTGGCTGACTTCTATGTAAAAGCACAAAAGAGCTTTAGGTTGACTTAGTTCAATTTCGTGCCATAATTTATACTTGTTTACCCTACTCTCCTTTTTCTTTCATGAAAAAGCCAACCGATTACTTAAGGCAGCCAAAAAAGGGTTTTATGTATTCTCTCCTTAAGTCTTCAGTGTTTTCGGCAGCACTGATGTCATGGTTTTGCAAAGAATGGGGGACGATATGTCACTTTAATTTTCCATGTGTATTTGCGAGTGTATGTCAAAATTGCCATTATAATAAATGATAATAATTTGTAGATGCATTTTTACGGCAAATTTATTTTATATATTTTCACCCAACAAACAAACAACATTTTTTATTAAATTATATGTTTCACATGAAAATAGGGCTCGCTATGATCGAAAAAGTACATGTACCATGGTAGAAGAATACAGGTAGTCTCGCATTGACACAGCTGATGGGACAATGAACTGTCAAACCAATTTCGGAATAGAAATTTTTGAATGAAATATTATTCAAATTGGTAAAAATTGTTGATAAATGCGTATTATAATAATCTCCGAATGATGTCGTATAAGAAAGCGTATAAATATCTACTTTATTAAAAAATACATTTAAATTATTTGACATAACAATGTTCCCAAGCGTTGATGCATCTACCTGTATTCTTCTACCATGTGTGTAGGCCTATACGTCATATTAAATTCAAGGAATTTCAGATTTGAATATGTAAATTGTAGCAGATTTTCGATAAAGAGAAATTTACATTTTGTCTTAAAGAGAGAAATTTCTGAAACTCTTGTGGTGTCGCTCTTAAATCACTTTTCTGTTACTGATAAGCTATGCCAATAGATGTCAATTGAATACTAAAGCGAATTGGCATTTCCAAGTATGTTTTGAATTTCTTGGGAAGCAATAAATATTTCAACTGATAAGACATCGAAAAGAATTTTGTAAATAAGCCTAGACTTTATTTAGCCTAGTAGCCTCCCGCAGCATTTAGTTGGTTTACAGAGACGCTCTTAAAAACAACAATGAAGTTCCTTGCAATTTTTGTTATTTTTATGGCAGTGTTTACATTGGCCTTGGGTAAGCTTTAGCAATTATTTGACAAGCAAATGTAATAAACTTCCGAATTTTTAGGCGAAAGAACATGTACCATTGATGGCAGGACCATAAAGGCCGGTCAAAGTCTTCAGCCAGCCGGACAATGCAGTCTATACAAATGTACCGATGAGGGACTTTTCAGCATTACCAAGTGAGTATTTTAATAGGGGAAAAGTGTTGGCGATCACTAAAGGTGTAAGGGTGTAAATACATAAAGCGCATATCGGCTGGCTTTTTCGTAGGGGAGCAAAGGAGTATTAGGTTGACTTAGTTCGATTTTGGCCCTAGGCTCCTTTCTTATTTTCCGAAGAAGCCAGCCGATGACTTATGCCAGCCAGATAAGCGCTTTATGTATTTCCACCCAAATATACGCTTTATGTATTGCCATCCAGATAAGCGCTTTATGTATTTCCACCTTAAGTGCATGAGAAGTTTGAAGTCATGGCTAGGCATATTTTGTGACAGGGATTACAAAGCCGCACTAAAATCCTGCCGTCGTTTTCCATTATTAATTGACATGCCTAGCCATGACTTCAAGCTTTTTATGTACTTGCACCTTAAGGCGACCGAGACAGAATAGGCGCTCCAGGATGATGCTTGCTAAATTAAAAAACGTTTTTGAAAAAATAAATATCTAAATCTTAGGCTGGAAATACATAAAGAGCATATTTGGATGGCTTAAGTCATCGGCTGGCTTCTTCGTAGATGAATAATGCTAGGAACACAATTGGAGCGAACGACGAATTTTTTCGCGGCGTATGTTCGTCGTCAAAAATAAAACACATATGTGTATATGGAAGGTAGATAAGGGGTTAGAATTGGCAACGAACAAGAACACACGTGTCCCGCTTCAAAGTTTTATTTTATTAAAGTTTTCAATTTAATTGAAAAGAAATTTTCACCGGTGGTGCTTCCTGGTAATTTTTACGCCATTTTTTTTATGGCTGTAAGTAATCTTCAGGAATCCAGAATGAAAGAAACAATCAATGGTGACAACGACCTGTTAGGCGCTTGCAACGCAAGGAAACGGCGTGCTTTTGATGACGAGGAGGTTGATGTGACTTCCTATGACGTTAACAACCAAAACCGCTTCTCAATTTTGAGTAAAATTAAATTTGTCGATACATCTAGCCAAGGTAATTATAACAATTTGAGTGACAGTAAGCCAGTTGCCAACAGCCGTAAGGAACGGCCCGCCAAGAAAAGTCCCAACAATGCGGAACCAAAAAATAAGTTTTGTCCACCCATCTTCATTTATGATCAAGATATAAACTTGTTGGCAAAGCAACTGGAAGAGAGAGTGCCTGCCGGCTCTTTCATAATAAAAAATGTGAACAAACATAAAAGTAAACTGTACTTTAACGACGCTTCGCTACATAGCGAAATGATGGCGATTCTTAGAGAAAATAAAGTAAAATCATACTCTTTTACCCCTACTGAACTAAAACAAATTTCCTTGGTGCTGCGTGGTTTGCATTGTGGTTCCTCCGTCATTGAGGTTAAGGACATTTTGGATTCTGAGGTGCCGGGCATTGTAGCCAATGTCTCGAAGTTGGTGACAAAACACTCAAAACAAAACAACTATGACACCGGGCTTTTTTTAGTTACGCTACACCCAAGCAAAACCAAAAACGATATTGTTCACATCAATAGAATTTTACATCAAACCGTCTATTGGGAAGTTCCCAAAAACAAGGAAAAGGTCATTCAGTGCAGGCGCTGCCAACACTGGGGGCACATTGCCAAAAATTGTAATTACCCGTTTAAATGCGTTAAGTGCAGCGACAGTCATGAGCCAGGTGCTTGCTCATTAAAAGAAGCCGAATCCAATGTCCCTGTGTGTTCAAATTGCGGTGAAGCCGGTCATCCTGCCAGCTGGAGGGGTTGTTCCTCATATAAAAAATATATGGAAAATAGAAGAAATCTATTGAGAAAATCCAGAGAGCAGAGAGAGGTAGCGGCCCAGCAAGTTAAGAAGTCGATTTCTGCAATGATTGTTCCTGGTAAGTCCTTTTCTGGTTGTTTTTCTTCACCACCAACTTCCCAATCAAATGCATTGATTGACGAGTTTTTAAAATTGTCAAAATATTTTATGGAGCCCGAAGTTCTGACCTTAGAACAAGAAATCGAGAGATTCTTGAACGAATACCGACATATGCCAAAAAGTGAAGCTAAGGCTGAGTTTCTTCGTATTTTAAACAAAGTTAAAAATGGTCTATAAGGCTCTTAATATTATGACTTTTAACGTGCGCTCGCTCGTAGACAAGATGCGGCAAATTGAATTACAAAACATGTTATTTTATAATAAAATTGATGTTTGCCTCCTACAAGAGCTTCATCTGAAGAACAAACGGCGAATTTACATTAAAGGATACAAACTAATCTCTGACGATAGCCCTCTGGGTGTAGCAATCTTAATTAAGGACAACACTTTTTTCAAACGAGTAGCATTGGAGGATGTGCGGTTTCACACAATTTTTCTCGAAATAATTCTTAAACATGGCGGTGTTGCGAAAAGGTATATGATTGGATCTTTATACATCCCTTCAAATTTCCCCAGATTGGACATAATTTCAGGTCTTGATAAAATTTTCAGCCTTGCTAATAATTATGATGGTATGATTGTTGGAGGTGATTTAAACTCCAAAAACCCTTATTGGGGAGATCGTATCCAAAACCCGAATGGAGTTTCTCTTTGGAATTGGCTTCAGGACAACGTAAGTGACGTACACAGAATCTGTGATGTGAATCCCTCATTCCCAAATGGGAGCTCATACCTTGATCACTTCCTAATTAGCAGGCATCTTATCTCCTTTAACCCGCCTAATTACGAAATTTCATCTTTAGCTTCGTTTTCAGATCACTACCCACTAAAGTTACAATTGCGATTAGCTGACTTTGAATTCAATGTAATACCATCTAATTCATTCCAATCGTTTAAGAATACCAATTGGTCACAGTTTAAAAGAGATCTTGATGCAGCCTCATCAGACCTTTTGCCACCTATCAACAGGAATCTGAGCAACCCCGAAATTGATAATATCGTGGACAAATTTTCTCAAACCCTAGCAAACATGGCTGATAGACATTCCACCAAAGTCGAACTAAAAAATGGCAACTGGCCTCTGCCAGAAAACATTAAACAATTTCTAAGCCAAAAGCATAGGTGGCAGAAACAATTAAAGAGAATTTATCATCGGAATGGCAATCGAACTTCTCCGGAATATAATATTCTTTCAAAGCAGATCTCCTTGCTAAAAATAATTATCAATGACTTAATCAGATTGGAGCAAGCTAAAAGGTTTGGGAAGTTCCTGCAACAAATTACCCCCGGTCCAACGGCTTTCAAGCAGATTAACAGAGTCATCGGTAAGAGACAATCATTACATAGCCACTGTATTACATATAATAACATATCGGCTACAATTGATGAAGATAAATGTACCCTATTTCACAATTATTATGGATCAGTTTTCAGCGAGCAAGCCCCAGATAGCCCCGTGGAAAACATAGATTCCCGGATTGGTCGTTGTTTGGAAAACCTTCCTCGTCAAATTTATACCTTTAATGATGATTTCACATCCCTCGATAATGAAGACCTTTACCACTTCACAAATTCGGAGTCTGTTAAAAGCATAATCGCCGCTTCTAAAAACAAGAAATCCTGCAGCATTGATAACATCTCGAACTACATACTGAAAAAGATCCCTGAGTCGGCCATAAAACTCTTAGTCATTGTCTTCAACAACTGTCTTAATAATGGGCACTTCCCCCCATCGTGGAAGATGTCAAAGATAATTCCCATTAAAAAAAAGAACTCCTCAGAAAATGTGGCTGATTTCAGACCTATTTCACTGCTCTCTAATATCGGAAAACTTTTTGAAGCTGTGTTAAAATCAAAAATCGAAAATGATTTTGTTATAAATCCTCTTTCATACTACCAGTTTGGATTCAGGCCTGGAAATTCGACGCAACATGCACTTCTTAAACTACACTCGGATATTGTCTACAACCTAAGATTGCAGAATTCAACAGTCGCAGTATCATTAGACATTCAGAAAGCCTTCGATTCGACCTGGCATAAAGGTATTATTTACAAGCTAATTGAACTTAATGTTGATCCATTCCTCATTAAGTTGTTACATAACTACTTTCAGGACCGCAAATTTTGTGTCCAAATTCAAAATGCCATTTCGGATTTTGGAGAAGTAAGAAGCGGAGTCCCGCAAGGGAGCGTCCTAGCGCCCCTCTTATTCAATTTATATCTATATGATTTCCCACACCGTCACTTAAACTCGCAAGCTATCCTGTATGCAGATGATTGTCTTATCTATTCGCACAACCAATTTCCAGACGAAGCTCGTAACGCAGTTGCCACACATCTCAATATCATTAACAACTTTTACAAAAAATGGGGCATTAAAATAAACCCCACAAAATCTGAAGCTATTTGCATTCGCAATGCGAGTGGCAAATGTCATAGACTGGTGGTGCCGCAAAGTAAAAACCTCTCTCTTCCGCTTGATGGTATCCAAATTCCATTCAAAACATCATTAAAATATCTAGGTGTAACCTTTAGTTATCTATTTCGATTTAATCAGCATGGTCGGCTTATCACCACCAAAGCAAAAAAGGTTGCTGGAATGTATGCTGGTATCCTCAAGAGTAAATATCTGCCATCACAGACAAAACTTCTAATTTATAAGGTAGCGATTCGACCTCTGCTCATCTACGCTTTCCCTATTTGGTTCTCCATTTCTCCTGTGGTGGCCAACAACATGGAAATATTCGAGAGAAATGTCTTACGCAAATGTTTGAACAAAAACTTCCAATGCCCCTCGAAACGTTACTCGAACGAATTCATTTACACCAACGCCTCCATCAAACCTCTCTGTCACTATGCGATGCAACAACACCTAAAATTCGTCGAAAGACTGGAGCATCACGAAAATCCATTAATGAACGAAATCTTTGAAGCAAACCACAATACATCATGGACTTCGTCTACATACCTATCGTCAGTAGGAATACTTCACGAAGATCTTAATAACGTCAATCTAACCTCACCTCCTCAATTCTATATCAAGGCTGTGCCTTGTTCGCATCGAGGATAAAATCTTACGTCTCCAGTATTATATGTTTTTAATGTTTTTTGTATATACGCTTATAATACAATTATATGAACGCTATAATTTCGTAATCTCAATTATAAAGATTATTATCTGTTTATACCTGTATATGTACATGCTGTAATTGTACTTTCGATTTCCATTGTTATAAAAAAAACGATTATTGTTAATTGTTAATTTCATGTTTTTATTGTTACAGGAAATTTATTGTTATCCTGTTTTCTGTTAGGTTGTTTTTCTTAATATTGTTAATATCAGACCAAGCTCTGTACAACACCGTAAATGTCGTGAGCAAACATTGTTTTTATAATGTCACTATATTACATTAAATGTATTTTATAAGAACTATTATTTCGTATCGAATTGAAGATGTCAACACTGTTAGAGTTTACTAGTTCAATACGTTTACAGAACTAAAATCAACATATGTTATTGTTTGTTACTAAATATAAAATTGTAATATCTGATAAAAAGAAGTCTCAAATAAAGAAAATTGAAATTGAATTGTGTATATGGAAGTGCACACAATCACGGCACCGGCGAAAATTTCGTCGGTCGCCGCGAACTCAATTAGCTTTATTTCTATTTCATACGCCGGCGACCGGCGAACAAAACAGTACAAGGTGGCCATACTTGTACGAATTTTATGTGTTTTAGTAAATAAAGTTACTTTTTACTTTAAAATTTGTTATGGTCACTCTACTATCTGTTACTCGTATAAAAAAAACATAATTAATTTGTTTATTTATTTGTGTACTTGCGCCTGAGTGAAGATGGATATCAGTGAATTTATAATAGAGAAGATGGACATAAGTGAAATTATAATAGAGAACGTAAAGAATTATGTGTTCTTGTATAATTCATTGTAGTCAACAAATGAGCAAAAAGTAAACAACTTCATCAGCTGTTTTATAATTTCGTCGGTATTGTGTTCCATACGACGAATTTTCGCGGCTTATTTTGTCGCCGCGTAGGGCGAAATTCGTCGTTCGCTCCAATTGTGTTCCTAGCATAAAGGAGGTTTAGGTTGACTTAGTTCGATTTTGACCCTAGGCTCCTTTGTTCATTTCCGAAGAAGCCAGCCGATGACTTAAGCCATCCAAATATGTTCTTTATGTATTTCCAGCCTATGTTGAAATTTAAATATTTAAACTGGGGAAATAAAGGATATCAAGATATAAATAAATCAAGAAGGAAGCAAAGCCTGCCATCAAGCTTTCATTCTGTGTTGGTAGTAAAGTGCCTGGAATAAGAATTATTTTTATGAATTAAGGTGAAAATACATAAAACGCTTTTTTGAGTGACTTAAGTCATCGGCTGGCTTCTTCGTAGAGGAACAAAGGAGTTTTAGGTTGATTTTTTTTTGGCCCTACGCTCCTTTGTTCTTTTCCGAGGAAGCCAGCCGATGACTTAAGCCTGTCAAAAAGCCTTTTATGTACTCTCACCTTAATTCCCTTGAATATACGTCAAATAAATGATGAATCTACGTAAAACAAGTCATTTAGGCTCGTCGCTTTGAAGCAGAGTTAGACTAGACGTTTTTTGGAATATTTTGCAAGCCTCAATGACGCTTTAAGCGTGGATTTTTAAAGGTGCTAAAATATTGGACATAAATATAAATTATTTCAAACTTGTCAAAGATCTAAATATATTAATTTGTTTCGTACCAATTGTTGTTGCATCCCCAAAACTCTTGGCCAATAGAATTGCCAATGTTGGTTTAAAATACGAAACAGTTTACAATCTAAACTGGATCTGAAAGCATCCCTCATTCATTAGACACAACATTTTTTTTTTTGGCGAAATGAAAACGAAAGTTTTTATTTTTATATTGCTTCCGTCGTTTCTTACTTTCACCGGGGGTAGGTGGGCAAAGATGCTAATTAAAAGACGTCTAAAAACAATATCTTGTCATAAAATAATAGCATAACATGTTTTCAGTTTTCTCAGCCATCGATGAGATTTGCATTGCCTATGACGACCAAGTTCTACGGAGAGGAGAAACTTATCAGCCGGCAAGCAGGTGTGAACTTTTGGAGTGTACCGAACGTGGAATGGCGAAAAAGAGGTAGATTTACCCAGCCACTCGGAAGCTAATAATATAGCATTCTTTCTTTTTTTTAGTTGTCCCATACCATTCGGCCATAATTCTTGTGTCTTTATGCGTGCCGATTTCACAAAACCCTTTCCCGACTGCTGTTTACGCATTGAGTGTCCCAAAGATAAACCACCACGGTTTATAAGCAGACATAAATTATATGATTTATTGAAAATTTCATGAAATTTTTGCCAAAACATTTGAAAACAAAGCTTTTATTGTGTTTTATTATGAAATTTTAATGATCTCGATTTGGGGAATAGGTACAGAGTCTTTATCTCGAATTAAAGGTAATTTTTTGTGACAATCAGCTGATGTTTGTTTACATATACACACACACGTGTGACGCTGTTATTGTTTATGTTTGCATCATGGTATAACAATATAGAAAGTCGCATCGACACAGCTGCTGGGACAATGAACTGTCAAACCAATTTTGGAATTGAAAATGTTGAATGAAAAAATATTAAAATTTGTAAAAAAAAAATTGAAAACGCGAATTATAATAACTTCCGAATGACGTCGTATAAGAAACCATATAAAAATCGACTTATATTTGAAAAAAAAAACATTTAAAATTTTTTGACATATCAAAGTTCCCAAGCGTTGATGCGTCTACCTGTATTTTTCTACCATGGTTTGTATGGCGCCCTAAAACTTGGTTTAAAGTTTAGTGTAAATGTGGTGACTATTCTAAGATAAATTCGAAGAGCAAAAAAAAAAATGAAAGGTGAGAGTACATAAAAAGCTTTTCTGACTGGCTTAAGTCATCGGCTGGCCTCTTTGTAGAAGAAAAAATGAGTTTTAGGTTGACTTAGTTGAATTTTGATCTAACGCTCCTTTGTTCTTATCCAAAGAAACCAGTCGATGACTCAAGCCAGTTAAAGAAGCGTTTTATGTATTTTCACCTTAAAAGTATCAATCTATTAAGGTGAGAATATATAAAACTTTTTTTTGAATGGCTTAAGTCATTGGCTGACTTCTACGTCAAAAGTAGAAAAGAGCTTTAGGTTGACTTAGGTCAATTTCGGGCCATAATTTGTACTTGTTAACCCTACTTTCCTTTGTTATTTTATGAAGAAGCCACCGATGATTTAAGCCAGCCAAAAAAGTGTTTTTTGTATTCTCTCCTTAAGTCTTTTCGTTTTCGGCAGCACTGAAGTCATAGATTTGCAAAGAATGGGGGACGATATGTCACTTTAATTTTCCATGTGTATGTCAAAATTGCCATTTTACATATGACTCATAATTCTTGCTATCACACACTTACATATGGTATTTTTATTTCCTTTTGTTACATTGTGATTATATTGTATGTTATAATAAATGATAATAATTTGTTGATGCATTTTTACGGCAAATTTAATTTTATATATTTTCAGACAATAAACAAACAACACTTTTGATCAAATTATATGTTTCACATGAAAATAGGGCTCGCTGTGATCGAAAAGGTACACATGTACCAAAACAGTTTTGTAATTGAAATTTTTCAATGAAATATTCATGGTATAATTAAGAAGGTAAAGTTAATTCAAAAAAGCATTTCCATCCCTGCATTTTCTGTAATTTACCTTGTCACCTTTCACAACATAAAAACAGGTTCCCATCTCTGATTTGTGTATGTACAATGGATTTATAAATAAAAATTTTGACAATGAGATGTTGTCAAATGAATAATTTTTGAAAAAATTGTAAACACTTGATTGCATGACTTTACATCCTTAATTCTACCATGGGAATATTATTCAAATTTGTAAAAACATTTAAATAAAATAAAAAAGTTTAAGAAATAAATTTTATGTCATACCAATCTCCGATTGACGTCGTATAGGAAAACATATACAAATCTACTTATTTCCGAATAACATTTAAAATTATTTTGACATATCAATTTTCCCAGGCGTAGATGCATCTACATGTATTCTTCTACCATGATATGACTTTATTCATGTATTTCACAACTGAAATGTCGTCCATGTATTACACGGTATGTGCAACTTTTACATATGGAAAATTTGACACTACGCGTGTAAAACACTTAAGGTGGGAATACATAAAGCGTTTATATGGCTGGCTTCTTCGGAAATGGACAAAGGAGCCTAGGGCCAAAATCGGACTAAGTCAACCAAAAATTCCTTTGTTCATCAGCGAAGAAGCCAGCCGATGACTGAAGCCAGTCAAAAAAAAAAACGTTTTATGTATTCTGTATATGCCTAAACGTCATATTAAATTCAAAGAGTTTCAGATTTGAATGTGTAAATTGTAGTAGATTTTCGATGAAGAGAAATTTATATTTTGTCATAAAGAGAGAAATTTCTGAAACTCTTGTGATGTCGCTCTTAAATCAGTTTTCTGTTGCTGATAAGCTATGCCAATAGATTTCAATCGAATACTAAAGCGAATTGGCATTTCCAAGTATGTTTTGAATTTCTTGGGAAGCAATAAATATTTCAACTGATAAGACATCGAAAAGAATTTTTTAAATAAGCCTAGACTTTATTTAGCTCATTAGCCTGCCGCAGCATTTAGTTGGTTTACAGAGACGCTCTCAAAAACAACAATAAAAATGAAGTTCCTCGCAATTTTTGTTATTTTTATGGTAGTGTTTACACTGGCCTTGGGTAAGCTTTAGCAATTATTTGAGAAGAACTTGTAATAAACTTTCGAATTTTTAGGCGAAAGGACATGTACCATTGATGGCAGGACCATAAAGGCCGGTCAAAGTCATCAGCCAGCCGGACAATGCAGTATATACAAATGTACCGATGAGGGTCTTTTCAGCATTACCAAGTGAGTATTTGAATTGGGGAAAGTGTTGGCGATCACGAAATGTGTAAGGGTGGAAATACATAAAGCGCATATTTGGCTGGCATTTTCGTAGGGGAGCAAAGGTGTTTTAGGTTGACTTAGTTCGATTTTGGCCCTAGGCTGCTTTGTTCATTTTCGAAGAAGTCAGCCGGTGACTTAAGCCAACCAGATAAGCGCTTTATGTGTTCCCACCTTAAGTGCATAAGTAGCTTGAAGTCATGGCTAGCCATATTTTGTGACATTTCATAAAGGGATTACAAAGCCGCACTAAAATCCTAACGCCGTTTTCCATTATAAATTGACATTAATATGCTTTGCCATGGCTTCAAGCTTTTTATGCACCTTGCACCTTAGGGCGACCGAGACAGAATAGGCGCTTCATGATGATGCTTGCTAAATTAAAAAAATGTTTGTGAAGAAATACTTTGAATATCTAAATCTTATATTGGAATTTAAAATATTTAAATTGGGGAAATAAAGGATATAAAAATATAAATAAATCAAGAAGGAAACAACGCCTATCAGCAAGCTTTCATTCTGTCTGGTAGTAAAGTTCATGGAATAAATATTTTTTTTTTTGAATAAGGGTGAAAAAACATAAAACGCTTCTTTGAGCGACTTAAGTCATCGGCTGGCTTCTTCGTATAGAAACAAAAGAAAGAGTTTTAGGTTGACTTAGATCGATTTTGGCCCTAATCTCCTTTGTTCTTTCCCGAAGAAGCCAGCCAATGACTTAAGCCAGCTAGATAAGCGCTTTATGTATTCCCACCTTAAGTGGCTTCTTCGTAGAGGAACAAATCAGTTTTAGGTTGACTTAGATCGATTTTGGCCCTACGCTCCTTTGTTTTTTCCGAAGAAGCCAGCCGATGACTTAAGCCTGTCAAAAAAGCGTTTTATGTATACTCACCTTAACAAATTTATGCTTCCGTTTCAGCTGTCCTCCCGTGCCCACCTTCACTGGCAAAGGCAAATTTATTGACAAGGATGTGAAAAAACCCTTCCCCGATTGCTGCGCCCGTGTGATCCAATAAAAATTAACGGATGTTGAAAAATTGTAAAAATCTCAATATTTTGCCCTTTTCCAGAACCTGCAGGAATCTACTAGTTTTGCAATTTTTTCGATGTCATAAAGGTCAACATTACCAATTTTCTCCACTAATAAATAAACAAACGTTGTTTTTTTTTATAAAAAAAAAACAACAACAATAATGGGATTAAGCCTGATTATTTTGTAACAACAAAGAATCGGTTATCGTAATACAAATTACTACTTTCTTGCAGTTCTGGAAAAAAAATATGAATAAATAAATAAAAAATATATTTTTTTTTTGAAAATAGTTTTTTTTATATTTAATCTCTCAATTTAATATTCAGGGTTTTGAAAAAAAATATATTTTTTTCTTTGAAAAAATACAGGGTACAATTATTTTAAGGTAATCTCATTTCAATGGTAGATTTATGAAGGTAAGTCACGCAATCATATCTTTACATTTTTTTTCAATTAACTCATTAGAAAACATTTCCATTACATTTTCACAAATCAGAGATAGGAAACTGTATTCTTCAAAGTGAAATTTGACAGGGTAAATGGATATGATTGTTATACCCTACCCTGATTTATACCCTACACCATTTGTTTGTACAATGGAGAAGGAATCGTGATAGACCCATAGTTAAGGTGGGAATACATAAAGCGCTTTTCCGGCTGGCTTCTTCGGAAATGAACAAAGGAGCCTAGGGCCAAAATCGAACTAGTTCAACCTAAAACTCCTTTGTTTATCTACGAAGAAGCCAGCCGATGACTTAAGCCAGCCAAATATGCGCTTTATGTATTTCCAGCCTTAGATCTTCACATTTTATATTTTTTATTGGAAAAATATTTTTTAAAAACCCACATTCTATTGATTTTTAAAAAATGTTAATTATTTGAAAAAATATTTCATAAAAGTCCGCGATTGGTTGGTTATTTGAATAAAACATTCCCCATCTGAACATGGTTTGTGTTATTTTTTCAGAGAGTGAAAAATATGGCCCCTCTTTTGTCATCAAAGAAATATATGGAAAATATAAAATGTAAAAATAAATGTCTCCTCATCTGAACATTGTTTGTGTTTTTCTTCAAAGAGTGAGATATATGGGCCCATCTTTTGTCATCTAATCAAAATATGTGTAAATATAGAATTTTATGTTTTAAAATAAATGTTTCCCCATCTGAACATAGTTTGTGTTTTTCTTTTCAGAGAGTGAGTCATCAAATATTTGTTAATATAGAATATTTGGTTTAAGAATAACTGTTTCCTCATCTGAACATTATGTGTGTTTCTTTAGAGAGTAAGAAATATGGATCACTCTTGTGTCATTTAATCTCAATAACTGTTAATTTGAAATATTAGGCTTATAATTAATTATTTTTTTAATTAATTAATTATAAGCTTAATATTTCAAATTAACAGTTATTGAGATTAATAATTATTTTTTCCCATCTGAACATGGTTTGTGTTTTTTTCAGGGAGTGAGAAATATGGTTCTCCCTTTTGTCATCTAATCAAAATTTTGTGTTAGTATAGAATATAAGGTTTAAGAATAAATGTTTCCCCATCTGAACATGGTTTGTGTTTTTGTTTTTTTTGTTCAGAGAGTGAGAAATATGGGTCTCTCTTGTGTCATCAAATTACAAAATGTGTCATCTGTACATGGTTTGTGTGTTTTTTTTAAAGAGTGAGAAATATGCTTCTCTCTTGTGTCATCTAATCAAAATATAGGTTAATATACAAATATTAACGGTAAAATTAAATGTAGCTCCATCTGAACATTGTATGTGTTTTTGGGGAAGGAAAACATAGCTTTCAGACGTGTTATTTTCAGACATTATATTCACTAACAATAACAAACATTATTATAAATTTATTAGTTTTGTTCGGAACGTGATTTTATGTCGAATTTGCCATTTATTTTCCGCAACAAAAAAAAAAAAACGGTTTCAAGAAACATATCGAGTATTTAGCCAAGCCAGGCATTTGCTAATTCAGTGCTTGGGCTTCTTAGAACTCATTGCAAATATTTTGAAATGGAAAAATTTGGTTTATTGGTTCTTGTGGCAACAGTGGCGTGTGTATACGGTTGGTATTGATGAAAGTGTGTAATTAGGTAAATTGAGATAATTTTCAATTTAAAAATTACAGCCTCAAAACCTGAAACCTGTACCCTTGATGGTGTCACTTTTAAGGCTGGTGAATATTTCGAAAGAATAGGCAAATGCCAATTGGTGAAGTGTACTGGGTCGCAAGTTCTGATTTCTTCGGTGTAAGGACAAGGTGTTGGAGTGGAAATTCTTTGAATATTATTATGATTTTTTTTCCTTGATTACAGTTGTCCCATTGACCAACCAGCTGCTGGCTGTACCTTTATTCGTGAAGATCCCAAGAAACCCTATCCCGAGTGCTGTCCACAAATCAAGTGTTAATTTTTGTTGATTAGTAAAATTTTATTAAAGAAGAATACCAAAAGTGAAGTGGAAAATTTGATTTTTTTAAATATTTGTTTTTTTTTTTTGAGGATTGCTAAGAGTTTTAAAAAATATTTTTCTTAAAGTTCAATAAACGTAAAGTTGTTAACATATTTCGCTTCAACGATCCATAAGGGAAAATGAAAAAAAAATCGCATAATTAGCATCACTGTATTGACATATGTACTGCAACCAACTTCAGACTGTTGTCTTTTCTTAGCCACTCGTCTGACAGTTGTTAAAATTGTTCCAGTGACAGCTTCATATATTGTTTACAAGCGTACAAAAGCATTTTGGCGAGAATTTTCCCGAAAAAATGTTATTCGTGATGGAATTCAAGCGTGATAGTGTGATTTCTTTATATTTGGCTGGAAAACCACAAGTGGCTATCGTTAGAGCCCTCCAGCATTTAAATGTGAATAAATCCTTTGTGTCTCGTAGCCCGACGTCAAGGAAGTGGACGGAAGAAAATAGCAATATCAGCAGAAATGGTTCGAAAAGTAAAGAAGCGACTTGATCGCAACCCGCGTCGCAGTGGCCGAAAAATGGCTCATGAGCTGAACATATCGCAATATTCAATTCGGTAAATATTGAAAAATGAGCTCGGGGTAAAGTCATTGAAATTCCAAAAAGAGCAAGAACTTACACCGCAACAGAAACAGAAAGAAAATAGACTCAAAAGAGCTAAAGAGTTGCTTGGCCGAAGATGGTGAATTGCCGAATTTGGTTTTCTCCAATCTCCGATGAGAAAATATTCGTTGTCCAGCAGTTTGTAAACAAACAAAATAATCGTGTTTACTTGTCAAAGAGGTCAGCTGAAAATGTGCACCTTCGGTTGGCCACCAGAACTCAAGCGCCGGTGATGGTGTGGGCCACCATAACAGGCGATGGTCGCTCTCCGCTTCAGAATAAATGCCACATATTATCGCGAAAATATTCTGGCGGGTGTATTAAAGCCTTGGGCACGCAAACATTTTTGCCGCAGACCTTGGACATTCCAACAGAACGCAGCACCATCGCACTCAGCTCACCCCACCCCACAAGAATGGTTACAAAATTAGGTTCCTCGCTTCATTGCCAGCGCACAATGGTCACCAAAAACGTCCGGATACCAATCCGTTGGACTCCGTTGTGTCTGGAGTGTTTTGGAAAGCAAGGTTGGCGCACTAAAAAATACCAAAGTGTCGATCACCTCAAGCCAGTGCTTCGCCGGGAGTAGGCCAAAATACCGCAGAGCAACATTCGGGCAGCGTGTGATGGTTTCATTGGTCGTTTAAAGGCCATAATTCTTGCCAAAGGTGACCAATTCGGAAAAAATCTAAACATATTCTATATCCGACATTTGTTTCCTTTCATTCAAAAAACAATTTAAAAAAAATGTAAAAATTATGCCGTTTGTCTTTGTTGCAGGTTTTTGATCTCATCCTGTAAATGTTCGATTTCCTTCAAATTTTGCACATACCAATATTAATGAGATGAAGTATACAAATGAAATACTGCGGTCCGCTATATCTGGCACCTATCGCATATTTCCATATTTTCCAAAATTTTGCACATATCTCATATAAAATATAGGAAGTAGTTGATCTAGTCCAAATCTGGAACGTTGTAATATTTTTTATCAGTCTTAGTTCAGATACGAATTGGTCAATATTGGCCAACTGCTTCGGGACCTCCCACATAAAGGGTCAACAGTTTGAATAATCATAACTCAAGGCTGGGGGTATACATGTGTCGGCAAAACCGACTGATACTATTAGGGGTAACTTACGCCAAAAAAAATCGCTTAATTGGCATTACTGCCTTGACATATCTACATTTTGCAGTGTTTACAAAAGACATATTAATTGTAAAAACGGACATAGGTGTTCCTGTACAACGGCAAAAACAATAAAATACTTATCTTCTGGTTTATTTTCCTCTCCCTTATTCCTTTGTTCTGTTTTTATTTTATGTCTGTCGGTGCGTCTGTCTGTCCGTCTGTCTGTTGAAATCACGATACAGCCCACATTATCTGACGTAGAGCGCCAAAATTTAGCAGAGCTATTTGCATTGTGTCTAGGATGGTTGGTATTGAAAATGAGATATATCGGTCCATGTTCTGGTATAGTCCCCATATAACGGTACCTCCCAATATTCGGTATTTTGATGATTTATGCCACATTTTTTCATGGATTTGTCTGGATATTAGTATTTGTAGGTCATAACGGGTCCCTGAGCGTGTTGCAAAACATTGCATGTATAGGTCCACGTTGTGGTATAGCCCCCATATAAAGGTACCTCCCTATATTCGGTATTTTAGTTTTTTTTTTGCCACATTTATTCACGGATTTGTCTAAAAATTGGTATTTGTGGGTCATAATGGGTCCTAGTTCGTGTGGCGAAACATTGTAATTAAAGATCCACGTTTTGGTGTAGCCCCCATATAACGGTACCTCCCGATATTCGGCATTTTAATGGTTTTTGCCACATTTCTTCTAATGTTTCTTTTACCCTAAGGTGGAGGGTATTAAAAGTTTGGCCCGGCCGAACTTAATGTTTTTTTACTTGTTGTTTTGTCAAAGCGGAACAGTGACGAAGATAATATATCCAGTGTTAGTAAAATACAACTCTGATTCAGTACAATTTGGCTTGTGTAAACGCCAGGTAAAGAAATCTTTTTTCCAGCGTCCAATGAACGTGAATTATTTTTGTTTTGTTTTCCTTTTACTCACCAATGAGGGTAGATGCCATCTTAAAAAAATCGCTTAATTGACATCATTGCTTTGTGACATCTTTCCTTCTCAGCTTCACTTGCTCACTCCCTCTCCCTCTCTCTCTCTGTGTGTGAAATAAAAACTACTGCTATTTATGCTAATTAAATTATGAAAATTATGCAGAAAGTTTTTGTAAATTATTTCCAAATCATCGATTGAATGAATGGCACAGGCAATAACAGCAACAACAACAACAAACAAAACTGAAATAGCTGTTTGATTTCAATCTTGGGATTATTGCTTTTTTATGCGTCCCATATATTATTTCCCTCTGAAACCAAAGTATAACTGCTCTAAAGCCAAATGGTGATAGGTGGTATGATCTACTTCAAATAAATTTGGGATTGTTACGGGAGCTCTGCTAAATATGAATTTTCCTTACTGGTTTTTGTTTTGTTTTCCTTTTACTCACCAATAAGGGTAGTTGCCAGCGTAAAAAAATCGCCCAATTGACATCACTGCCTTTTGACACCTTTCTTTCTCAGCTTCACTCGCTCACACTCTCTCTCTCTCTCCCTATCTCTGTGTGAAATAAAAACTACTGCTATTTATGCTAATTGAATTATGAAAATTATGCAGAAAGTTTTTGTAAATTATTTCCAAATCATCGATTGAATGAATGGCACAGCCAATAACAGCAGCAACAACAACAAATAAAACTGAAATAGCTGTTTGATTTCAATCTTGGGATTATTGCGTTTTTTTTGATTGTTTGTTTGAATAATAATACTAGCATTGCTTGTTGTTGCTGTTTCACTATAACCTCTGTATTATTTATTGTTATTAACTTGTTAATGAGTGAGTGTGTGTGTGTGTGTGCGTGTGTTTTGTTTATTGTCTGTGATGTTTTGTTTTTTTTTTTATGGTTTTATCTCCCATTTCATCTGCCAAAGCTTAGAGCGCAGCTGATTACAAATTAAAATGCGACCGAGAAATGATGGTCACCAAAACCCCAGCCACAATACTATATTTAAAAATACAGAAATGACTCAGGATTTGATTGGAGAGGAATGATTTCAGAAATTAACATATTCGAAAACAAAAAAAAAATAAAAAAAAAAAACAAATAATAAAAATTTCTTTTCAAACAAATTATCTACTACTAACAACAATAAAATTTATGGTGGAAAAAAATATCAGAGACTTGGTATTGCCCAGCCAGGTAGTATTGACTTGGCTTTGAAAACGTGCGGTTTATTCGTTTTTAGAAAATTAAACGCTTGTAAATCGTAGGCGTCAATTGAAAACTGGCTATAGGTGTGGTGAAATGTATTCGAGAATCTAATAAATCATTATTTGAATATCGAATAATGGGAAATTGAAAGTTGCATGGCAAATATTTAAAGGCGAGAGAGTTCATGTTCAAAGGCTTCTTTGGCTGGCTCAAGTCATCGGCTGGTGTCGTCGTCGTAAATGAACCAAGGAGTTTTAGGTTGTCTTAGTTCGATTTTGACCCTACGCTCCTTTGTACTTTAACGATGAGAATAAGTGAGAAAAAATAAAACGCCTTTTAGTCATCGGCTTTGTAGAGGACCCATGGTAGAAGAATATAGGTATACGCATCGACACAGCTGCTGGGGCAATGAATTGTCAAACCAATCTTGGAGTTGAAAATGTTGAATAAAAAATTATTTAAATTTGTAAATATTGTTTAAAAAAATGCGAATTATAATAACCTCCGATTGACGTCGTGTAAGAAAACGTATAAAATTCTACTTATATTTGAAAGAATATTTAAAAATTTTTGACATATCAATGTTCCCAAGCGTCGATGCATCTACTTGTATTCTTCTACCATGAGAGGAGCAGAGGAGTTTTAGGTTGATTTAGTTCGATTTTGGCCCTATGATCCTTTGTGCTTTTCCGAAGAAGCCAGCCGATGACTTAAGCCAGTCAAACATGCGTTTTATGTATACTCACCTTTAAGCCAGTAAAAAAAGACACTTTATGTACCTGCACCTTAAGTTGAGAATACATAGAAGATTTTATTTTGACTGGCTTAGGTCATCAATTGGCTTCTTCGTAAAAGAACAAAGGAGCGTAGGGTGAACAAGTATAAATTATGGACCATAATTGAACTAAGTCCACCTAAAACTCCTTTTTCCTTTTTGCAAAGAAGCCAGCCGATGACATAAGCCAATCGGAAAAGCCTTCTATGTATTCTCACCTTTAAAAAAAAGCCTGCAATTAAAAAATAAAACAAATATAAAAATTGATACGACCGGGCCGAACTTTTTATAACCTCCACCATTCGGAAGGAACTTGAAAATTTAAAAAAAAAAAAAAAAAATCCGTCGAAAAGTACCGCTCAAATGAAAGCTTTTTTTATGTTGGGTATACGAATACGAGGTACTGGATAAGTAATTTTTTGCGATAGGCTGTAGTAACCATTACGAACTTCAAATACCAAATTAGACGCAATTCCGGTAAAGAATGACGCTAAAATCATCAAAATACCGAATAAAGGAAGATACCGTTCTATGGGGGCTATACGAAGAAGTGGACATGCATAGACAATTTTCTGTCTGAGGCTGTGGTATTCATTACGAACTTCAAATACCAAATTTGACGCAATTTCGTTGAATAATGTCGCAAAAATCATCAAAATACCGTATATCGGAAGGTGGCGTTATATGGACGCTATACGAAGACTTGGACGTACTCAGACAATTTTCTGTCATAGGCTGTAGTATCTATTATGAACTTCAAATTCAAAATTTGAAGCAATTTCGGTGAATAATGTCGCTTAAATCATCAAAATACCGAAAATAGGGTGGTACCATTATATGGGGGCAATACGAAGACGTGGACCTGCACAGTAAATTTTCTGTCATAGGCTGTAGTATCCATTACGAACTTAAAATACCAAATGTGAAATAATTCCGGTGAATAATATCTCTAAAATCATCAAAATACCGGATATCGGAAGGTACAGTTATATGGGGTCTACACCAAAACATCAACCTGTATGTACAGTTCTCGGCGAGGATGTTTCCTACATACTGGGAACACATATCTTCAATTTACAGCAGATTCTATATGTAATTGTGACAAAAAAAAATCCTAAAATCTCTTAGTACAGTTATATGGGGCCTATATCGCAATGTGGACTTATTTTAAATGTTTATTTTGTGTAAAGGGGTTAGGAACCCGTAACAACCTTTAAATACCAAATTCCCAAAACAATTCCGTTGAAAAAAATGTGTCGAAAATCCACGAAATTTTTACAATCAGGGCGTACTGTTGTGGCTATACGAAAAATTCGGCCGCTATAGCCCATCTTCGAACTTTATTAAAGTTTATATCCCAAATGCGTGTGAGCCGAATTTCAGCACTCTATCTCAATTCCTTTGGAAGATAGCAAAATTTGGTAAAACACTTTGTATTGTGTTCAGGATGGTTGGTATTGGAAATGAGATATATCGGTCCATCGTTTTGATATAGCCTCCCGATATTCGGTATTTCGATGATTTTTGCCACATTTTTAAACGGATTTGTCCAAAAATTGGTATTTGTAGTTCGCAATGGGTTCTAGCTTCGGTGGCAAAACATTTTATGTATACGTCCACGTTTTGGTGTAGCTCCCATATAACCGTACCTCCCGATATTCGGTATTTTGATGATTTTCGCCACATTTTTCCATGTATTTGTCCAAAAATCGTTATTTGTAGTTCGCAATAGATTCTAGCTCCGGTGGCAAAACATTGTATGTATACGTCCACGTTTTCCTATAGCGCACATATAACGATACCTCCCGGTATTCGATGATGTTCGCTACATCTACTCACGGATTTGTCTAAAAATTGGTATTTGTAGTTCGCAATGGGTTCTAGCTCCGGTGGCAGAACATTGAATATTTATTTATAGCACACATATAACGATATCCACCGATATTCGGTATTTTGATAATATTAGTCACATTTATCCATGAAATTGTTTCAAATCTTTGGTATTGAAGAAGATTTGGAGTATAAAATTGCCGTTCCCGTTTAGGTATGGCCCCCATATAACGTCCTCACCCACCTTATGGTTTTTTGAAAAGTTTAACAGCATTATCCCAAAGGTCTTACTGGCATTTGTAGTTTAAAGTGGGACAGTGGAATTCAGATACTTTTATATAAAAACGTTTTCTTTACCCAATGGTGGAGGGTATTAAATGTTCGGCCCGCCCGAATTTAAGGTGAGAATACTTAAAGCTCTTATCTGGCTGGCTTAAGTTATCGGCTGGCTTCTTCGGAAATGAAAAAAGGAGCCTAGGGCCAAAATCGAACTAAGTCAACCTAAAATTCCTTTGCTCATCTACGGAGAAGCCAGCCCGTGACTTAAGGAGGGAATATATAAAGCGCTTACCTGGCTGTCTTCTTCGGAAATGAAAAAAGGAGTCTAGGCCCAAAATCGAACTAGGTCAACCTAAAACTCGTTTGTTCATCTACGAAGAAGCCAGCTGATGACTTAAGGAAGGAAAACATAAATTGAACTAAGTTAACCTAAAAATCCTTTGTTCATCTACGAAGAAGCTTTATGTATTCCACCTTTAATGTTTTTTTACTTGTTTTTAAATCCTCATTTGATAGTCTATTTAAAATACATAAATCGTTTGCGATATCATTATGGGGTCATAGGTCCCAGTGCATTTTGAATACTGATTAGAAATTTATTCAAAATTCTGTTTCTCATTACTTCTTTGCAGTTGAACAAAAAATTTCACAAAAAAGCGATTTTTTGTTGTTAAATTAAAAAAAAGAGAAAAATGTTTCAAACACAATATTTGGGTCGCATATTTTTCGCTCTCGTGGTATTGAAGGTGGTGGCGTGTTTTTCAACACAATATTTGGGAAATGCAGTACATCCAAGTAAGTAAAAAAAAAATTCATTTAATTTTCAATTTTTTCCACCTTTTATAAGTGGCTTTAAAGTTGGAACCATGGTAGAATTAAGAAAGTAAAGCATGGCAGAAGAATACAGGTAGATGCGTCAACGTTTGGGAGCATTGATATGTCAAAAAATTGTAAATGTTTTTTTTTCAAATATAAGTAGATTTTTTATGTTTCCTTATAAGACGTCATTCGGAGGTTCAGTTATAATCCGCGTTTTTCAACGTTTTTTTGCAAATTTAAATAATTTTTCATTCAATATTTTCAATTCCAAAATTGGTTTGACAGTTCATTGTCCCAGCAGCTGTGTCGATGCGTCTACCTATATTCTTCTACCATGAAGTAAAGTCATGCTATCATTTGTTTACATTTGTTTTTTTTTTTCAAAATTATTCTTTTGACAACATCTGATTGTCAAAAAAAATGGATAAATAAATAGATTATACAGTGCCAAACAAAATTATTGCCACACTAAAGGTGAGAGTACATTAAACGTTTTTCTGACTGGCTTAAGTCATCGGAAGGCCAAAGTCGAACTAAGTCAACCTATAACTCCTTTGTTCCTCTACTAAGAAGCCAGTCGATAGATGACTTAAGTCAGTCAACAAAGCGTTTATGTATTCTCATTTTTACTCTCTATCTCTCTAAGTCTCTCTCTCTCCCCCCTTGTTTTGTTTCCCGTTTTGTTTTAGCTCTGGAGAATCACTGTTTCTATGAGGAATACAATCTAACCATACCCCTGGGAGAGACTCAACATCCAACCGATATTGAATATGAATGTTTTAAAATTCATTGTCGTTCCGATTATGTTTTGGAAATAAAACAGTAAGTTAATGGTGTGAAGGTGAGAATACATAAAGGGCTTATCTGGCTGGCTTAAGTCATCGGCTGGCTTCTTCGAAAATTAACAAAGGAGCGTGGGGCCAAAATCGAACTAAGTCAACCTAAAACTCCTTTGTTCATCTACAAAGAAGTCACCCGATGACTTAAGGTGGGAATACATAAAGCGCTTATCTGGCTGCTTTCTTCGGAAATTAACAAAAGAGCCTAGGGCCAAAATCGAACTAAGTCAACCTAAAACTCCTTTGTTCATCTACGAAGAAGCCAGCCGCTGACTTAAGCCAGCCAAATATGCGCTTTATGTATTTCCACCTTAAGCCAGTCAGAAAAGACTTTTATGTACTCTCACCTTTAATTATTTTTTTTTAATTTTCATATTAAATTTATTTTATTTTATTACAGCTGTGATCGTTATCCAAACTATTGCATTGAAAAATCGGACTATGACTATTCGAAACCCTATCCCAGCTGTTGTCCAAAAATCAAGTGTCCCAAAAAGTAACGAAATGGTGTTTCGAATTTAATTTCACGGAAATCATGTGTCAATTTTAGAATTTATAGAAATTAATAATGTCGTAGTTAAGTGAAATATAAAAAAAACATATTTTATATTTTTTATTTTTATTAATATTTATATTCTAAATTATTATATACTTTTGTAATTTTTATAAATTAATAAAAATTAATGGAAATGTTTTACGAAAAAGTAATGCTCATATTAACAAGGGGTAAAGCTGGGAATACATAAAGCGCTTATTTGGCTGACTTAACTTATCGGCTGGTTTCTTCGAAAATGAACAAAGGAGCCTAGGGCCAAAATCGATCTAAGTCAACCTAAAACTCCTTTGTTCATCAACGAAGAAGCCAGCCAAATATGGGCTTTATGTATTTCCACCCTAACAGTTATTATTGGGGGACAACGGCTCTGTTCCAGAACCTGCAAATATCTACTAGTTTTGCAATTTTTTTCCGATATCACAAATCGAAAATCGGTTATCGTAGTAAAAACGTTTACATTCTTGCAGTTTTGGAATAGACCAAATTTTTACCTCGGCAAATGGCTTAAGTGTAAACATGGTATAATCAATAGCTGGGTGATTCATTAAAAGTACATTTACACCATAGTAGAAAAATGGACAATGAACTGTCAAACTGAAGGTGAGAATATATAAAACGCCTTGTTTGCTGACTTAAGGTGAGAATACATTAAAGACTATTTTGACTGGCTTATGTCAACGGCTGGCTTCAAACGAGTTTTAGGTAGACTTCGGGAACAACTCTAGTTCAGTAAAAACTCTTCGATTTTTTCGAAATCTTTTCCAGGCGCAGATACTTTTACCCTAATTCCTTAAAACTATTTATTTTTGCTTGAGGGACGGACCCGCGACCCCATATGTTTGACCCGAAAGTCTGGGTTCAAGAACCGGGTTAGACCCGGATCCGTTTACCTGATATAGACAATAATAGGTATACAGGGTGAGGTGAAAAAACTGCAACCAACTTCAGACTGCTGTCATTTCTAAGTCACTCGTCCGACAGTTGTTAAAATTATTCCAGTGACAGCTCATTAAACTGTTCACAAGCGCACAAAAGCATTTTGGTGAGAATTTTCCAGAACAGAAGTTATTCGTGATGGAATTCAAGCGTGATAGGGTGATTTCTTTATGTTTGGCTGGAAAACCAACAACAAGTGGCTATCGTTAGGGCACTCCAGCGTTTAAATGTGAATAAATCCCTGGTTACCGTGATATTGGTAGCGTAGCTTGTAGCCCGACGTCAAGGAAATGGACGGAAGAAAACAGTAACATCAGCAGAAATGGTTCGAAAAGTAATAAAGCGACTTTATCGAAACCCGCGTCGCAGTGGCCGAAAAATGGCTCGCGAGCTGAACATATCGGCATTCCATTCGGCAAATATTGAAAAATGAGCTCGGGTTAAAGTCATTGAAATTCAAAAAAGTGCAAGAACTTACACCGCAACAGAAACAGAAAGAAAACAGACTCAAAAGAGTTACTTCGCTTGGCCGAAAGTAGTGACCTGCCGCATTTGGTTTTCTCCGTTCCGATGAGAAAACATTCGATGTCCAGCAGTTTGTAAACAACAAAAAAATGATCGTGTTTATTTGCCAAAGAGGTCACCTGAAAATGTGCACCTTCGGTTGGCCACCAGAACTCAAGCGCCGGCCATGGTGATGGTGTGGGCCGCCATAACAGCCGATGGTCGCTCTCTGCTCGTATTAATCGACCGTGGCATCAGAATAAATGCCGAATATCAACACGAAAATATTCTGGAGGGTGTATTAAAGCCTTGGGCACGCAAACATTTTGGCCGCAGACCTTGGACATTCCAACAGGACTCCAACAGCACCATTGCACTTAGCACGCGCCACCCAAGAATGGTTACAAAATCTCTGGATACCAATCCGTTGGACTATTGTGTCTGGAATATTTTGGAAAGCAAGGTTGGCCCTAAAAAATACCAAAGTGTCGATCACCCCAAGCAAGCGCTTCGCCGGGAATGGGCAAAAATATCGCAGAGCAACATTCGTTTTAAGGCTATAATTCATGCCCAAGGTGACCAATTCGAACTTATTCTATAATTTGATCCTATTTCCGACATTTTTGGCTTTCATTCAATAAAATTTAAAAAAATGTCAAAATTATGGCGTTTAACTTTGTTGCAGTTTTTTTTTTTATCTCACCCTGTAGTTTGAAAGCTCACGTGATGGGGTTATTCATAAGCGGTTCGCATGTCAAATTATCGAGTTTTTGGACCGTAGATGAACAAAAGAGTTTTAGGTTGATTTAGTTCGATTTTGGCCCTAGGCTCTTTTGTTCATTTCCGAAGAAGCCAGCTGATGACTTATGCCAGGCAAACAAGCTCTTTATGTACTTCCACCTTTACATTCTAAGAAAGAGGCTGCTGGACAATTCCTGCCGGGAAATGAAACCAGACAAACCTATTGCATGATGACAGCTTGTCATTTACAATTTACATTTTGACAGAGTGGAAGAGAGCAATCACCTGTGCTAATCGAACGACCTATTTAGTAGACCTTGCTCCGAAATGACATTTGAAATTAAAAACACATTTTTATTTTTCTCAAAATTTACTATTTAAAAAATTAAAGAAATTATATCTAATAATATGCTGGCAATTTTTTGCAGCTAAATTGGGGACAGCAATCGGGATAGGGCTTTGACAAATCCACAGTTTTTGTACAATTCAAGTGTGGGGGAAAGGCAACCTCGGCACAGCTGATTGTAAAGGGAATAATATTAGAAAATTATAAAAGAAAAATCAATACTTTTTAATCAAATGTATAAAACGTAAGGACCATGACAGAAGAATACAGGTAGTCGCATCGTCACAGCTGCTGGGACAAGGAACTGTCGAACAAAATGATTAAAATTCTTAAAAAATGCATATCAAAGGAACCTCCGATTGGCGTCGTATAAGGAAACATATAACAAGTAAAAAAAAAAATTAAGTTCGGCCGGGCCGAATTTTAAATACCCTCCACCTTAGGGTAGATTAAACATTAGAACCCATTATGACCCACAAATACCAATTTTTGGAAAAATCCGTGAAAAAATGTCGCAAAACTCATCGAAATATCGAATATCGGGAGGTACCGTGGAGGACCCATACATATAATGCTTCGCCACACGAACTAGAACACCTACAAATACTAAATTTCAGACAAATCCGTGAAAAAATGTAACGAAAACCATCAAAATGGCGAATATTAGGAGGTACCGTCATATGGGGACTACACCAAAACGTGGACCTAGAAGCCAATGGGATCCACAAATAACTATTTTCAGACCGATCTGTGAAAAATGTGGCAAAAATGATCAAAATACCGAATATCGGGAGGTATCGTCATATGGAGACTATACCAAAACGTGGACCGATATATCTCTATTTCAATACCAACCATCCTAGACACAATACATGTTGTTCTGCAAAATTTTGACGCTCTACGTCAAATAATGTGGCCTGTATAGTGATTTCAACAGACAGACGGACAGATAGACAGACCGACGGACATCGTTAAATGGACTTAGAATTTTATGCTGATCGCGAAAATATATACTTTATGGGGTCTACGACGAATGTTTGAGGATGTTCCAAACGGAATGACAAAGCTAATATATATCCTCCTTTCTAAGATGGAGGGTATAAAAATCTACGAATTTTTGTAAAATAATTTTGAAACTTTTGACCTATCAATGTTCCCAAAGCGTTGATACATCTACCTGTATTCTTCTACCATGCTAAGGACTTACCCGACAGCTCCAATGTTGTTGTTTTCAAAGCATAACAGTTTCTGACAAACTCCCGTCAATAAAAACTCCTCTCCCACCTGGACTGTTATACCATTTAGGGTGCAAGTGTTGTTGGTGGGGGCGGCTAAAAAATTAGTTGTCTTTTTTTAAAAAAAGAAAAAAATTCCAACTCCTTCACCTCAATTCTTACCCGCAACAATTCCCGACACAAGGAGATGGGAAAATAATAATCCGAATAAAATACTAAACCTCATTTTGCAATTAAAAAATCTGCCAATATTTGCAAGAGCTTAGAATTAACTGTATATTTTTGCCACGGAGAATTGAGAATATATATACACGATTTTATTTCAAAACCAATATCGCATAACAGTTATAAAACTTTTTGAGTCATGCCAACTGAGTTTTTTCGTTGAGTCGACTTCAAATCACGAATGCATTTCCCATTTCCGAACAGCCGGTTTTATGTAATTAATAAAAAAAAAAATATAATTTTTGTATTGATGACTTGTAGTAAAGAAATTAATTTGCCATAAAATTCTAAAAATAAATACTTCTGAGAACAGGCGTACGAAGTTTAATTTTGAATATAAAATAAATAATATAGTTTTCAATATTTTTTCTAACATCGTTGAAATCACGTTCCTAAAGAAACTATTTCAGTTGTACACGCATACGGAAATTAACAAATATTTTAGAAAAAAAAAAGTAATTAACAAGTAAAAAAGCTGTAAGTTCGGCCGGGCCGAACTATGAATACCCTCCACCATTTGGTACAAATTTAACAATTTTCAAAAAAAATAAAATCCGTTAAAAATTCTGTTAAAATCTTAAAAGTACAATATTCAAATGCGAAACTTGAAAAAAAACCTGTTTATATTGTAGCTAAAATCATCAAAATACCGAATATAGGGAGATACAATGGGGGTTATAAAGGAACCTGCCCAGACAATTTTCTGTCATAGGCTGTAGTATCCATTGCGAACTTTAAATACCAAAATTGAAACAATTCCGGTAAATAATGTCGCTAAAATCATCAAAATACCGAAAATCGGGGGTTCCGTTATATGGGGGCTATACGAAGACGTGGACCTGCACATAGAATTTTCTGTCATAGGCTGTAGTATCCATTTCGAACTTCAAATGCGAAATTTGAAACAATTCTGGTAAATAACTTCTCTAAAATCATCAAAATACCCAATATCGGGAGGTAACGTTATATGAGGGCTATACGAAGGCGTGGACCTACATGGCTCATTTTTGGTCTTAGGATGTAGTATCCATTGCGAACTTTAAATACCAAAATTGAAACAATTCCGGTAAATAATGTCGCTAAAATCATCAAAATACCGAATATGGGGAGGTATACTTTGGTGGAGGGTATAAAAACCAGTAAGGAAAAGTCGAGCGGAGCCGACTAAATAATAACCTACACCACCATGCATATTTAGTAGAGCTCCCGTAACAATCCCGAATTTATTTCAAGTAGATCATACCACCTATCAAGATTTGGATTTAGAGCAGTTCTAGTTTGGCTTCAGAGGCAACTAATATATGTTGGAGGCATATCCAATTCTGAATCGATTTTCACAAAATTTGACGGAGATATTTTTTTTGTTTTATACCAAATAACATTGCTATAGATTGGAAACATACGTCCCGAAATTCACACCATTTGATATTAGCTATTATTTGCACAATATACCTGAAATCGGATTAAGGATATATATAGGTCTATAGAGCTATATCCAAATCTTATCCGACCTCAATAATATTTGGCAAAGGTATTTCCGAGCTCTATAAAATATTTGGTACCAAATATCATTGTTGTCGAATGCATATTACGCATGGGAGGGACTTAATACCCCAAATCGGATGAAACGTATGTATATATGGGTGTCATAGCTATATCTGAACCGATTTTCTCCGAATTTGATTTACTTGCTTCTAGACTGAATTCGGTTGGATGTGCCAAAATTCAGATCATTTCGACTTATATTGGCCATTTGGGGCACAATTAGGACGAAATCGGTTGAAGATATATATATATATATATATATATATATATATATATATATATATATATATATATATATATATATATATATATATATATATATATATATATATATATAAATATATATATATATATATATATATATATAGGGGAGCTATATCCAAATCTTATCCGACCTCAATAATATTTGGCAAATGTATTACCGAGCTCTATAAAATATCTGGTACCAAAGATCATTGTTGTCGAATGCATATTACGCATGTGAGGCACTTAAAACCCCAAATCGGATGAAACATATATATAGGAGCAATAGCTATATCTGAACCGATTTTTTCCGAATTTGATTTACTTGCTTCTAGACTAAATACGGTTGGATGTACCAAAATTCAGATCATTTCGACTTATATTGGCCATTTGCTGCACAATTAGGACGAAATCGGTTGAAGATATATGTATATATGGGAGCTATATCTAAATCTTAACCGATCTCGATAAAATTTGGCAAAGGCATTTCCTAGCTCTATAAGATATCTGGTACCAAATATCATTTTTGTCGAATGCATATTACGCATGTGAGGGACTTAAACACCCCAAATCGGATGAAACATATCTATGGGAGCTATAGCCATATCTGAAGCGATTTTCTCCATAATTTTTACATTTTTATACCCTCCACCATAGTATGGAGGGTATATTAAGTTTGTCATTCCGTTTGTAACACCTCGAAATATACAATTTAGACCCCATAAAGTATATATGTATATTCCTGATCAGCATAAAATTCTATGTCGATTTAGCGATGTCCGGCCGTCTGTCCGTCTGTGAAAATCACTCTAGCTTCCGAACAAATTGAAGTAGATTGATAAAATTTCACTCAAATGTAAATTATGTCTGCTGGACTTTTAGTATTGAAAATGGGCCATGTAGGTCCACGTTTTCGTATAGCCCCCATATAACGGTACCTCCCGATATTCGGTATTTTGATGATTTTAGCGATATTATTTACCGGAATTGGTTCAAAATTGGTATTTGAAGGCCGAAATGGATGCTACAGCCTAAGACAGAAAATTGTCTGTGCAGGTCAACGTCTTCGTATAGCCCCCATATAACGATACCTCCCGATATTCGGTATTTTGATAATTTATTTACTGGAATTATTTCGAATTTTGTATTTAAAGTTCGCAATGGATACTACAGCCTATGACAGAAAATTGTCTGGACAGGTCCACGTTTTATAACCCCCATGGTACCTTCCTATATTCGGTATTTCGATGATTTTAGCTACATTATAGGGTAAGTGTGCCTAAGTTCGGCATGTCCCAGTAGTCGGCACTTTTTATTTTTAAGCCCAAATAAATGAAACTATTATAACTAAGTATATTTTGTTTACTTCAAATATATTGTCAGCTGTCTTTGTGCACAATTTCGCTAAAAAAATATGAATTATTCTTATAAAAATTAAATTTTTGTCTGTGAAGGTCCTCAACAATTCATATTCTTAAGAAAAGTACAATAAAGACGTCGAATCAGTTTTACTAAACAAAAATATTATATTTTAATGAATTAATTTATTATTATTATTAATTATTCTTACAAAAAAATGGGTATGGCGACCGTTGAAAATGCCATACCGACATTTGGCAAGTGGTGCCGACTACTGGCAAAAAAGCATTGTTTTAATAAAACTACAAATTTATGAAATTTAATAAAAAGTTAATAAAACTTAATTTATTATTGCAAAAACTATACAAAATTTCGAATCTGAATAAATTAACTTTGTAATAATTGAAATGTTCCACTCAGAATGGTGAGCGATTAAAAACGCGAAAATCCTAAAAGTGCCGACTACTGGTACACTTACCCTATACAGATTTTTTTTTTTTTCAAGTTTCGCATTTGAATATTGTAATAGCTTATGACAAAAGTTGCCTATGCAGGTCCACGTCGTCGTATAGACCCTAACATACAGCGACATTCGGTATTTTTAAGATTTTAACAGAATTTTAAACGGATTTCATTTTTTTTTTGAAAATTGCCAATTTGGTACCAAATGGTGGAGGGTATTCAATGTTCGGCCGAACTTACAATTTTTTTTACTTGTTTTTTTTTTTTTTCAAATTTTATTGAACGAAAGCCAAAAATGTCGGAAATAGCATCAAATTTTAGAATAAGTTTAGATTTGTTCGAATTGGTCACCTTTGGCACGAATTATGGCCTTGAAACGGCCAATGAAACCATCACACGCTGCCCGAATGTTGCTCTGTGGTATTTTGGCCCATTTCAGGCGTAGTGCTTGCTTGAGGTGATCGACACTTTGGTATTTTTTAGTGCGCCAACCTTGCTTTCCAAAATACTCCAGACACAACGGAATCCATCTGATTGGTATCTGGAGATTTTGGTGGCCATTGTGCGCTGGAAATGAAGCGGGGAACCTTAATTTTGTAACAATTCTTGGGCGCGTGCTGAGTGCGATGATGGTGCTGAGTCCTGTTGGAATGTCCAAGGTCTGCGGCCAATATGTATATTTGGGTGGCCAAGGCTTTACTACAACCTCCAGCATATTTTCGCAATAATATTCGGTATTTATTCTGATGCCACGGTCGATAAATACGAGCGTAAAGCGACCATCGGCTGTTATGACGACCCACACCACACCATGACCATGACCGTCGCTTTAGTTCTGGTGGCTGGCCAACCGATGGTGCACATTTTCAGCTGACCTTATTGACAAGTAAACACGATCATTTGGTTTGTTTACAAACTGCCGGACAACGAATGTTTTCTCATCGGAGAAAACCTAATTCGCCAGTTCACCACTTTCGCCAAGCGAAGCAACTTTTTACCTCTTTTGAGTCCATTTTCTCTCTGTTGCGGTGTAAGTTCTTGCACTCTTTGAAATTTCAATGGCTTTAGCCCGAGCTCATTTTTCAATATTTGCCGAATGCGAGTCCATTTTCTGTTCTGTTTCCGTTGCGGTGTAAGTTCTTGCACTTTTTGAAATTTCAATGGCTTTACCCCGAGCTCATTTTTCAATATTTGCCGAATTCGATATTGCGATATGTTCAGCTCACGAGCCATTTTTCGGCCACAGCGACGCAGGTTTCGATCAATTCGCTTCTTTCGCTTTTCGAACCATTTCTGCTGATGTTGCTGCTTTCTTCCGTCCACTTCCTTGACTTCGTCGGGCTACGCTACCAGTAGCGAGCGATGGTATGAGACCTAAAAGATTTATTCACATTTAAATGCTGGAGTGCCCTAACGATAGTTGGTTTTCCAGCCAAATATAAAGAAATCACCCTATCCCGCTTGAATTCCATTACGAATAACTTCTGTTCTGGAAAATTCTCACCAAAATGCTTTTGTAGGCTTGTAAACAATATATGGAGCTGTCACTGGAATAATTCTAACAGCTGTCAGACGAGTGGCTTAAAAATGACAGCAGTCTGAATTTGGTGGCAGTTTTTTTTCATCGCATTCTGTGTAAAAGATCAGAGATGGGAACTTGTTATTCTATACCGTGAAATTTGTATTGAATTTGAAGTGAAAATTATTTCTTGAAATGAGATTAACATGAAAATGGTCAAATTTACGAAGGTTCAGTCATTTCAAATAAGCAAAGACATCTCTGAAAATTACCTGGAATTTACCTTGTCAAATGTCACTGCAGGTGAAAAGAGGTTCCCATCTCTGATTTGTGAGTATACAATGAATTTGAAAAAAATTGTAAATATATGATTGCATGACTTTACCCTCTTAATTCCGCCATGACCATGAATTAATAGTTCCATGGAATAATGGTGGAAATACATAAAGCGCATATTTGGCTGGCTTAAGTCATCGGTTGGCTTCTTCGTAGAGGAAGAAAGAAGTTTTAGGTTGACTTAGTTCGATTTTAGCCCTAGGCTCCTTTGTTTATTTCCGAAGAAGCCAGCCAATGACTTAAGCCAGCCAAATATGCGTTTTATGTATTTCCACCCTAAATATCATCTAACCACTTGGTTATGCAATATTTTGTATATTTAGGAAAAAGTTCTGGCATTTCGTAAAGGGTGTATTATATATGCATTATTTATTGGTAAATCACTTCAAAACTGCTGACCATTTACGAAATTCACACACAGGGAAAGTTCCGGATGTCGAATTAGGGTAGGGAATTATGGCGCAATAATCACGGATAATATCAGGTTATCGAAAAATCAGCTGCTTTTTATTGTGCCATGGAGTCACTTGATTTTCCTTCTCATTCATCCTCTTCCGTTTTTTTTTCGTAAAATTTCCTGTGTGTAAACCCCGACAACGGCACTTGCAATAATAAGCAGAAAATTTTTAACGAACTTTAACATGACGTTACACAGCACTCGGGATAGGGTTTGGTATAGTCGGGTTCACAAATTTTACTGCTACGTTGACAGCTGAAAAGAGAAGCAAAACAAAAACGTTCAATTTATCGTCCAACTTGAAGTTAAGGCAGCAGAAACACAATGAAAACGTTTGAAGAAGCGCGAAACGCTTTAGCTGTTAAAGAAATCACTCTAGCTTCCAAGCGAATGGAAGTAGGTTGATAAAATTTTACTCAAATGTGTGTTTCGTCTGCAGGGTGTTTTGGTTTTGAAAATGGGCTATATAGGTCGACGTTTAGTTATAGCTCCCCATATGACTGTACCTAACTATATTCGGTATTTTGATGATTTCAGCGCCACTATTCACCGGAATTGTTTCAAATTTCGTATTTGAAATTTCTAATGGGCACTAGAGCCTCTGGCAAAAAATTGGCTATGGAGGTCCACGTCTTTGTATAGCCCCCATATAACAGTACCTTCCTATTTCCAGTATTTTGGTGATTTAAGTGACATTATTCACCGGATCTGTTTCAAATTTGGTATTTAAAGTTCCTAATGGGTACTACAGCCTATGTCAGAAAATTGTCTCTGCATATCCACGTCTTCGTATAGCCCCCATATAACGGTACCTCCCGATATTCGGTATTTTGATGTTTTTAGCGACATTATTCACCGGAATTGCGTCAAATTTGGTATTTGAAATTCCTAAGGAGCACCACAGCCTGTTTCAAAAAATTGTCTATGCAGGTCCACGTCCTCGTATAGCCTCCATATAAGGGTACCCCCCTATATTCGGTATTTTGATGATTTTAGCGCCTTTATTTACCCGAATTGTTTCAAATTTTGTACTTGAAGTTCCTAATAGGTACTACAGCCTGTGACAGAAAATTGTCTCTGCAGATCCACGTCTTCGTATAGCCTCCATATAAGGGTACCTACCTATATTCGGTATTTTGCTGATATCACCGATGCTGTTCATCGGAATTATCTCAAATTTCGTGTTTGAAGATCTTAATGGGTGCTGTAGCCTGTGACGGAAAATTGTTTATGTAGGTCCATGTTTTCGTATAGCCTCCATATAAGGGTACCTCCCTATATTCGGTATTTTGCTGATATCACCGACACTATTCACTGGAATTGTTTCAAATTTGGTATTTGAAGTTCGTAATGGATAATACAGCCTATGACAAAAAATTGTCTTTGCAGGTCCACGTCTTCGTATAGCCCCCATATAAGGGTACCTCCCGATATTCGGTATTTTGATGATTACAGCGACATTATTGACCGGAATTGTTTCAAATTTCGTGTTTGAAGATCTTAATGGGTACTGTAGCCTGTGACGGAAAATTGTTTATGTAGGTCAATGTCTTCGTATAGCCTCAATATAAGGGTACCTCCCGATATTCGGTATTTTTATGATTTCAGCGCCATCATTCACTGGAATTGTTTCAAATTTCGTATTCGAAGTTTGTAATGGGTATTACAGTCTGTGCCTGAAAATTGTCTCTGCAGATCCACGTCTTCGTATAGCCCCCATATTACCATACCTTCCGATTTTCGGTATTTTGATGATTTTGTCATTTTCAAATCCCCTAATTTCCACAAATATCAAATTCCTAGACCCCCCCCCCCCTTTGGCTTACTTACCCATTGATACGTATAACATAATCATCACGACAATAGACACTGAGGCATTTCTTCTCACTGCCATCGGAGAAATAGGTTTCGTTGACTTTAATGGTCAGTTCATGGTCATCGTCATAGCAGTGATAGTCCAATGCTGCAAAAATAATCGAAACAAATTATTAATTTCAGAATTTTCTTTTTTTTTAAATATTTCCCCCCCCCCACACTTACTGGGATGTTTCTTGTTCCCTCTTAAGATGGCACCCTGAGATGCCACCATGGCCATCATCATGGCAAGGAATACGATAGCGATGCACCACCGACGATTAGAAGACATTGTTGAGAACTGATACGCCTGTCATGAGCAAACTTTGGTTTTATGTTCTACGATGACGGAATTTTTGAAATTGTATTATTCTTGGTTTTTTTGTTGGTGTTGTTGTGGTTGTTATTGTTCGGACAGATTATTTTACCAATGTCTTATTGCAAAAAACAAAAAAAAAAACAATAATCGAAACAAAGTCAATCCGGTTTGGTATTTAGAAGAAAAGTTAGAGTGCTCATTTCAGGTATTTGAGAGTAATATAAGTTCCGAAAGTTTTACACTAGTTAACAAAGTTTTTTTTTTGGTGGGGAGAACTTGAGAACTTTTAAAATAGTATCAGTCGGTTTTGCCGATAGAGCCTTGAGTTATAATTATTTTAACTGTAGACCCTTTATGGGGGGGGAGGTTCCGAAGCAGTTGGCCAATTGGCCAAATCTGACCTAAGACTAATAAAAAATATTACAGATTCGGAATAAAACTCCTACTCCTTCTTATACTGAGATGAAAAAAAAAAAAACTGTAAATCAACTTCAGACTGCTGTCATTTCTAAGCCACTCGTCCGACAGCTGTTCCAAATTATTCCAGTGACAGCTCCATATATTGTTTACAAGCCTACAAAAGCATTTTGTTGAGAATTTTCCAGAACAGAAGTTATTCGTGATGGAATTCAAGCGGGATAGTGCGATTTCTTTATATTTGGCTGGAAAAGCAACCACAAGTGGCTATCGTTAGGGCACTGCAGCATTTAAATGTGAATAAATCTCGTGTCTCGTAGCTCGACGAAGTCAAAGAATTGGACGGAAGAAATGGTTCGAAAAGCGAAAGAAGCGATTTGATCGAAACCCGCATCGCAGTGGCCGAAAAATGGATCGTGTGCCGAACATATCGCAATATCGCATTCGGCAAATATTGAAAAATGAGCTCGGCGCAAAGCCATTGAAATTCCAAAAAGTGCAAGAACTTACACTGCAAACGGGAGGAAAATAGACTCAAAAGAGGTTAAGAGTTGCCTCACTTGGCCGAAAGTGGTGAACTGCCGAATTTGGTTGTCTCCGATGAGAAAACATTCGTTGTCCGGCAGTTTGTAAACAACAACACAATTATCGTGTTTACCTGCCAAGAGGTCAGCTGAAAATATGCACCTTGGTTGGCCGGCCACCAGAACTCAAGCGCTGGCCATGGTGATGGTGTGGGTCACCATAACAGCGGATGGCCGTTCTTCGCTCGTATTAATCGACCGCGGAATTAAAATAAATATTATTGCGAAAATATTTTGGAGGGTGTAGTTCATGCCTTGGGCACGCAAAAATTTTGGCCGCAGGCCAGGACTCAGCACCATCGCACTCAGCACGCGCCAGCCAAGAATGGTTACTAAATGAGGTTCCTCCCATCATTTCCACCCCACAATGGTCACAAAAATCTCTGTATACCAATCCGTTGGACTCCGTTGTGTCTGGAGCTCTGAATTTTGGAAAGCAAGGTTGGCGCACTGAAAAAATACCAAAGTGTCGATCACCTCAAGCAAGAGCTTCGCGGGGAATGGGACAAAATACCGCAAAAGCAACATTCGGGCAGCCTATGACGGTTTCAAATATCATTCTTGTGGAGTGCATATTACGCATGTGAGGGACTTACAACCCCAAATCGGAAGAAACCTATATATTGGAGCTATAGCTATATCTGAACAGATTTTCTTCAAATTTGATGTACTTGCTTCTACTTCTGAATTCGATGGGATGTACCAAAATTAAGGGCATTAGAACTGATATTGGTTATTTGGGGCACAATTATCCCGAAATCGGGAGGTATCGTTATATGGTGGCTATACGAAGACGTGAACCTGCCCAGACAATTTTCTGTCTCAGGCTGTAACATCCATTTCGAACTTCAACTACCAAATTTGAATCAGTTCCGGTGAATAATGTCGCTAAAATCATCAAAATACCGAATATCGGGAGGTTATATGGGGGCTATACGACGACGTGAATCTGCACAGGCAATTTTCTGTCTTAGGCTGTAGCGTCCATTACGAACTGCAAATACCAAATTTGAAACAATTCCGGTGAATATTTTCACAAAAATCATCAAAATACCGAATATTGGGAGGTACCCTTATATGGGGTCTAAACGAAGACGTGGACCTGCCCAGACAATTTTTTGCCTTAGGCTGTAGCAACCATTTCGAACTTCAAATACCAAATTTGAGAGAATTCCGGTAAATAATGTCGCTAAAATCATCAAAATACCGAATATCGGGAGGTACCATTGTGTGGGGGCTACACGAAGACGTGACGTGCCCAGACAATTTTCTGTCTTAGGCTGTAGTATCCATTTTGACTTTCAAATAACAAATTTAAAACAATTCCGGTAAATAATCTCGTTAAAATCATCAAAATACCGAATATCAGGAGGTACCGTTATATGGGGGCTATACGACGACGTGGTCGTGCCCAGATAATTTTCTGTCTTAGGCTGTAGCATCCATTTCGGCCTTCAAATACCAAAATTGAAATCATTCCGATGAATAATGTCGCTAAAATCATCAAAATATCGAATATCAGGAGGTACCATTATATGGGGGCTATACGACGGCGTGGACCTGACCAGACAATTTTCTGTCTTAGGCTGTAGTATCTATTACGAACTTTGAATATTAATTTTGGAACAATTCCGGAAAAAATAATGTCGCTAAAATCATCAAAATACCGAATATCCGGAGGAACCATTATATGAGGGCTATACGAAGACGTGAACCTGCACGGACAATTTTCTGTCTTAGGATGTAGTATCCATTACAAATTTGAAATACCAAATTTGAGAGAATTCCGGTAAATAATGTCGCTAAAATCATCGAAATACCGAATATCCGAAGGTACCGTTTTATGGGGGCTATACGACGACGTGGATCTGCCCAGACAATTTTCTGTTTTTGGGTGTAGTATCCATTACAAATTTCAAATACCAAGTTTGAGAGAATTCCGGTGAACAATGTCGCTAAAATCACGAAAATACCGAATATCGGTAGGTACCGTTATATGGGGGCTATACGAAGACGTGAACATACAGGGACAATTTTATGCAGAAAGCTACAGTATAAATTACGAACTTCGAATACCAAATTTAAAAGAATTCCGGTGAATAATGTCGCTAAAATCATCAAAATACCGAATATCGGGAGGTACTGTTATATGGAGGCTATAGGAACACGTGAACCTGCCCAGACAATTTTCTGTCATAGGCTGTAGTGTCCATTTTGGCCTTCAAATACCAAATTCGAAATCATTCCGATGAATATTTTCGCAAAAATCATCAAAATACCGAATATCGGAAGGTACCGCTATATGGGGGCTATACGAAGACGTGGACGTGCCCAGACAATTTTTTGCCTTAGGCTGTAGCATCCATTTCGAACTTCAAATACCAAATTTGAAACAATTCCGGTGAATATTGTCGCTAAAATCATCAAAATACCGAATATCCGGAGGTATCGTTATATGGTGGCTATACGACGACGTGGTCGTGCCCAGACAATTTTCTTTCTTAGGCTGTAGTATCCATTACGAACTTCAAATACCGAATTCGAAACAATTCCAGGGAATATTTTCGCAAAAATCATCAAAATACCGAAAATCGGGGCGAACCGTTATATGGGAGCTATAGGAACACGTCGACCTGCACAGACAATTTTCTGTTTTTGGGTGTAGTATCCATTACAAATTTCAAATACCAAATTTGAGAGAATTCCGGTGAATAATGTCGCTAAAATAATCAAAATACCGAGTATCCGGAGGTATAGTTATATTGTGGCTATACCAAAACGTGGACCTACATATCCCATTTTCAATACCAAAAGTCCTGCAGTCATAGTATACATTTGAGTAAAATATTATCAATCTACTTCAATTCGTTCGGTAGCTAGAGTGATTTTCATAGACGAACCGTCGGACGGACATCGCTTAATCGACATAGAATTTTATGCTGATCAGGAGTATATATATATATTGTGGGGTCTAAAATGTATATTTCGAGGTGTTACAAACGGAATGACAAACTTAAAATACCCCCTCCATACTATGGTGGAGGGTATACAAATGCACTTCATATCATGCTCCGATTGGCGTCGTATAGGAAAATGTATAGAAATCTACTTATTTTTGAAGAAACCTTAAAATTTTTTTTTTACTTTTCAATTTTCCCAAGCCTTCCCAAAAAAAAAAAAAACATTAAATTTTTTTTTCGACTTATCAATATTCCCAAGCTCTGCTGCATCTACCTGTATTCTTCTACTATGGCAGACAAATGGCTTGAAACAGCTGATCATTGTTTATTTGTAGTACAGAGTTTTGTCTAATTAAATACAAACACAACACTGCGGAAAGGGTTTGGATAAATCAGTTCGGCGACAAGGATTGGCCCGGCGAGGACAGCTGTAAATGTGGAACAGCAAAAATTTTTTTCGAATTAGATTCCAAAACAAAAATTACCTTAAGGTGGGAATACATAAAGCGCTTAACGCTGGCTGGCTTTTTCGGAAATGAACAAAGGAGCCTAGGGCCAAAATCGAACGAAGTCAACCTAAAACTACTTTGTTCATCTACGAAGAAGCCAGCCAGCCGATGACTTAAGCCAGCCAAATATGCGCTTTATGTATTTCCACCCTTAGATTTAGCCAACTTACTGATTTAGCCTCAGGACAAAATCGTCGCGGCAAAAAACCTTGAAGCAATTGTTGACATTGCGAGGATATGAAGTTTGATTAACTTTAATCGTCAAATTGTATTCTTCGTAAAAACAATGGCCAGGCAGAGCTAAGAAGGAATTTTTTTTAATTTTTTTTTTTTTTTTTAATTTTTTGAAAATACTCACTGGGATGTCTGCGATTCCCCAGATAAGTTGCCTGCGTTGCAACCATTGCCAGACATGCCAGGAGTCCCAGACCAATGAGAAAGTATCTGGAAAACATATTTTCCGCTGCCTTTTTAATTGTTGTGTCAAACTGCAGACTTTACAAAATTGCAATGAATTAATAAAATTTCTGCTGCCGTTTTATATTGGCAGTAGCTGGAAAAGGAGGTCGGATCGTTTTCCGCCAACACTTTCGCCCAGCCATCACAATTTAGTAATCCCCATAATACCTGGAGCCTACAAAACAATAAACAATTAAAAAAATTCACAACAATTGTTGGGCAAGGTAGTAATTGTTTACATTTTGATTTAATAAAAATGGTGTGTGTGTGTGTTTGTATTTGTGCCCTTAATACACAACTGTGAACTAAATTTCATCAGGGTGACTGCAACATTTCGGGGTTTTTAACCCATTTTTGGGTTGAGATATTTAAAGAGGAAAAATAGCATATTTTAAAATGGCCATAACTCCTTAAATATCAACATTTCGGGGTTTTTAAAATATTTTTGTGTTGAGATATTTAAAGAGGAAAAATAGCATATTTTAAAATGGCCATAACTCCTTAAATATCAACATTTCGGGGTTTTTTGTGTTGAGATATTTAAAGAGGAAAAATAGCATATTTTAAAATGGCCATAACTCCTTAAGTATCAACATTTCTGGATTTTTAACCCATTTTTGTGTTGAGATATTTAAAGAGGAAAAATAGCATATTTTAAAATGGCCATAACTCCTTAAATATCAACATTTCGGGGTTTTTAAAATATTTTTGTGTTGAGATATTTAAAGAGGAAAAATAGCATATTTTAAAATGGCCATAACTCCTTAAATATCAACATTTCGGGGTTTTTAACCTATTTTTGTGTTGAGATATTTAAAGAGGAAAAATAGCATATTTTAAAATGGCCATAACTCCTTAAATATCAACATTTCGGGGTTTTTAGCCCATATTTGTGTTGAGATATTTAAAGAGGAAAAATAGCATTTTTTAAAATGGCCATAACTCCTTAAATATCAACATTTCGGGGTTTTTAAAATATTTTTGTGTTGAGATATTTAAAGAGGAAAAATAGCATATTTTAAAATGGCCATAACTCCTTAAATATCAACATTTCGGGGTTTTTAACCTATTTTTGTGTTGAGATATTTAAAGAGGAAAAATAGCATATTTTAAAATGGCCATAACTCCTTAAATATCAACATTTCGGGGTTTTTAACCTCTTTTTGTGTTGAGATATTTAAAGAGGAAAAATAGCATATTTTAAAATGGCCATAACTCCTTAAATATCAACATTTCTGGATTTTTAACCCATTTTTGTGTTGAGATATTTAAAGAGGAAAAATAGCACATTTTAAAATGGCCATAACTCCTTAAATATCAACATTTCGGGGTTTTTAACCTCTTTTTGTGTTGAGATATTTAAAGAGGAAAAATAGCACATTTTAAAATGGCCATAACTCCTTAAATATCAACATTTCGGGGTTTTTAACCTATTTTTGTGTTGAGATATTTAAAGAGGAAAAATAGCATATTTTAAAATGGCCATAACTCCTTAAATATCAACATTTCGGGGTTTTTAACCTCTTTTTGTGTTGAGATATTTAAAGAGGAAAAATAGCATATTTTAAAATGGCCATAACTCCTTAAATATCAACATTTCGGGGTTTTTAACCTCTTTTTGTGTTGAGATATTTAAAGAGGAAAAATAGCATATTTTAAAATGGCCATAACTCCTTAAATATCAACATTTCTGGATTTTTAACCCATTTTTGTGTTGAGATATTTAAAGAGGAAAAATAGCATATTTTAAAATGGCCATAACTCCTTAATATCAACATTTCGGGGTTTTTAGCCCATATTTGTGTTGAGATATTTAAAGAGGAAAAATAGCATATTTTAAAATGGCCATAACTCCTTAAATATCAACATTTCGGGGTTTTTAACCTCTTTTTGTGTTGAGATATTTAAAGAGGAAAAATAGCATATTTTAAAATGGCCATAACTCCTTAAATATCAACATTTCGGGGTTTTTAACCTCTTTTGTGTTGAGATATTTAAAGAGGAAAAATAGCACATTTTAAAATGGCCATAACTCCTTAAATATCAACATTTCGGGGTTTTTAACCTATTTTTGTGTTGAGATATTTAAAGAGGAAAAATAGCACATTTTAAAATGGCCATAACTCCTTAAATATCAACATTTCGGGGTTTTTAACCTATTTTTGTGTTGAGATATTTAAAGAGGAAAAATAGCATATTTTAAAATGGCCATAACTCCTTAAATATCAACATTTCGGGGTTTTTAGCAAATATTTGTGTTGAGATATTTAAAGAGGAAAAATAGCACATTTTAAAATGGCCATAACTCCTTAAATATCAACATTTCGGGGTTTTTAACCTATTTTTGTGTTGAGATATTTAAAGAGGAAAAATAGCACATTTTAAAATGGCCATAACTCCTTAAATATCAACATTTCGGGGTTTTTAACCTATTTTTGTGTTGAGATATTTAAAGAGGAAAAATAGCACATTTTAAAATGGCCATAACTCCTTAAATATCAACATTTCGGGGTTTTTAACCTCTTTTTGTGTTGAGATATTTAAAGAGGAAAAATAGCATATTTTAAAATGGCCATAACTCCTTAAATATCAACATTTCGGGGTTTTTAACCTCTTTTTGTGTTGAGATATTTAAAGAGGAAAAATAGCACATTTTAAAATGGCCATAACTCCTTAAATATCAACATTTCGGGGTTTTTAACCTATTTTTGTGTTGAGATATTTAAAGAGGAAAAATAGCACATTTTAAAATGGCCATAAATCCTTAAATATCAACATTTCGGGGTTTTTAACCTATTTTTGTGTTGAGATATTTAAAGAGGAAAAATAGCATATTTTAAAATGGCCATAACTCCTTAAATATCAACATTTCGGGGTTTTTAACCTCTTTTTGTGTTGAGATATTTAAAGAGGAAAAATAGCATATTTTAAAATGGCCATAACTCCTTAAATATCAACATTTCGGGGTTTTTAACCTATTTTTGTGTTGAGATATTTAAAGAGGAAAAATAGCATATTTTAAAATGGCCATAACTCCTTAAATATCAACATTTCGGGGTTTTTAACCTCTTTTTGTGTTGAGATATTTAAAGAGGAAAAATAGCATATTTTAAAATGGCCATAACTCCTTAAATATCAACATTTCGGGGTTTTTAACCTATTTTTGTGTTGAGATATTTAAAGAGGAAAAATAGCATATTTTAAAATGGCCATAACTCCTTAAATATCAACATTTCGGGGTTTTTAACCTCTTTTTGTGTTGAGATATTTAAAGAGGAAAAATAGCATATTTTAAAATGGCCATAACTCCTTAAATATCAACATTTCGGGGTTTTTAACCTATTTTTGTGTTGAGATATTTAAAGAGGAAAAATAGCATATTTTAAAATGGCCATAACTCCTTAAATATCAACATTTCGGGGTTTTTAACCTCTTTTTGTGTTGAGATATTTAAAGAGGAAAAATAGCATATTTTAAAATGGCCATAACTCCTTAAATATCAACATTTCGGGGTTTTTAACCTATTTTGTGTTGAGATATTCAAAGAGGAAAAATAGCATATTTTAAAATGGCCATAACTCCTTAAATATCAACATTTCGGGGTTTTTAACCTATTTTTGTGTTGAGATATTTAAAGAGGAAAAATAGCATATTTTAAAATGGCCATAACTCCTTAAATATCAACATTTCGGGGTTTTTAACCTATTTTTGTGTTGAGATATTTAAAGAGGAAAAATAGCATATTTTAAAATGGCCATAACTCCTTAAATATCAACATTTCGGGGTTTTTAGCCCATATTTGTGTTGAGATATTTAAAGAGGAAAAATAGCATATTTTAAAATGGCCATAACTCCTTAAATATCAACATTTCGGGGTTTTTAACCTATTTTTGTGTTGAGATATTTAAAGAGGAAAAATAGCATATTTTAAAATGGCCATAACTCCTTAAATATCAACATTTCGGGGTTTTTAACCTCTTTTTGTGTTGAGATATTTAAAGAGGAAAAATAGCATATTTTAAAATGGCCATAACTCCTTAAATATCAACATTTCGGGGTTTTTAACCTATTTTTGTGTTGAGATATTTAAAGAGGAAAAATAGCATATTTTAAAATGGCCATAACTCCTTAAATATCAACATTTCGGGGTTTTTAACCTATTTTTGTGTTGAGATATTTAAAGAGGAAAAATAGCATATTTTAAAATGGCCATAACTCCTTAAATATCAACATTTCGGGGTTTTTAACCTCTTTTTGTGTTGAGATATTTAAAGAGGAAAAATAGCATATTTTAAAATGGCCATAACTCCTTAAATATCAACATTTCGGGGTTTTTAACCTCTTTTTGTGTTGAGATATTTAAAGAGGAAAAATAGCATATTTTAAAATGGCCATAACTCCTTAAATATCAACATTTCGGGGTTTTTAACCTATTTTTGTGTTGAGATATTTAAAGAGGAAAAATAGCATATTTTAAAATGGCCATAACTCCTTAAATATCAACATTTCGGGGTTTTTAACCTCTTTTTGTGTTGAGATATTTAAAGAGGAAAAATAGCATATTTTAAAATGGCCATAACTCCTTAAATATCAACATTTCGGGGTTTTTAACCTATTTTTGTGTTGAGATATTTAAAGAGGAAAAATAGCATATTTTAAAATGGCCATAACTCCTTAAATATCAACATTTCGGGGTTTTTAGCCCATATTTGTGTTGAGATATTTAAAGAGGAAAAATAGCATATTTTAAAATGGCCATAACTCCTTAAATATCAACATTTCGGGGTTTTTAACCTCTTTTTGTGTTGAGATATTTAAAGAGGAAAAATAGCATATTTTAAAATGGCCATAACTCCTTAAATATCAACATTTCGGGGTTTTTAACCTATTTTTGTGTTGAGATATTTAAAGAGGAAAAATAGCATATTTTAAAATGGCCATAACTCCTTAAATATCAACATTTCGGGGTTTTTAACCTCTTTTTGTGTTGAGATATTTAAAGAGGAAAAATAGCATATTTTAAAATGGCCATAACTCCTTAAATATCAACATTTCGGGGTTTTTAACCTATTTTTGTGTTGAGATATTTAAAGAGGAAAAATAGCATATTTTAAAATGGCCATAACTCCTTAAATATCAACATTTCGGGGTTTTTAACCTCTTTTTGTGTTGAGATATTTAAAGAGGAAAAATAGCATATTTTAAAATGGCCATAACTCCTTAAATATCAACATTTCGGGGTTTTTAACCTATTTTTGTGTTGAGATATTTAAAGAGGAAAAATAGCATATTTTAAAATGGCCATAACTCCTTAAATATCAACATTTCGGGGTTTTTAGCCCATATTTGTGTTGAGATATTTAAAGAGGAAAATAGCATATTTTAAAATGGCCATAACTCCTTAAATATCAACATTTCGGGGTTTTTAACCTCTTTTTGTGTTGAGATATTTAAAGAGGAAAAATAGCATATTTTAAAATGGCCATAACTCCTTAAATATCAACATTTCGGGGTTTTTAGCCCATATTTGTGTTGAGATATTTAAAGAGGAAAAATAGCATATTTTAAAATGGCCATAACTCCTTAAATATCAACATTTCGGGGTTTTTAACCTCTTTTTGTGTTGAGATATTTAAAGAGGAAAAATAGCATATTTTAAAATGGCCATAACTCCTTAAATATCAACATTTCGGGGTTTTTAACCTATTTTTGTGTTGAGATATTTAAAGAGGAAAAATAGCATATTTTAAAATGGCCATAACTCCTTAAATATCAACATTTCGGGGTTTTTAACCTATTTTTGTGTTGAGATATTTAAAGAGGAAAAATAGCATATTTTAAAATGGCCATAACTCCTTAAATATCAACATTTCGGGGTTTTTAACCTCTTTTTGTGTTGAGATATTTAAAGAGGAAAAATAGCATATTTTAAAATGGCCATAACTCCTTAAATATCAACATTTCGGGGTTTTTAACCTCTTTTTGTGTTGAGATATTTAAAGAGGAAAAATAGCATATTTTAAAATGGCCATAACTCCTTAAATATCAACATTTCGGGGTTTTTAACCTATTTTTGTGTTGAGATATTTAAAGAGGAAAAATAGCATATTTTAAAATGGCCATAACTCCTTAAATATCAACATTTCGGGGTTTTTAACCCATTTTTGTGTTGAGATATTTAAAGAGGAAAAATAGCATATTTTAAAATGGCCATAACTCCTTAAATATCAACATTTCGGGGTTTTTAACCTCTTTTTGTGTTGAGATATTTAAAGAGGAAAAATAGCATATTTTAAAATGGCCATAACTCCTTAAATATCTACATTTCGGGGTTTTTAACCTCTTTTTGTGTTGAGATATTTAAAGAGGAAAAATAGCATATTTTAAAATGGCCATAACTCCTTAAATATCAACATTTCGGGGTTTTTAACCTCTTTTTGTGTTGAGATATTTAAAGAGGAAAAATAGCATATTTTAAAATGGCCATAACTCCTTAAATATCAACATTTCGGGGTTTTTAACCTCTTTTTGTGTTGAGATATTTAAAGAGGAAAAATAGCATATTTTAAAATGGCCATAACTCCTTAAATATCAACATTTCGGGGTTTTTAACCTCTTTTTGTGTTGAGATATTTAAAGAGGAAAAATAGCATATTTTAAAATGGCCATAACTCCTTAAATATCAACATTTCGGGGTTTTTAACCTATTTTTGTGTTGAGATATTTAAAGAGGAAAAATAGCATATTTTAAAATGGCCATAACTCCTTAAATATCAACATTTCGGGGTTTTTAACCTCTTTTTGTGTTGAGATATTTAAAGAGGAAAAATAGCATATTTTAAAATGGCCATAACTCCTTAAATATCAACATTTCGGGGTTTTTAGCAAATATTTGTGTTGAGATATTTAAAGAGGAAAAATAGCATATTTTAAAATGGCCATAACTCCTTAAATATCAACATTTCGGGGTTTTTAACCTCTTTTTGTGTTGAGATATTTAAAGAGGAAAAATAGCATATTTTAAAATGGCCATAACTCCTTAAATATCAACATTTCGGGGTTTTTAACCTCTTTTTGTGTTGAGATATTTAAAGAGGAAAAATAGCATATTTTAAAATGGCCATAACTCCTTAAATATCAACATTTCGGGGTTTTTAACCTCTTTTTGTGTTGAGATATTTAAAGAGGAAAAATAGCATATTTTAAAATGGCCATAACTCCTTAAATATCAACATTTCGGGGTTTTTAACCTCTTTTTGTGTTGAGATATTTAAAGAGGAAAAATAGCATATTTTAAAATGGCCATAACTCCTTAAATATCAACATTTCGGGGTTTTTAACCTATTTTTGTGTTGAGATATTTAAAGAGGAAAAATAGCATATTTTAAAATGGCCATAACTCCTTAAATATCAACATTTCGGGGTTTTTAACCTCTTTTTGTGTTGAGATATTTAAAGAGGAAAAATAGCATATTTTAAAATGGCCATAACTCCTTAAATATCAACATTTCGGGGTTTTTAACCTCTTTTTGTGTTGAGATATTTATAGAGGAAAAATAGCATATTTTAAAATGGCCATAACTCCTTAAATATCAACATTTCGGGGTTTTTAACCTCTTTTTGTGTTGAGATATTTATAGAGGAAAAATAGCATATTTTAAAATGGCCATAACTCCTTAAATATCAACATTTCGGGGTTTTTAACCTCTTTTTGTGTTGAGATATTTAAAGAGGAAAAATAGCATATTTTAAAATGGCCATAACTCCTTAAATATCAACATTTCGGGGTTTTTAACCTATTTTTGTGTTGAGATATTTAAAGAGGAAAAATAGCATATTTTAAAATGGCCATAACTCCTTAAATATCAACATTTCGGGGTTTTTAACCTCTTTTTGTGTTGAGATATTTAAAGAGGAAAAATAGCATATTTTAAAATGGCCATAACTCCTTAAATATCAACATTTCGGGGTTTTTAACCTATTTTTGTGTTGAGATATTTAAAGAGGAAAAATAGCATATTTTAAAATGGCCATAACTCCTTAAATATCAACATTTCGGGGTTTTTAACCTCTTTTTGTGTTGAGATATTTAAAGAGGAAAAATAGCATATTTTAAAATGGCCATAACTCCTTAAATATCAACATTTCGGGGTTTTTAACCTATTTTTGTGTTGAGATATTTAAAGAGGAAAAATAGCATATTTTAAAATGGCCATAACTCCTTAAATATCAACATTTCGGGGTTTTTAACCTCTTTTTGTGTTGAGATATTTAAAGAGGAAAAATAGCATATTTTAAAATGGCCATAACTCCTTAAATATCAACATTTCGGGGTTTTTAACCTATTTTTGTGTTGAGATATTTAAAGAGGAAAAATAGCATATTTTAAAATGGCCATAACTCCTTAAATATCAACATTTCGGGGTTTTTAACCTATTTTTGTGTTGAGATATTTAAAGAGGAAAAATAGCATATTTTAAAATGGCCATAACTCCTTAAATATCAACATTTCGGGGTTTTTAACCTATTTTTGTGTTGAGATATTTAAAGAGGAAAAATAGCATATTTTAAAATGGCCATAACTCCTTAAATATCAACATTTCGGGGTTTTTAACCTATTTTTGTGTTGAGATATTTAAAGAGGAAAAATAGCATATTTTAAAATGGCCATAACTCCTTAAATATCAACATTTCGGGGTTTTTAACCTATTTTTGTGTTGAGATATTTAAAGAGGAAAAATAGCATATTTTAAAATGGCCATAACTCCTTAAATATCAACATTTCGGGGTTTTTAACCTATTTTTGTGTTGAGATATTTAAAGAGGAAAAATAGCATATTTTAAAATGGCCATAACTCCTTAAATATCAACATTTCGGGGTTTTTAACCTATTTTTGTGTTGAGATATTTAAAGAGGAAAAATAGCATATTTTAAAATGGCCATAACTCCTTAAATATCAACATTTCGGGGTTTTTAACCTATTTTTGTGTTGAGATATTTAAAGAGGAAAAATAGCATATTTTAAAATGGCCATAACTCCTTAAATATCAACATTTCGGGGTTTTTAACCTATTTTTGTGTTGAGATATTTAAAGAGGAAAAATAGCATATTTTAAAATGGCCATAACTCCTTAAATATCAACATTTCGGGGTTTTAGCCCATATTTGTGTTGAGATATTTAAAGAGGAAAAATAGCATATTTTAAAATGGCCATAACTCCTTAAATATCAACATTTCGGGGTTTTTAACCTATTTTTGTGTTGAGATATTTAAAGAGGAAAAATAGCATATTTTAAAATGGCCATAACTCCTTAAATATCAACATTTCGGGGTTTTTAACCTCTTTTTGTGTTGAGATATTTAAAGAGGAAAAATAGCATATTTTAAAATGGCCATAACTCCTTAAATATCAACATTTCGGGGTTTTTAACCTCTTTTTGTGTTGAGATATTTAAAGAGGAAAAATAGCATATTTTAAAATGGCCATAACTCCTTAAATATCAACATTTCGGGGTTTTTAACCTCTTTTGTGTTGAGATATTTAAAGAGGAAAAATAGCATATTTTAAAATGGCCATAACTCCTTAAATATCAACATTTCGGGGTTTTTAACCTATTTTTGTGTTGAGATATTTAAAGAGGAAAAATAGCATATTTTAAAATGGCCATAACTCCTTAAATATCAACATTTCGGGGTTTTTAACCTCTTTTTGTGTTGAGATATTTAAAGAGGAAAAATAGCATATTTTAAAATGGCCATAACTCCTTAAATATCAACATTTCGGGGTTTTTAACCTATTTTGTGTTGAGATATTTAAAGAGGAAAAATAGCATATTTTAAAATGGCCATAACTCCTTAAATATCAACATTTCGGGGTTTTTAACCTATTTTTGTGTTGAGATATTTAAAGAGGAAAAATAGCATATTTTAAAATGGCCATAACTCCATTAAATATCAACATTTCGGGGTTTTTAACCTCTTTTTGTGTTGAGATATTTAAAGAGGAAAAATAGCATATTTTAAAATGGCCATAACTCCTTAAATATCAACATTTCGGGGTTTTTAACCTATTTTTGTGTTGAGATATTTAAAGAGGAAAAATAGCATATTTTAAAATGGCCATAACTCCTTAAATATCAACATTTCGGGGTTTTTAACCTCTTTTTGTGTTGAGATATTTAAAGAGGAAAAATAGCATATTTTAAAATGGCCATAACTCCTTAAATATCAACATTTCGGGGTTTTTAACCTCTTTTTGTGTTGAGATATTTATAGAGGAAAAATAGCATATTTTAAAATGGCCATAACTCCTTAAATATCAACATTTCGGGGTTTTTAACCTCTTTTTGTGTTGAGATATTTAAAGAGGAAAAATAGCATATTTTAAAATGGCCATAACTCCTTAAATATCAACATTTCGGGGTTTTTAACCTATTTTTGTGTTGAGATATTTAAAGAGGAAAAATAGCATATTTTAAAATGGCCATAACTCCTTAAATATCAACATTTCGGGGTTTTTAACCTCTTTTTGTGTTGAGATATTTAAAGAGGAAAAATAGCATATTTTAAAATGGCCATAACTCCTTAAATATCAACATTTCGGGGTTTTTAACCTATTTTTGTGTTGAGATATTTAAAGAGGAAAAATAGCATATTTTAAAATGGCCATAACTCCTTAAATATCAACATTTCGGGGTTTTTAACCTATTTTTGTGTTGAGATATTTAAAGAGGAAAAATAGCATATTTTAAAATGGCCATAACTCCTTAAATATCAACATTTCGGGGTTTTTAACCTCTTTTTGTGTTGAGATATTTAAAGAGGAAAAATAGCATATTTTAAAATGGCCATAACTCCTTAAATATCAACATTTCGGGGTTTTTAACCTATTTTTGTGTTGAGATATTTAAAGAGGAAAAATAGCATATTTTAAAATGGCCATAACTCCTTAAATATCAACATTTCGGGGTTTTTAACCTATTTTTGTGTTGAGATATTTAAAGAGGAAAAATAGCATATTTTAAAATGGCCATAACTCCTTAAATATCAACATTTCGGGGTTTTTAGCCCATATTTGTGTTGAGATATTTAAAGAGGAAAAATAGCATATTTTAAAATGGCCATAACTCCTTAAATATCAACATTTCGGGGTTTTTAAAATATTTTTGTGTTGAGATATTTAAAGAGGAAAAATAGCATATTTTAAAATGGCCATAACTCCTTAAATATCAACATTTCGGGGTTTTTAACCTCTTTTGTGTTGAGATATTTAAAGAGGAAAAATAGCATATTTTAAAATGGCCATAACTCCTTAAATATCAACATTTCGGGGTTTTTAACCTCTTTTTGTGTTGAGATATTTATAAGAGGAAAAATAGCATATTTTAAAATGGCCATAACTCCTTAAATATCAACATTTCGGGGTTTTTAACCTCTTTTTGTGTTGAGATATTTAAAGAGGAAAAATAGCATATTTTAAAATGGCCATAACTCCTTAAATATCAACATTTCGGGGTTTTTAACCTATTTTTGTGTTGAGATATTTAAAGAGGAAAAATAGCATATTTTAAAATGGCCATAACTCCTTAAATATCAACATTTCGGGGTTTTTAACCTCTTTTGTGTTGAGATATTTAAAGAGGAAAAATAGCATATTTTAAAATGGCCATAACTCCTTAAATATCAACATTTCGGGGTTTTAACCTATTTTTGTGTTGAGATATTTAAAGAGGAAAAATAGCATATTTTAAAATGGCCATAACTCCTTAAATATCAACATTTCGGGGTTTTTAACCTATTTTTGTGTTGAGATATTTAAAGAGGAAAAATAGCATATTTTAAAATGGCCATAACTCCTTAAATATCAACATTTCGGGGTTTTTAACCTCTTTTTGTGTTGAGATATTTAAAGAGGAAAAATAGCATATTTTAAAATGGCCATAACTCCTTAAATATCAACATTTCGGGGTTTTTAACCTATTTTTGTGTTGAGATATTTAAAGAGGAAAAATAGCATATTTTAAAATGGCCATAACTCCTTAAATATCAACATTTCGGGGTTTTTAACCTCTTTTTGTGTTGAGATATTTAAAGAGGAAAAATAGCATATTTTAAAATGGCCATAACTCCTTAAATATCAACATTTCGGGGTTTTTAACCTCTTTTTGTGTTGAGATATTTATAGAGGAAAAATAGCATATTTTAAAATGGCCATAACTCCTTAAATATCAACATTTCGGGGTTTTTAACCTCTTTTTGTGTTGAGATATTTAAAGAGGAAAAATAGCATATTTTAAAATGGCCATAACTCCTTAAATATCAACATTTCGGGGTTTTTAACCTATTTTTGTGTTGAGATATTTAAAGAGGAAAAATAGCATATTTTAAAATGGCCATAACTCCTTAAATATCAACATTTCGGGGTTTTTAACCTCTTTTTGTGTTGAGATATTTAAAGAGGAAAAATAGCATATTTTAAAATGGCCATAACTCCTTAAATATCAACATTTCGGGGTTTTTAACCTATTTTTGTGTTGAGATATTTAAAGAGGAAAAATAGCATATTTTAAAATGGCCATAACTCCTTAAATATCAACATTTCGGGGTTTTTAACCTATTTTTGTGTTGAGATATTTAAAGAGGAAAAATAGCATATTTTAAAATGGCCATAACTCCTTAAATATCAACATTTCGGGGTTTTTAACCTCTTTTTGTGTTGAGATATTTAAAGAGGAAAAATAGCATATTTTAAAATGGCCATAACTCCTTAAATATCAACATTTCGGGGTTTTTAACCTATTTTTGTGTTGAGATATTTAAAGAGGAAAAATAGCATATTTTAAAATGGCCATAACTCCTTAAATATCAACATTTCGGGGTTTTTAACCTCTTTTTGTGTTGAGATATTTAAAGAGGAAAAATAGCATATTTTAAAATGGCCATAACTCCTTAAATATCAACATTTCGGGGTTTTTAACCTATTTTTGTGTTGAGATATTTAAAGAGGAAAAATAGCATATTTTAAAATGGCCATAACTCCTTAAATATCAACATTTCGGGGTTTTTAACCTATTTTTGTGTTGAGATATTTAAAGAGGAAAAATAGCATATTTTAAAATGGCCATAACTCCTTAAATATCAACATTTCGGGGTTTTTAACCTCTTTTTGTGTTGAGATATTTAAAGAGGAAAAATAGCATATTTTAAAATGGCCATAACTCCTTAAATATCAACATTTCGGGGTTTTTAACCTATTTTGTGTTGAGATATTTAAAGAGGAAAAATAGCATATTTTAAAATGGCCATAACTCCTTAAATATCAACATTTCGGGGTTTTTAACCTATTTTTGTGTTGAGATATTTAAAGAGGAAAAATAGCATATTTTAAAATGGCCATAACTCCTTAAATATCAACATTTCGGGGTTTTTAACCTCTATTTGTGTTGAGATATTTAAAGAGGAAAAATAGCATATTTTAAAATGGCCATAACTCCTTAAATATCAACATTTCGGGGTTTTTAACCTATTTTGTGTTGAGATATTTAAAGAGGAAAAATAGCATATTTTAAAATGGCCATAACTCCTTAAATATCAACATTTCGGGGTTTTTAACCTATTTTTGTGTTGAGATATTTAAAGAGGAAAAATAGCATATTTTAAAATGGCCATAACTCCTTAAATATCAACATTTCGGGGTTTTTAACCTATTTTTGTGTTGAGATATTTAAAGAGGAAAAATAGCATATTTTAAAATGGCCATAACTCCTTAAATATCAACATTTCGGGGTTTTTAACCTATTTTTGTGTTGAGATATTTAAAGAGGAAAAATAGCATATTTTAAAATGGCCATAACTCCTTAAATATCAACATTTCGGGGTTTTTAACCTATTTTTGTGTTGAGATATTTAAAGAGGAAAAATAGCATATTTTAAAATGGCCATAACTCCTTAAATATCAACATTTCGGGGTTTTTAGCCCATATTTGTGTTGAGATATTTAAAGAGGAAAAATAGCATATTTTAAAATGGCCATAACTCCTTAAATATCAACATTTCGGGGTTTTTAACCTATTTTGTGTTGAGATATTTAAAGAGGAAAAATAGCATATTTTAAAATGGCCATAACTCCTTAAATATCAACATTTCGGGGTTTTTAACCTATTTTGTGTTGAGATATTTAAAGAGGAAAAATAGCATATTTTAAAATGGCCATAACTCCTTAAATATCAACATTTCGGGGTTTTTAACCTCTTTTTGTGTTGAGATATTTAAAGAGGAAAAATAGCATATTTTAAAATGGCCATAACTCCTTAAATATCAACATTTCGGGGTTTTTAACCTATTTTGTGTTGAGATATTTAAAGAGGAAAAATAGCATATTTTAAAATGGCCATAACTCCTTAAATATCAACATTTCGGGGTTTTTAACCTATTTTTGTGTTGAGATATTTAAAGAGGAAAAATAGCATATTTTAAAATGGCCATAACTCCTTAAATATCAACATTTCGGGGTTTTTAACCTCTTTTGTGTTGAGATATTTAAAGAGGAAAAATAGCATATTTTAAAATGGCCATAACTCCTTAAATATCAACATTTCGGGGTTTTTAACCTATTTTTGTGTTGAGATATTTAAAGAGGAAAAATAGCATATTTTAAAATGGCCATAACTCCTTAAATATCAACATTTCGGGGTTTTTAACCTATTTTTGTGTTGAGATATTTAAAGAGGAAAAATAGCATATTTTAAAATGGCCATAACTCCTTAAATATCAACATTTCGGGGTTTTTAACCTCTTTTTGTGTTGAGATATTTAAAGAGGAAAAATAGCATATTTTAAAATGGCCATAACTCCTTAAATATCAACATTTCGGGGTTTTTAACCTATTTTTGTGTTGAGATATTTAAAGAGGAAAAATAGCATATTTTAAAATGGCCATAACTCCTTAAATATCAACATTTCGGGGTTTTTAACCTCTTTTTGTGTTGAGATATTTAAAGAGGAAAAATAGCATATTTTAAAATGGCCATAACTCCTTAAATATCAACATTTCGGGGTTTTTAACCTATTTTTGTGTTGAGATATTTAAAGAGGAAAAATAGCATATTTTAAAATGGCCATAACTCCTTAAATATCAACATTTCGGGGTTTTTAACCTATTTTGTGTTGAGATATTTAAAGAGGAAAAATAGCATATTTTAAAATGGCCATAACTCCTTAAATATCAACATTTCGGGGTTTTTAACCTCTTTTTGTGTTGAGATATTTAAAGAGGAAAAATAGCATATTTTAAAATGGCCATAACTCCTTAAATATCAACATTTCGGGGTTTTTAACCTATTTTTGTGTTGAGATATTTAAAGAGGAAAAATAGCATATTTTAAAATGGCCATAACTCCTTAAATATCAACATTTCGGGGTTTTTAACCTCTTTTTGTGTTGAGATATTTAAAGAGGAAAAATAGCATATTTTAAAATGGCCATAACTCCTTAAATATCAACATTTCGGGGTTTTTAACCTCTTTTTGTGTTGAGATATTTAAAGAGGAAAAATAGCATATTTTAAAATGGCCATAACTCCTTAAATATCAACATTTCGGGGTTTTTAACCTCTTTTGTGTTGAGATATTTAAAGAGGAAAAATAGCATATTTTAAAATGGCCATAACTCCTTAAATATCAACATTTCGGGGTTTTTAACCTATTTTTGTGTTGAGATATTTAAAGAGGAAAAATAGCATATTTTAAAATGGCCATAACTCCTTAAATATCAACATTTCGGGGTTTTTAACCTATTTTTGTGTTGAGATATTTAAAGAGGAAAAATAGCATATTTTAAAATGGCCATAACTCCTTAAATATCAACATTTCGGGGTTTTTAACCTATTTTTGTGTTGAGATATTTAAAGAGGAAAAATAGCATATTTTAAAATGGCCATAACTCCTTAAATATCAACATTTCGGGGTTTTTAACCTATTTTGTGTTGAGATATTTAAAGAGGAAAAATAGCATATTTTAAAATGGCCATAACTCCTTAAATATCAACATTTCGGGGTTTTTAACCTCTTTTTGTGTTGAGATATTTAAAGAGGAAAAATAGCATATTTTAAAATGGCCATAACTCCTTAAATATCAACATTTCGGGGTTTTTAACCTATTTTGTGTTGAGATATTTAAAGAGGAAAAATAGCATATTTTAAAATGGCCATAACTCCTTAAATATCAACATTTCGGGGTTTTTAACCTATTTTTGTGTTGAGATATTTAAAGAGGAAAATAGCATATTTTAAAATGGCCATAACTCCTTAAATATCAACATTTCGGGGTTTTTAACCTATTTTTGTGTTGAGATATTTAAAGAGGAAAAATAGCATATTTTAAAATGGCCATAACTCCTTAAATATCAACATTTCGGGGTTTTTAACCTATTTTGTGTTGAGATATTTAAAGAGGAAAAATAGCATATTTTAAAATGGCCATAACTCCTTAAATATCAACATTTCGGGGTTTTTAACCCTATTTTTGTGTTGAGATATTTAAAGAGGAAAAATAGCATATTTTAAAATGGCCATAACTCCTTAAATATCAACATTTCGGGGTTTTTAACCTATTTTTGTGTTGAGATATTTAAAGAGGAAAAATAGCATATTTTAAAATGGCCATAACTCCTTAAATATCAACATTTCGGGGTTTTTAACCTCTTTTTGTGTTGAGATATTTAAAGAGGAAAAATAGCATATTTTAAAATGGCCATAACTCCTTAAATATCAACATTTCGGGGTTTTTAACCTATTTTGTGTTGAGATATTTAAAGAGGAAAAATAGCATATTTTAAAATGGCCATAACTCCTTAAATATCAACATTTCGGGGTTTTTAACCTATTTTTGTGTTGAGATATTTAAAGAGGAAAAATAGCATATTTTAAAATGGCCATAACTCCTTAAATATCAACATTTCGGGGTTTTTAACCTATTTTTGTGTTGAGATATTTAAAGAGGAAAAATAGCATATTTTAAAATGGCCATAACTCCTTAAATATCAACATTTCGGGGTTTTTAACCTATTTTGTGTTGAGATATTTAAAGAGGAAAAATAGCATATTTTAAAATGGCCATAACTCCTTAAATATCAACATTTCGGGGTTTTTAACCTATTTTTGTGTTGAGATATTTAAAGAGGAAAAATAGCATATTTTAAAATGGCCATAACTCCTTAAATATCAACATTTCGGGGTTTTTAACCTATTTTGTGTTGAGATATTTAAAGAGGAAAAATAGCATATTTTAAAATGGCCATAACTCCTTAAATATCAACATTTCGGGGTTTTTAGCCCATATTTTGTGTTGAGATATTTAAAGAGGAAAAATAGCATATTTTAAAATGGCCATAACTCCTTAAATATCAACATTTCGGGGTTTTTAGCCCTATTTTGTGTTGAGATATTTAAAGAGGAAAAATAGCATATTTTAAAATGGCCATAACTCCTTAAATATCAACATTTCGGGGTTTTTAACCTATTTTTGTGTTGAGATATTTAAAGAGGAAAAATAGCATATTTTAAAATGGCCATAACTCCTTAAATATCAACATTTCGGGGTTTTTAACCTATTTTTGTGTTGAGATATTTAAAGAGGAAAAATAGCATATTTTAAAATGGCCATAACTCCTTAAATATCAACATTTCGGGGTTTTTAACCTATTTTGTGTTGAGATATTTAAAGAGGAAAAATAGCATATTTTAAAATGGCCATAACTCCTTAAATATCAACATTTCGGGGTTTTTAACCTCTTTTGTGTTGAGATATTTAAAGAGGAAAAATAGCATATTTTAAAATGGCCATAACTCCTTAAATATCAACATTTCGGGGTTTTTAACCCTATTTTGTGTTGAGATATTTAAAGAGGAAAAATAGCATATTTTAAAATGGCCATAACTCCTTAAATATCAACATTTCGGGGTTTTTAACCCTATTTTTGTGTTGAGATATTTAAAGAGGAAAAATAGCATATTTTAAAATGGCCATAACTCCTTAAATATCAACATTTCGGGGTTTTAACCTATTTTGTGTTGAGATATTTAAAGAGGAAAAATAGCATATTTTAAAATGGCCATAACTCCTTAAATATCAACATTTCGGGGTTTTTAACCTATTTTTGTGTTGAGATATTTAAAGAGGAAAAATAGCATATTTTAAAATGGCCATAACTCCTTAAATATCAACATTTCGGGGTTTTTAACCCTATTTTTGTGTTGAGATATTTAAAGAGGAAAAATAGCATATTTTAAAATGGCCATAACTCCTTAAATATCAACATTTCGGGGTTTTTAACCTCTTTTGTGTTGAGATATTTAAAGAGGAAAAATAGCATATTTTAAAATGGCCATAACTCCTTAAATATCAACATTTCGGGGTTTTTAACCTATTTTTGTGTTGAGATATTTAAAGAGGAAAAATAGCATATTTTAAAATGGCCATAACTCCTTAAATATCAACATTTCGGGGTTTTTACCTATTTTGTGTTGAGATATTTAAAGAGGAAAAATAGCATATTTTAAAATGGCCATAACTCCTTAAATATCAACATTTCGGGGTTTTTAGCCCTATTTTGTGTTGAGATATTTAAAGAGGAAAAATAGCATATTTTAAAATGGCCATAACTCCTTAAATATCAACATTTCGGGGTTTTTAACCTATTTTTGTGTTGAGATATTTAAAGAGGAAAAATAGCATATTTTAAAATGGCCATAACTCCTTAAATATCAACATTTCGGGGTTTTTAACCTCTTTTTGTGTTGAGATATTTAAAGAGGAAAAATAGCATATTTTAAAATGGCCATAACTCCTTAAATATCAACATTTCGGGGTTTTTAACCTCTTTTTGTGTTGAGATATTTAAAGAGGAAAAATAGCATATTTTAAAATGGCCATAACTCCTTAAATATCAACATTTCGGGGTTTTTAACCCTATTTTGTGTTGAGATATTTAAAGAGGAAAATAGCATATTTTAAAATGGCCATAACTCCTTAAATATCAACATTTCGGGGTTTTTAACCTATTTTGTGTTGAGATATTTAAAGAGGAAAAATAGCATATTTTAAAATGGCCATAACTCCTTAAATATCAACATTTCGGGGTTTTTAACCTATTTTTGTGTTGAGATATTTAAAGAGGAAAAATAGCATATTTTAAAATGGCCATAACTCCTTAAATATCAACATTTCGGGGTTTTTAACCCTATTTTTGTGTTGAGATATTTAAAGAGGAAAAATAGCATATTTTAAAATGGCCATAACTCCTTAAATATCAACATTTCGGGGTTTTTAAGCCCTATTTTGTGTTGAGATATTTAAAGAGGAAAAATAGCATATTTTAAAATGGCCATAACTCCTTAAATATCAACATTTCGGGGTTTTAACCCATATTTTGTGTTGAGATATTTAAAGAGGAAAAATAGCATATTTTAAAATGGCCATAACTCCTTAAATATCAACATTTCGGGGTTTTTAACCCATTTTTGTGTTGAGATATTTAAAGAGGAAAAATAGCATATTTTAAAATGGCCATAACTCCTTAATATCAACATTTCGGGGTTTTTAGCCCATATTTGTGTTGAGATATTTAAAGAGGAAAAATAGCATATTTAAAATGGCCATAACTCCTTAAATATCAACATTTCGGGGTTTTTAACCCTATTTTGTGTTGAGATATTTAAAGAGGAAAAATAGCATATTTTAAAATGGCCATAACTCCTTAAATATCAACATTTCGGGGTTTTTAACCTATTTTGTGTTGAGATATTTAAAGAGGAAAAATAGCATATTTTAAAATGGCCATAACTCCTTAAATATCAACATTTCGGGGTTTTTAACCCATATTTTGTGTTGAGATATTTAAAGAGGAAAAATAGCATATTTTAAAATGGCCATAACTCCTTAAATATCAACATTTCGGGGGTTTTTAGCCATATTTTGTGTTGAGATATTTAAAGAGGAAAAATAGCATATTTTAAAATGGCCATAACTCCTTAAATATCAACATTTCGGGGTTTTTAACCCATTTTTGTGTTGAGATATTTAAAGAGGAAAAATAGCATATTTTAAAATGGCCATAACTCCTTAAATATCAACATTTCGGGGTTTTTACCCATTTTGTGTTGAGATATTTAAAGAGGAAAAATAGCATATTTTAAAATGGCCATAACTCCTTAAATATCAACATTTCGGGGTTTTTAGCCCTATTTTGTGTTGAGATATTTAAAGAGGAAAAATAGCATATTTTAAAATGGCCATAACTCCTTAAATATCAACATTTCGGGGTTTTTAACCCATTTTTGTGTTGAGATATTTAAAGAGGAAAAATAGCATATTTTAAAATGGCCATAACTCCTTAAATATCAACATTTCGGGTTTTTAGCCATATTTTGTGTTGAGATATTTAAAGAGGAAAAAATAGCATATTTTAAAATGGCCATAACTCCTTAAATATCAACATTTCGGGGTTTTTAACCCTATTTTGTGTTGAGATATTTAAAGAGGAAAAATAGCATATTTTAAAATGGCCATAACTCCTTAAATATCAACATTTCGGGGTTTTTAACCTATTTTGTGTTGAGATATTTAAAGAGGAAAAATAGCATATTTTAAAATGGCCATAACTCCTTAAATATCAACATTTCGGGGTTTTTAGCCCTATTTTGTGTTGAGATATTTAAAGAGGAAAAATAGCATATTTTAAAATGGCCATAACTCCTTAAATATCAACATTTCGGGGTTTTTAACCATTTTTGTGTTGAGATATTTAAAGAGGAAAAATAGCATATTTTAAAATGGCCATAACTCCTTAAATATCAACATTTCGGGGTTTTTAACCTCTTTTTGTGTTGAGATATTTAAAGAGGAAAAATAGCATATTTTAAAATGGCCATAACTCCTTAAATATCAACATTTCGGGGTTTTAACCCTATTTTTGTGTTGAGATATTTAAAGAGGAAAAATAGCATATTTTAAAATGGCCATAACTCCTTAAATATCAACATTTCGGGGTTTTTAACCTATTTTTGTGTTGAGATATTTAAAGAGGAAAAATAGCATATTTTAAAATGGCCATAACTCCTTAAATATCAACATTTCGGGGTTTTTAGCCCATTTTTGTGTTGAGATATTTAAAGAGGAAAAATAGCATATTTTAAAATGGCCATAACTCCTTAAATATCAACATTTCGGGGGTTTTTAGCCCATATTTGTGTTGAGATATTTAAAGAGGAAAAATAGCATATTTTAAAATGGCCATAACTCCTTAAATATCAACATTTCGGGGTTTTTAACCTCATTTTTGTGTTGAGATATTTAAAGAGGAAAAATAGCATATTTTAAAATGGCCATAACTCCTTAATATCAACATTTCGGGGTTTTTAGCCTATTTTGTGTTGAGATATTTAAAGAGGAAAAATAGCATATTTTAAAATGGCCATAACTCCTTAAATATCAACATTTCGGGGTTTTTAACCTATTTTTGTGTTGAGATATTTAAAGAGGAAAAATAGCATATTTTAAAATGGCCATAACTCCTTAAATATCAACATTTCGGGGTTTTTAGCCCTATTTTGTGTTGAGATATTTAAAGAGGAAAATAGCATATTTTAAAATGGCCATAACTCCTTAAATATCAACATTTCGGGGTTTTTAGCCCATATTTGTGTTGAGATATTTAAAGAGGAAAAATAGCATATTTTAAAATGGCCATAACTCCTTAAATATCAACATTTCGGGGTTTTTAACCCATTTTTGTGTTGAGATATTTAAAGAGGAAAAATAGCATATTTTAAAATGGCCATAACTCCTTAAATATCAACATTTCGGGGTTTTTAACCCTATTTGTGTTGAGATATTTAAAGAGGAAAATAGCATATTTTAAAATGGCCATAACTCCTTAAATATCAACATTCGGGGTTTTTAGCCCATATTTTGTGTTGAGATATTTAAAGAGGAAAAATAGCATATTTTAAAATGGCCATAACTCCTTAAATATCAACATTTCGGGGTTTTTAACCCATATTTTGTGTTGAGATATTTAAAGAGGAAAAATAGCATATTTAAAATGGCCATAACTCCTTAAATATCAACATTTCGGGGTTTTTAGCCCATATTTGTGTTGAGATATTTAAAGAGGAAAATAGCATATTTTAAAATGGCCATAACTCCTTAAATATCAACATTTCGGGGTTTTTAACCATCTTTTGTGTTGAGATATTTAAAGAGGAAAAATAGCATATTTTAAAATGGCCATAACTCCTTAAATATCAACATTTCGGGGTTTTTAACCTATTTTTGTGTTGAGATATTTAAAGAGGAAAAATAGCATATTTTAAAATGGCCATAACTCCTTAAATATCAACATTTCGGGGTTTTTTAGCCCATATTTTGTGTTGAGATATTTAAAGAGGAAAAATAGCATATTTTAAAATGGCCATAACTCCTTAAATATCAACATTTCGGGTTTTTAACCCTATTTTGTGTTGAGATATTTAAAGAGGAAAAATAGCATATTTTAAAATGGCCATAACTCCTTAAATATCAACATTTCGGGGTTTTTAGCCCATATTTGTGTTGAGATATTTAAAGAGGAAAAATAGCATATTTTAAAATGGCCATAACTCCTTAAATATCAACATTTCGGGGTTTTTAACCCATTTTTGTGTTGAGATATTTAAAGAGGAAAAATAGCATATTTTAAAATGGCCATAACTCCTTAAATATCAACATTTCGGGGTTTTTAACCCATTTTTGTGTTGAGATATTTAAAGAGGAAAAATAGCATATTTTAAATGGCCATAACTCCTTAAATATCAACATTTCGGGGTTTTTAGCCCTATTTTGTGTTGAGATATTTAAAGAGGAAAAATAGCATATTTTAAAATGGCCATAACTCCTTAAATATCAACATTTCGGGGTTTTTAAGCCCATATTTGTGTTGAGATATTTAAAGAGGAAAAATAGCATATTTTAAAATGGCCATAACTCCTTAAATATCAACATTTCGGGGTTTTTAGCCCATATTTGTGTTGAGATATTTAAAGAGGAAAAATAGCATATTTAAAATGGCCATAACTCCTTAAATATCAACATTTCGGGGTTTTTAGCCCATATTTTGTGTTGAGATATTTAAAGAGGAAAAATAGCATATTTTAAAATGGCCATAACTCCTTAAATATCAACATTTCGGGGTTTTTAACCTCATTTTGTGTTGAGATATTTAAAGAGGAAAAATAGCATATTTTAAAATGGCCATAACTCCTTAAATATCAACATTTCGGGGTTTTTAACCTATTTTTGTGTTGAGATATTTAAGAGGAAAAATAGCATATTTTAAAATGGCCATAACTCCTTAAATATCAACATTTCGGGGTTTTTAACCTCTTTTGTGTTGAGATATTTAAGAGGAAAAATAGCATATTTTAAAATGGCCATAACTCCTTAAATATCAACATTTCGGGGTTTTTAGCCCATTTTGTGTTGAGATATTTAAAGAGGAAAAATAGCATATTTTAAAAATGGCCATAACTCCTTAAATATCAACATTTCGGGGTTTTAACCCTATTTTGTGTTGAGATATTTAAAGAGGAAAAATAGCATATTTTAAAATGGCCATAACTCCTTAAATATCAACATTTCGGGGTTTTTAGCCCTATTGTGTTGAGATATTTAAAGAGGAAAAATAGCATATTTTAAAAATGGCCATAACTCCTTAAATATCAACATTTCGGGTTTTTAACCCATTTTTGTGTTGAGATATTTAAAGAGGAAAAATAGCATATTTTAAAATGGCCATAACTCCTTAAATATCAACATTTCGGGGTTTTTAGCCATATTTGTGTTGAGATATTTAAAGAGGAAAAATAGCATATTTTAAAATGGCCATAACTCCTTAAATATCAACATTTCGGGGTTTTTAACCCATTTTTGTGTTGAGATATTTAAAGAGGAAAAATAGCATATTTAAAATGGCCATAACTCCTTAAATATCAACATTTCGGGGTTTTTAGCCCATATTTGTGTTGAGATATTTAAAGAGGAAAAATAGCATATTTTAAAATGGCCATAACTCCTTAAATATCAACATTTCGGGGTTTTTTAACCCATTTTTGTGTTGAGATATTTAAAGAGGAAAAATAGCATATTTTAAAATGGCCATAACTCCTTAAATATCAACATTTCGGGGTTTTTAGCCCATATTTGTGTTGAGATATTTAAAGAGGAAAAAATAGCATATTTTAAAATGGCCATAACTCCTTAAATATCAACATTTCGGGGTTTTTAGCCCATATTTGTGTTGAGATATTTAAAGAGGAAAAATAGCATATTTTAAATGGCCATAACTCCTTAAATATCAACATTTCGGGGTTTTTAGCCCATATTTTGTGTTGAGATATTTAAAGAGGAAAAATAGCATATTTTAAAATGGCCATAACTCCTTAAATATCAACATTTCGGGGTTTTTAGCCCATATTTGTGTTGAGATATTTAAAGAGGAAAAATAGCATATTTTAAAATGGCCATAACTCCTTAAATATCAACATTTCGGGGTTTTTAGCCCATATTTGTGTTGAGATATTTAAAGAGGAAAAATAGCATATTTTAAAATGGCCATAACTCCTTAAATATCACATTTCGGGGTTTTTAGCCCATATTTTGTGTTGAGATATTTAAAGAGGAAAAATAGCATATTTAAAATGGCCATAACTCCTTAAATATCAACATTTCGGGGTTTTTACCCATTTTGTGTTGAGATATTTAAAGAGGAAAAATAGCATATTTTAAAATGGCCATAACTCCTTAAATATCAACATTTCGGGGTTTTTAAGCCCATATTTGTGTTGAGATATTTAAAGAGTAAAAATAGCATATTTTAAAATGGCCATAACTCCTTAAATATCAACATTTCGGGGTTTTTAACCCATATTTGTGTTGAGATATTTAAAGAGGAAAATAGCATATTTTAAAATGGCCATAACTCCTTAAATATCAACATTTCGGGGTTTTAGCCCATATTTGTGTGAGATATTTAAAGAGGAAAAATAGCATATTTTAAAATGGCCATAACTCCTTAAATATCAACATTTCGGGGTTTTTAGCCCATATTTGTGTTGAGATATTTAAAGAGGAAAAATAGCATATTTTAAAATGGCCATAACTCCTTAAATATCAACATTTCGGGGTTTTTACCCATTTTTGTGTTGAGATATTTAAAGAGGAAAAATAGCATATTTTAAAATGGCCATAACTCCTTAAATATCAACATTTCGGGGTTTTTAGCCCATATTTGTGTTGAGATATTAAAGAGGAAAAATAGCATATTTTAAAATGGCCATAACTCCTTAAATATCAACATTTCGGGGTTTTTAACCCATTTTGTGTTGAGATATTTAAAGAGGAAAAATAGCATATTTTAAAATGGCCATAACTCCTTAAATATCAACATTTCGGGGTTTTTAGCCCATATTTGTGTTGAGATATTTAAAGAGGAAAAATAGCATATTTTAAAATGGCCATAACTCCTTAAATATCAACATTTCGGGGTTTTTAGCCATATTTTGTGTTGAGATATTTAAAGAGGAAAAATAGCATATTTTAAATGGCCATAACTCCTTAAATATCAACATTTCGGGGTTTTTAGCCCATATTTTGTGTTGAGATATTTAAAGAGGAAAAATAGCATATTTTAAAATGGCCATAACTCCTTAAATATCACATTTCGGGGTTTTTAGCCCATATTTGTGTTGAGATATTTAAAGAGGAAAAATAGCATATTTTAAAATGGCCATAACTCCTTAAATATCAACATTTCGGGGTTTTAACCCATATTTGTGTTGAGATATTTAAAGAGGAAAAATAGCATATTTTAAAATGGCCATAACTCCTTAAATATCAACATTTCGGGGTTTTTAGCCCATATTTGTGTTGAGATATTTTAAAGAGGAAAAATAGCATATTTTAAAATGGCCATAACTCCTTAAATATCAACATTCGGGGTTTTAACCCATTTTGTGTTGAGATATTTAAAGAGGAAAAATAGCATATTTTAAAATGGCCATAACTCCTTAAATATCAACATTTCGGGGTTTTAAGCCCATATTTGTGTTGAGATATTTAAAGAGGAAAAATAGCATATTGTAAATGGCATAACTCCTTAAATATCAACATTTCGGGGTTTTAGCCCATATTTGTGTTGAGATATTTAAAGAGGAAAAATAGCATATTTTAAAATGGCCATAACTCCTTAAATATCAACATTTCGGGGTTTTTAGCCCATATTTGTGTTGAGATATTTAAAGAGGAAAAATAGCATATTTTAAAATGGCCATAACTCCTTAAATATCAACATTTCGGGGTTTTTAGCCCATATTTTGTGTTGAGATATTTAAAGAGGAAAAATAGCATATTTTAAAATGGCCATAACTCCTTAAATATCAACATTTCGGGGTTTTTAGCCCATATTTGTGTTGAGAGATTTAAAGAGGAAAAATAGCATATTTTAAAATGGCCATAACTCCTTAAATATCAACATTTCGGGGTTTTTAGCCCATATTTGTGTTGAGATATTTAAAGAGGAAAAATAGCATATTTAAAATGGCCATAACTCCTTAAATATCAACATTTCGGGGTTTTTAGCCCATATTTGTGTTGAGAGATTTAAAGAGGAAAAATAGCATATTTTAAAATGGCCATAACTCCTTAAATATCAACATTTCGGGGTTTTTAGCCATATTTGTGTTGAGATATTTAAAGAGGAAAAATAGCATATTTTAAAATGGCCATAACTCCTTAATATCAACATTTCGGGGTTTTTAACCCATTTTTGTGTTGAGATATTTAAAGAGGAAAAATAGCATATTTTAAAATGGCCATAACTCTTAAATATCAACATTTCGGGGTTTTTAGCCCATATTTTGTGTTGAGATATTTAAAGAGGAAAAATAGCATATTTTAAAATGGCCATAACTCCTTAAATATCAACATTTCGGGGTTTTTAGCCCATATTTGTGTTGAGATATTTAAAGAGGAAAAATAGCATATTTTAAAATGGCCATAACTCCTTAAATATCAACATTTCGGGGTTTTTAGCCCATATTTGTGTTGAGATATTTAAAGAGGAAAAATAGCATATTTTAAAATGGCCATAACTCCTTAAATATCAACATTTCGGGGTTTTTAGCCCATATTTGTGTTGAGATATTTAAAGAGGAAAAATAGCATATTTTAAAATGGTCCATAACTCCTTAAATATCAACATTTCGGGGTTTTTAGCCCATATTTGTGTTGAGATATTTAAAGAGGAAAAATAGCATATTTTAAAATGGCCATAACTCCTTAAATATCAACATTCGGGGTTTTTAGCCCATTTTGTGTTGAGATATTTAAAGAGGAAAAATAGCATATTTTAAAATGGCCATAACTCCTTAAATATCAACATTTCGGGGTTTTTAGCCCATATTTGTGTTGAGATATTTAAAGAGGAAAATAGCATATTTTAAAATGGCCATAACTCCTTAAATATCAACATTTCGGGGTTTTTAGCCCATATTTGTGTTGAGAGATTTAAAGAGGAAAAATAGCATATTTTAAAATGGCCATAACTCCTTAAATATCAACATTTCGGGGTTTTTAGCCCATATTTGTGTTGAGATATTTAAAGAGGAAAATAGCATATTTTAAAATGGCCATAACTCCTTAAATATCAACATTTCGGGGTTTTTAGCCCATATTTGTGTTGAGAGATTTAAAGAGGAAAAATAGCATATTTTAAAATGGCCATAACTCCTTAAATATCAACATTTCGGGGTTTTTAGCCCATATTTGTGTTGAGATATTTAAAGAGGAAAAATAGCATATTTTAAAATGGCCATAACTCCTTAAATATCAACATTCGGGGTTTTTAGCCCATATTTGTGTTGAGAGATTTAAAGAGGAAAAATAGCATATTTTAAAATGGCCATAACTCCTTAAATATCAACATTTCGGGGTTTTTAGCCCATATTTGTGTTGAGAGATTTAAAGAGGAAAAATAGCATATTTTAAAATGGCCATAACTCCTTAAATATCAACATTTCGGGGTTTTTAACCCATTTTTGTGTTGAGATATTTAAAGAGGAAAAATAGCATATTTTAAAATGGCCATAACTTCCTTAAATATCAACATTTCGGGGTTTTAGCCCATATTTGTGTTGAGATATTTAAAGAGGAAAAATAGCATATTTTAAAATGGCCATAACTCCTTAAATATCAACATTTCGGGGTTTTTAGCCCATATTTGTGTTGAGATATTTAAAGAGGAAAAATAGCATATTTTAAAATGGCCATAACTCCTTAAATATCAACATTTCGGGGTTTTTAGCCCATATTTGTGTTGAGATATTTAAAGAGGAAAAATAGCATATTTTAAAATGGCCATAACTCCTTAAATATCAACATTTCGGGGTTTTTAGCCCATATTTGTGTTGAGATATTTAAAGAGGAAAAATAGCATATTTTAAAATGGTCCATAACTCCTTAAATATCAACATTTCGGGGTTTTTAGCCCATATTTGTGTTGAGATATTTAAAGAGGAAAAATAGCATATTTTAAAATGGCCATAACTCCTTAAATATCAACATTTCGGGGTTTTTAGCCCATATTTGTGTTGAGATATTTAAAGAGGAAAAATAGCATATTTTAAAATGGCCATAACTCCTTAAATATCAACATTTCGGGTTTTTAACCCATTTTGTGTTGAGATATTTAAAGAGGAAAAATAGCATATTTTAAAATGGCCATAACTCCTTAAATATCAACATTTCGGGGTTTTTAGCCCATATTGTGTTGAGATATTTAAAGAGGAAAATAGCATATTTTAAAATGGCCATAACTCCTTAAATATCAACATTTCGGGGTTTTTAGCCCATATTTGTGTTGAGATATTTAAAGAGGAAAAATAGCATATTTTAAAATGGTCATAACTCCTTAAATATCAACATTTCGGGGTTTTTTAGCCCATATTTGTGTTGAGATATTTAAAGAGGAAAAATAGCATATTTTAAAATGGCCATAACTCCTTAAATATCAACATTTCGGGGTTTTTAGCCATATTTGTGTTGAGATATTTAAAGAGGAAAAATAGCATATTTTAAAAATGGCCATAACTCCTTAAATATCAACATTTCGGGGTTTTTAGCCCATATTTGTGTTGAGATATTTAAAGAGGAAAAATAGCATATTTTAAAATGGCCATAACTCCTTAAATATCAACATTTCGGGGTTTTTAGCCCATATTTGTGTTGAGATATTTAAAGAGGAAAAATAGCATATTTTAAAATGGCCATAACTCCTTAAATATCAACATTCGGGGTTTTTAGCCCATATTTGTGTTGAGATATTTAAAGAGGAAAAATAGCATATTTTAAAATGGTCATAACTCCTTAAATATCAACATTTCGGGGTTTTTAGCCCATATTTGTGTTGAGATATTAAAGAGGAAAAATAGCATATTTTAAAATGGCCATAACTCCTTAAATATCAACATTTCGGGGTTTTAACCCATTTTTGTGTTGAGATATTTAAAGAGGAAAAATAGCATATTTTAAAATGGCCATAACTCCTTAATATCAACATTTCGGGGTTTTTAGCCCATATTTGTGTTGAGATATTTAAAGAGGAAAAATAGCATATTTTAAAATGGTCATAACTCCTTAAATATCAACATTTCGGGGTTTTTAGCCCATATTTGTGTTGAGATATTTAAAGAGGAAAATAGCATATTTTAAAATGGCCATAAACTCCTTAAATATCAACATTTCGGGGTTTTTAACCCATTTTGTGTTGAGATATTTAAAGAGGAAAAATAGCATATTTTAAAATGGCCATAACTCCTTAAATATCAACATTTCGGGGTTTTAGCCCATATTTGTGTTGAGATATTTAAAGAGGAAAAATAGCATATTTTAAAATGGTCCATAACTCCTTAAATATCAACATTTCGGGGTTTTTAGCCCATATTTGTGTTGAGATATTTAAAGAGGAAAAATAGCATATTTTAAAATGGCCATAACTCCTTAATATCAACATTTCGGGGTTTTTAGCCCATATTTGTGTTGAGATATTTAAAGAGGAAAAATAGCATATTTTAAAATGGCCATAACTCCTTAAATATCAACATTTCGGGGTTTTTAGCCCATATTTGTGTTGAGATATTTAAAGAGGAAAAATAGCATATTTTAAAATGGCCATAACTCCTTAAATATCAACATTTCGGGGTTTTTAGCCCATATTTGTGTTGAGATATTTAAAGAGGAAAAATAGCATATTTTAAAATGGCCATAACTCCTTAAATATCAACATTTCGGGGTTTTAGCCCATATTTGTGTTGAGATATTTAAAGAGGAAAAATAGCATATTTTAAAATGGCCATAACTCCTTAAATATCAACATTTCGGGGTTTTTAGCCCATATTTGTGTTGAGATATTTAAGAGGAAAAATAGCATATTTTAAAATGGTCATAACTCCTTAAATATCAACATTTCGGGGTTTTTAGCCCATATTTGTGTTGAGATATTTAAAGAGGAAAAATAGCATATTTTAAAATGGCCATAACTCCTTAAATATCAACATTTCGGGGTTTTTAACCCATTTTGTGTTGAGATATTTAAAGAGGAAAATAGCATATTTTAAAATGGCCATAACTCCTTAAATATCAACATTTCGGGGTTTTTAGCCCATATTTGTGTTGAGATATTTAAAGAGGAAAATAGCATATTTTAAAATGGCCATAACTCCTTAAATATCAACATTTCGGGGTTTTTAGCCCATATTTGTGTTGAGATATTTAAAGAGGAAAAATAGCATATTTTAAAATGGTCATAACTCCTTAAATATCAACATTTCGGGGTTTTTAGCCCATATTTGTGTTGAGATATTTAAAGAGGAAAAATAGCATATTTTAAAATGGCCATAACTCCTTAAATATCAACATTTCGGGGTTTTTAGCCCATATTTGTGTTGAGATATTTAAAGAGAAAAATAGCATATTTTAAAATGGCCATAACTCCTTAAATATCAACATTTCGGGGTTTTTAGCCCATATTTGTGTTGAGATATTTAAAGAGGAAAAATAGCATATTTTTAAAATGGCCATAACTCCTTAATATCAACATTTCGGGGTTTTTAGCCCATATTTGTGTTGAGATATTAAAGAGGAAAAATAGCATATTTTAAAATGGCCATAACTCCTTAAATATCAACATGTCGGGGTTTTAGCCCATATTTGTGTTGAGATATTTAAAGAGGAAAAATAGCATATTTTAAATGGTCATAACTCCTTAAATATCAACATTTCGGGTTTTTAGCCCATATTTGTGTTGAGATATTTAAAGAGGAAAAATAGCATATTTTAAAATGGCCATAACTCCTTAAATATCAACATTTCGGGGTTTTTAACCCATTTTTGTGTTGAGATATTTAAAGAGGAAAAATAGCATATTTTAAAATGGCCATAACTCCTTAAATATCAACATTTCGGGGTTTTTAGCCATATTTGTGTTGAGATATTTAAAGAGGAAAAATAGCATATTTTAAAATGGCCATAACTCCTTAAATATCAACATTTCGGGGTTTTTAGCCCATATTTGTGTTGAGATATTTAAAGAGGAAAAATAGCATATTTTAAAATGGCCATAACTCCTTAAATATCAACATTTCGGGGTTTTTAACCCATATTTTGTGTTGAGATATTTAAAGAGGAAAAATAGCATATTTTAAAATGGCCATAACTCCTTAAATATCAACATTTCGGGGTTTTTAGCCCATATTTGTGTTGAGATATTTAAAGAGGAAAAATAGCATATTTTAAAATGGCCATAACTCCTTAAATATCAACATTTCGGGGTTTTTAGCCCATATTTGTGTTGAGATATTTAAAGAGGAAAAATAGCATATTTTAAAATGGCCATAACTCCTTAAATATCAACATTTCGGGGTTTTTAGCCCATATTTGTGTTGAGATATTTAAAGAGGAAAAATAGCATATTTTAAAATGGCCATAACTCCTTAAATATCAACATTTCGGGGTGTTTAACCCATTTTGTGTTGAGATATTTAAAGAGGAAAAATAGCATATTTTAAAATGGCCATAACTCCTTAAATATCAACATTTCGGGGTTTTTAGCCCATATTTGTGTTGAGATATTTAAAGAGGAAAAATAGCATATTTTAAAATGGCCATAACTCCTTAAATATCAACATTTCGGGGTTTTTAGCCCATATTTGTGTTGAGATATTTAAAGAGGAAAAATAGCATATTTTAAAATGGCCATAACTCCTTAATATCAACATTTCGGGGTTTTTAGCCCATATTTGTGTTGAGATATTTAAAGAGGAAAAATAGCATATTTTAAAATGGCCATAACTCCTTAAATATCAACATTTCGGGGTTTTTAGCCCATATTTGTGTTGAGATATTTAAAGAGGAAAAATAGCATATTTTAAAATGGCCATAACTCCTTAAATATCAACATTTCGGGGTGTTTAACCCATTTTGTGTTGAGATATTTAAAGAGGAAAAATAGCATATTTTAAAATGGCCATAACTCCTTAAATATCAACATTTCGGGGTTTTTAGCCCATATTTGTGTTGAGATATTTAAAGAGGAAAAATAGCATATTTTAAAATGGCCATAACTCCTTAAATATCAACATTTCGGGGTGTTTAACCCATTTTGTGTTGAGATATTTAAAGAGGAAAAATAGCATATTTTAAAATGGCCATAACTCCTTAAATATCAACATTTCGGGGTTTTAGCCCATATTTGTGTTGAGATATTTAAAGAGGAAAAATAGCATATTTTAAAATGGCCATAACTCCTTAAATATCAACATTTCGGGGTGTTTAACCCATTTTGTGTTGAGATATTTAAAGAGGAAAAATAGCATATTTTAAAATGGCCATAACTCCTTAAATATCAACATTTCGGGGTTTTTAGCCCATATTTGTGTTGAGATATTTAAAGAGGAAAAATAGCATATTTTAAAATGGCCATAACTCCTTAAATATCAACATTTCGGGGTTTTAGCCCATATTGTGTTGAGATATTTAAAGAGGAAAAATAGCATATTTTAAAATGGCCATAACTCCTTAAATATCAACATTTCGGGGTGTTTAACCATTTTTGTGTTGAGATATTTAAAGAGGAAAATAGCATATTTTAAACTGGCCATAACTCCTTAAATATCAACATTTCGGGGTTTTTAGCCCATATTTGTGTTGAGATATTTAAAGAGGAAAAATAGCATATTTTAAAATGGCCATAACTCCTTAAATATCAACATTTCGGGGTGTTTAACCCATTTTTGTGTTGAGATATTTAAAGAGGAAAAATAGCATATTTTAAAATGGCCATAACTCCTTAATATCAACATTTCGGGGTGTTTAACCCATTTTTGTGTTGAGATATTTAAAGAGGAAAAATAGCATATTTTAAAATGGCCATAACTCCTTAAATATCAACATTTCGGGGTTTTTAGCCCATATTTGTGTTGAGATATTTAAAGAGGAAAAATAGCATATTTTAAAATGGCCATAACTCCTTAAATATCAACATTTCGGGGTTTTAGCCCATATTTGTGTTGAGATATTTAAAGAGGAAAAATAGCATATTTTAAAATGGCCATAACTCCTTAAATATCAACATTTCGGGGTTTTTAGCCCATATTTGTGTTGAGATATTTAAAGAGGAAAAATAGCATATTTTAAAATGGCCATAACTCCTTAAATATCAACATTTCGGGGTGTTTAACCCATTTTTGTGTTGAGATATTTAAAGAGGAAAAATAGCATATTTTAAAATGGCCATAACTCCTTAAATATCAACATTTCGGGGTTTTTAGCCCATATTTGTGTTGAGATATTTAAAGAGGAAAATAGCATATTTTAAAATGGCCATAACTCCTTAAATATCAACATTTCGGGTGTTTAACCCATTTTTGTGTTGAGATATTTAAAGAGGAAAAATAGCATATTTTAAATGGCCATAACTCCTTAAATATCAACATTTCGGGGTTTTAGCCCATATTTGTATTGAGATATTTAAAGAGGAAAAATAGCATATTTTAAAATGGCCATAACTCCTTAAATATCAACATTTCGGGGTGTTTAACCCATTTTTGTGTTGAGATATTTAAAGAGGAAAATAGCATATTTTAAAATGGCCATAACTCCTTAAATATCAACATTTCGGGGTTTTTAGCCCATATTTGTGTTGAGATATTTAAAGAGGAAAAATAGCATATTTTAAAATGGCCATAACTCCTTAAATATCAACATTTCGGGGTTTTTAGCCCATATTTGTGTTGAGATATTTAAAGAGGAAAAATAGCATATTTTAAAATGGCCATAACTCCTTAAATATCAACATTTCGGGGTTTTTAGCCCATATTTGTGTTGAGATATTTAAAGAGGAAAAATAGCATATTTTAAATGGCCATAACTCCTTAAATATCAACATTTCGGGGTGTTTAACCCATTTTTGTGTTGAGATATTTAAAGAGGAAAAATAGCATATTTTAAAATGGCCATAACTCCTTAAATATCAACATTTCGGGGTTTTTAGCCCATATTTGTGTTGAGATATTTAAAGAGGAAAAATAGCATATTTTAAAATGGCCATAACTCCTTAAATATCAACATTTCGGGGTGTTTAACCCATTTTTGTGTTGAGATATTTAAAGAGGAAAAATAGCATATTTTAAAATGGCCATAACTCCTTAAATATCAACATTTCGGGGTGTTTAACCCATTTTTGTGTTGAGATATTTAAAGAGGAAAAATAGCATATTTTAAAATGGCCATAACTCCTTAAATATCAACATTTCGGGGTTTTTAGCCCATATTTGTGTTGAGATATTTAAAGAGGAAAAATAGCATATTTTAAAATGGCCATAACTCCTTAAATATCAACATTTCGGGGTTTTTAGCCCATATTTGTGTTGAGATATTTAAAGAGGAAAAATAGCATATTTTAAAATGGCCATAACTCCTTAAATATCAACATTTCGGGGTTTTTAGCCCATATTTGTGTTGAGATATTTAAAGAGGAAAAATAGCATATTTTAAAATGGCCATAACTCCTTAAATATCAACATTTCGGGGTGTTTAACCCATTTTTGTGTTGAGATATTTAAAGAGGAAAAATAGCATATTTTAAAATGGCCATAACTCCTTAAATATCAACATTTCGGGGTTTTTAGCCCATATTTGTGTTGAGATATTTAAAGAGGAAAAATAGCATATTTTAAAATGGCCATAACTCCTTAAATATCAACATTTCGGGGTTTTTAGCCCATATTTGTGTTGAGATATTTAAAGAGGAAAAATAGCATATTTTAAAATGGCCATAACTCCTTAAATATCAACATTTCGGGGTTTTAGCCCATATTTGTGTTGAGATATTTAAAGAGGAAAAATAGCATATTTTAAAATGGCCCATAACTCCTTAAATATCAACATTTCGGGGTTTTTAGCCCATATTTGTGTTGAGATATTTAAAGAGGAAAAATAGCATATTTTAAAATGGCCATAACTCCTTAAATATCAACATTTCGGGGTGTTTAACCCATTTTTGTGTTGAGATATTTAAAGAGGAAAAATAGCATATTTTAAAATGGCCATAACTCCTTAAATATCAACATTTCGGGGTTTTTAGCCCATATTTGTGTTGAGATATTTAAAGAGGAAAAATAGCATATTTTAAAATGGCCATAACTCCTTAAATATCAACATTTCGGGGTGTTTAACCAATTTTTGTGTTGAGATATTTAAAGAGGAAAAATAGCATATTTTAAAATGGCCATAACTCCTTAAATATCAACATTTCGGGGTGTTTAACCCATTTTTGTGTTGAGATATTTAAAGAGGAAAAATAGCATATTTTAAAATGGCCATAACTCCTTAAATATCAACATTTCGGGGTTTTTAGCCCATATTTGTGTTGAGATATTTAAAGAGGAAAAATAGCATATTTTAAAATGGCCATAACTCCTTAAATATCAACATTTCGGGGTTTTTAGCCCATATTTGTGTTGAGATATTTAAAGAGGAAAAATAGCATATTTTAAAATGGCCATAACTCCTTAAATATCAACATTTCGGGGTTTTTAGCCCATATTTGTGTTGAGATATTTAAAGAGGAAAATAGCATATTTTAAAATGGCCATAACTCCTTAAATATCAACATTTCGGGGTTTTTAGCCCATATTTGTGTTGAGATATTTAAAGAGGAAAAATAGCATATTTTAAAATGGCCATAACTCCTTAAATATCAACATTTCGGGGTGTTTAACCCATTTTTGTGTTGAGATATTTAAAGAGGAAAATAGCATATTTTAAAATGGCCATAACTCCTTAAATATCAACATTTCGGGGTTTTTAGCCCATATTTGTGTTGAGATATTTAAAGAGGAAAAATAGCATATTTTAAAATGGCCATAACTCCTTAAATATCAACATTTCGGGGTTTTTAGCCCATATTTGTGTTGAGATATTTAAAGAGGAAAAATAGCATATTTTAAAATGGCCATAACTCCTTAAATATCAACATTTCGGGGTTTTTAGCCCATATTTGTGTTGAGATATTTAAAGAGGAAAAATAGCATATTTTAAAATGGCCATAACTCCTTAAATATCAACATTTCGGGGTTTTTAACCCATTTTTGTGTTGAGATATTTAAAGAGGAAAAATAGCATATTTTAAAATGACCATAACTCCTTAAATATCAACATTTCGGAGTTTTTAACCCATTTTTGTGTTGAGATATTTAAAGAGGAAAAATAGCATATTTTAAAATGGCCATAACTCCTTAAATATCAACATTTCGGAGTTTTTAACCCATTTTTGTGTTGAGATATTTAAAGAGGAAAAATAGCATATTTTAAAATGGCCATAACTCCTTAAATATCAACATTTCGGAGTTTTTAACCCATTTTTGTGTTGAGATATTTAAAGAGGAAAAATAGCATATTTTAAAATGGCCATAACTCCTTAAATATCAACATTTCGGAGTTTGTAACCCATTTTTGTGTTGAGATACTTAAAGAGGAAAAATAGCATATTTTAAAATGGCCATAACTCCTTAAATATCAACATTTCGGAGTTTTTAACCCATTTTTGTGTTGAGATATTTAAAGAGGAAAAATAGCATATTTTAAAATGGCCATAACTCCTTAAATATCAACATTTCGGAGTTTGTAACCCATTTTTGTGTTGAGATACTTAAAGAGGAAAAATAGCATATTTTGAAATGGCCATAACTCCTTAAATATCAACATTTCGGAGTTTTTTACCCATTTTTGTGTTGAGATACTTAAAGAGGAAAAATAGCATATTTTAAAATGGCCATAACTCCTTAAATATCAACATTTCGGAGTTTTTAACCCATTTTTGTGTTGAGATATTTAAAGAGGAAAAATAGCATATTTTAAAATGGCCATAACTCCTTAAATATCAACATTTCGGGGTTTTTAGCCCATATTTGTGTTGAGATATTTAAAGAGGAAAAATAGCATATTTTAAAATGGCCATAACTCCTTAAATATCAACATTTCGGAGTTTTTAACCCATTTTTGTGTTGAGATATTTAAAGAGGAAAAATAGCATATTTTAAAATGGCCATAACTCCTTAAATATCAACATTTCGGAGTTTGTAACCCATTTTTGTGTTGAGATACTTAAAGAGGAAAAATAGCATATTTTGAAATGGCCATAACTCCTTAAATATCAACATTTCGGAGTTTTTTACCCATTTTTGTGTTGAGATACTTAAAGAGGAAAAATAGCATATTTTGAAATGGCCATAACTCCTTAAATATCAACATTTCGGAGTTTTTTACCCATTTTTGTGTTGAGATACTTAAAGAGGAAAAATAGCATATTTTAAAATGGCCATAACTCCTTAAATATCAACATTTCGGAGTTTTTAACCCATTTTTGTGTTGAGATATTTAAAGAGGAAAAATAGCATATTTTAAAATGGCCATAACTCCTTAAATATCAACATTTCGGGGTTTTTAGCCCATATTTGTGTTGAGATATTTAAAGAGGAAAAATAGCATATTTTAAAATGGCCATAACTCCTTAAATATCAACATTTCGGGATTTTTAACCCATTTTTGTGTTGAGATATTTAAAGAGGAAAAACAGCATATTTTAAAATGGCCATAACTCCTTAAATATCAACATTTCGGAGTTTGTAACCCATTTTTGTGTTGAGATACTTAAAGAGGAAAAATAGCATATTTTGAAATGGCCATAACTCCTTAAATATCAACATTTCGGAGTTTTTTACCCATTTTTGTGTTGAGATACTTAAAGAGGAAAAATAGCATATTTTAAAATGGCCATAACTCCTTAAATATCAACATTTCGGAGTTTTTAACCCATTTTTGTGTTGAGATATTTAAAGAGGAAAAATAGCATATTTTAAAATGGCCATAACTCCTTAAATATCAACATTTCGGGGGTTTTAACCTCTTTTTGTGTTGAGATATTTAAAGAGGAAAAATAGCATATTTTAAAATGGCCATAACTCCTTAAATATCAACATTTCGGGGTTTTTAACCCATATTTGTGTTGAGATATTTAAAGAGGAAAAATAGCATATTTTAAAATGGCCATAACTCCTTAAATATCAACATTTCGGGGTTTTTAGCCCATATTTGTGTTGAGATATTTAAAGGGGAAAAATATTGGATTTTTTTTTTTAATTTTGAAATATTTGTATGGCTCTGAAGAGTTCAAAATTTATATTATTTTTTGTTTTTGAAAGCAAACATGTCCAGGCTTTTGATAAGCTTCCAATTATTAGGCAATTACAAACAAATTCATAATAACATATTTGAGATTAATCCGAAAAACGCTGGGTCAGTGGGTTAACCTAGGCGATAAGTTAGATTCAATGTTGTTGTAGTTGTACGAAACTGTTTCGAAATAGATTTTCGAATTCATAACGCATTTTCATTTAATTAAGACTCCACCTCTCTTCCAAAAAATATATCAGTTTCCAGCAGAATGTGTAAGCAGCAATACCTAATTTTCGTGCTCCTGGCTTTGGTTGCATTGGCGGCCAGTCAGGGTTTCCGTAGCTTTGGAAATAGAAAACATCCCAGTGAGTAAAAAAATAGAGTATTTTTGAGCAATTTTTTTTTTTATGTGGATCCTCTTATTTTTAAGCTCTCGACGATCACTGCTACTGGGATCAGCATAAGCTGACAATAAAAGTCAATGAGACACTGCATCCAACAGTTCGTTATGAATGCTTCAAAGTATTCTGTCGCGAGGATTATGTTATCGATGTGACCTAGTAAGTATTTTAATGTTACAAAAAAAATATATTTAGTTTATTTATTACGAGATCTGGCGGAACAATAAATAGGTACTACCTTAACATGGGCGATTATCAAAACACTTAAGGTGAGAGCACATAAAAGACTTTTCTCTAACTCCGATTTTGCTCTACCTTTGCGAAACCTAATATTTGCATCAGTGCTACAGCAGGTGCGAAAATGAACAAAATCGGTGCACTCCGTCAAGTACTTACCCCACAAAGTGTCAAAATTTTGAATAATTACAACTCTTACAAAATGTGATGTAAGAACCCGATGGGCTTAAAATATCACACATCACAATATTTTTATTAAACCTAGGTCTGGTGTGAAAATGGAATACATCGGTTCACTCCTTCTGGTACCTCCCCCACAAAGGGTCAAAATTCCGAATATCTATGAAGCTCATAAAACACGAAATTACAATCCGATTCCATTCAGACTTGGTACAGCTCAATATTTCCATCAACACAAGATCTGCTGTGAAGATGGTAGAGATCGGACCACTCCTTCTGGTAGCTCCCCCACAAAGGGTGAAAGTTTTGAATAACCAAAACGATCATAAAATCCGTAATAAGCCTCCGGTTCTCTTCAAATGACACACATCACAATATATTTATTAGCCCAAGATCTGGTGGGAAGATAGGATATTTCGGTCCACTCCTTCTGGTACCTCCCCCACAAAGGGTCTAAATTCTGAATATCTATGAAGCTCATAAAACACGAAATTAACATCCGATTCCATTTGGACTTGGTACATCTCAATATTTCCAACAACACAAAACCTGTCATAAGGATGGTAGAGATCGGACCATTCCTTCTGGTAGCTCCCCCACAAAGGGTCAAAATTTTGAATAACTAAAACGATCATAAAATCCGATTTGAGCCTCCGGTTCTCTTCATATTTCACACATCCCATTATTTTTGCTAACACAAGATCTGCTGTGAAGATGGAATATATCGGTCCACTCCTTCTAGTACCTCTCCCACAAAGGATGAAATTTTTGAGTAACCAAAACGATCATAAAATCCGAAATAAGCATCTAGTTCTCTTCAAATTAGACACATCACAATATTTTCATTAACCCAGGGTGTGGTGTGAAGATGGAAGATATCGGTCCACTCCTTGTGGTACCTCCCACCACACAAAGGGTCAACACTCTGAATATCCATGAAGCTTATAATCATAACTCTAGGCTGGGGGTATAAATCTATCGGCAGAAGAATACAAGCAGATGCATCAACGCTTGGCAACATTGTTATGTCAAAATTTTTTTAAATGTTATGTTCAAAAATAAGTGAATTTTTACATGTTTTCTTATACGACCCCAGTCGGAGGTTATTATGAGATGCATTTTTCAATAATTTTTACAAATTTCGTTATTTTTTTATTCGAAAATTTCAATTCCAAAATTGGTTTGGCAGTTCATTGTCCCAGCAGCTGTTTTGATTTGACTACCTGTATTCTTCTACCATGGCGTTAACGTCGTATAACTCTGACATTTGTCACAGCTGATCATTAGATTAATTGTCAAAATGCTTATTGTGAATGAAATCACAATGATTTGTGATCAAATCCAAATGAGAAATTATCGAAAAAATAATTTTTTTTTATGTTATTTACAGCTGTCCCAGAGGTATGCCCACATGCGGTGTGGTGGATGTTACTCAACCCTTCCCGCGTTGCTGCACCAACTGTGATTATCAATTTTAGACAAACGAAATAAAAGGAGATCAAACAATTTTTTTTGGAGTTTTCTTAATTTAAATTCGAAATGACAGGAAATTGTCTGTGCAAGTCGACGCCTTCGTATGGCCCCCATATAACAGTACCTCCCGATATTCGGAATTTTGATGATTTTAGAGACATTATTCACCGGAATTGTTTAAAATTTGGTATTTGAAGTTCGAAATAAATACTACAGCCTATGACAAGAAATTGTCTGTGCCGGTCCACGTCTTCCTATAGCCCCCATTTAACGGTACCTCCCGATATTCGGTATTTTGATGATTTCAGCGACTTTATTGACCGGAGAAGATTCAAATTTAATATTTGAAGTTCGAAATAAATACTACAGCCCATGACAGAAAATTGTCTGTGCAAGTCGACGTCTTCGCATGGCCCCCATATAACAGTACCTCCCGATATTCGGAATTTTGATGATTTTAGCGACATTATTCACCGGAATTGTTTCAAATTTAATATTTGAAATTCAAAAGGGGTACTATAGCCTAGGATAGAAAATTGTTCCTACATATTCACGTCATCGTATAGCTCCCATATAACGGTACCTCCCTATATTCGGTATTTTGATGATTTTAGCGCCATTATTTACCGGAATTGTTTGAAATTTGGTATTTGAATTTAGTAATGGATAGTACAGCCTATGACAGAAAATTATCTGTGCAGGTCCAAGTCTTCGTATAGCCCCCATATAATGGTACCTCCCTATATTCTGTATTTTGATGATTTCAACGACATTATTCTCCGGAATTGTTCCAAAATTGGTACTTGAAGTTCGTAATAGATACTACAGCCTACGACAGGAAATTATCTATGCAGGTCCAGGTTTTGGAATAGCCCCCATTTAACGGTATCTCCCAATTTTCAGTATTTCGATGATTTTAGCGACATTATTCTCCGGAATTATTTCAAAATTGGTATTTGAAGTTCGTAATGGATACTACAGCCCATGACGGAAAATTGTCTGTGCAGGTCCACGTCTTCGTATGGCCCCCATAATACGGTACCTCCCGATATTCGGTATTTTGATGATTTAAACGACATTATTCACCGGAATTGTTTCAAATTTGGTATTTGAAGTTCGTAATGGATACTACAGCCTATGATAGAAAATTGCCTGTGCAGGTCCACGTTTTGGTATAGCCCCCATTTAACGGTATCTCCCAATTTTCAGTATTTCTATGATTTTAGCGACTTTATTCTCCGGAATTGTTTCAAATTTCGTATTTGAAGTTCGTAATGGATATTACAGCCTATGACAGAAAATTATCTGTGCAGGCCCTCGTCTTCATATAGCCCCCATATAAGTGTAGACCCCGATATTCGGAATTTTGATGATTTTAGCTACATTATTCACCGGAATTGTTTTAAATTTCGTATTTGAAGTTCGTAATGGATACTAGAGCCTATAACAAAAAATTGTCTGTGCAGGTCCTCGTCTTCGTAAAGCCCCCATATAACGATACCTCCTGATATTCGGTATTTTGATGATTTTAGCAAAATTATCCAGCGCAATTGTTTCAATTTTGGTATTTAAAGTTCGTAATGGATACTTCAGCCTACGACAGGAAATTGTCTGTGCAGGGCAACGTCTTCGTATAGCTCCCATATAACGGTATCTCCCGATTTTCGGTATTTTAATGATTTAAGCGACATTATTCTCCGGAATTGTTTCAAATTTTGTATATGAAGTTCGTAATGGATACTACAGCCTAAGACAGAAAATTGTCTGTGCAGGGCAACGTCTTCGTATAGCTCCCATATAACGGTATCTCCCGATTTTCGGTATTTTAATGATTTAAGCGACATTATTCTCCGGAATTGTTTCAAATTTTGTATATGAAGTTCGCAATGGGTACTACAGCCTACGACAGAAAATTTTGAGTTTTTGATAATTTGAAAATTGCCAAATTCGTTCCAAATGGTGGAGGGTATTCAAAGTTCGGCGCGGTTGAACTTACAGCTTTTTTACTTATTTTTCTTTGCTTTTAGCACACACCTTCGACAAATACTATTACCAATTCCAAGATTCTCTCACTATGCATAATTTTTTCAATGAGATTTTCACACGATTATGGGTTAATATCTAATTCCAACATCTCGCGCATATTTTCCCAGCGTCCACACCAAAATAAGGTGTGTTTTGTATTCTCGTATATGCCGTATGGTGTGTCGCATTTCCCCCATTTTATGGGTGTATTTACGCAAATATCCATGTCCCGAGAGCATTTGCGTCTAGAAGTAATTTTCCTTTACCCAACTTTCCTCTTTGTGCCATATCATCTGGGCGTCGTGAGTCAGTTTGTCCATCCATCTACCTTTTGTTCTGTTTATTCACCTGCGTTGTCCAAAAACTCAATTGTCTCTAATTTTATTGCAGATTCCACCTCCTTTTGGATTGAACTCCGTTTCCTCGTATATGCCGTATGGTGTGTCGCATTTCCCCCCATTTTATGGGTGTGAGCATTTGCGTCTAGAAGTAATTTTCCTTTACCCTACTTTCCTCTCTGTGCCATATAATCTGGGCGTCGTGAGTCAGTTTGTCCGTCCATCTACCTTTTGTGCTTTTTATCCACCTGCGTTGTCCAAAAACTCAATTGTCTCCAGTTTTATTGCAGATTCCACCTCCTTTTGGATTGAACTCCGTTTCCTCGTATATGCCGTATGGTGTGTCGCATTTCCCCACATTTTATGGGTGTATTTACGCAAATATCCATGTCCCGAGAGCATTTGCGTCTAGAAGTAATTTTCCTTTACCCTACTTTCCTTTTTGTGCAATATCATCTGGGCGTCGTGAGTCAGTTTGTCCATCCATCTACCTTCTGTGCGGTTTATCCACCTGCGTTGTCCAAAACTCTATGGTCTCTAATTTTATTGCAGATTCCACCTTCTTTTGGATTGAACTCCGTTTCCTCGAATATGCCGTATGGTGTGTCGCATTTCCCCCACTTTATGGGTGTATTTACTCAAAAATCCACGTCCCGAGAGCATTTGCGTCTAGAAGTAATTTTCCTTTACCCAACTTTCCATTTAGTGCCATATCATCTGGGCGTCGCGAATCAGTTTGTGCATCCAGCTGCCTTTTGTGCGGTTTATCCAGCTGCGTTGCCCAAAATTCAATTATCTTTAATTTTATTGCAGATTCCACCAACGTCTGCACGGAACTCTGCTGTCTCACTTTGAAGGCCTTTTGAAAAAGCTGCCACATCTAATATCTGTAAAAACCAAACTAATTGTAGGAATATCTGCCCCAACAACTGCATTTGAGGATGTACTCAAATTAATTAAGGCACAATCATCAAATGGTTGTCAAGAGTTTATTTTTGTTTCTATTAAAATACCTACCAAAAGCTAGTTACCTAACTGGGTAAATTGGTTTTGATAAGACTCGAGCCAATTGAACGAAAAAAAAAAAACAAACATTGAAAAAAAGAAAACAATGTCAAAGTCAAACTCGTACACTTCGTATAATTTAAAGTATTTGTCTTACAGAAAGATCCCTGTTTAACAAATCCCTCTCATCTACACTAGGTAGCCCCGCTATTCTCTTTTATTATAAAAACATGTTTACTTATCCCTAAACATTCTTGGCAGGGGCAAAAATACATATAAAATATAAAAAATACAAATACGAACATTTCTAAGAGTTCTAAGAGAATTGACATTTTAAGAGAAAAGAAGCTAGCACCCAAGTAAGGGTCTAAGTACATAAGAAGCTTGAAGTCATGGCTAGGCATATTTTATGACATTTCATAAAGGGATTACAGAGCCGCACTAAAATCCTGCCATCGTTTTCCATTATAATTTGACATTAATATGCCTAGCCATGACTTCAAGCTTGTTATGTACTTGCACCTTAACTCCTCCATCTTTCCAGCCGGTCTCTCTTTGTCTGTTGTCTTACACTTCCAGGTTGAAGCCGAATTTTTTGTGTTGTTTTTTTATTCTGTGTCCAAAGTTCTCATCCTTCTCTGGCAGCGCCTTCTTACCGACTTTGGACAGTTTATCGTTCCAGCGTTCATAATTTTCTGTCATTCCGGCTTGTATTTTACTCGCTGCACCAGTTCCACTAGGCATCTGCATCAGAACTTGACCGTCTTCCAGCATCTTATTATTCCAGCGACACAGATTGCTTTTCTTCGTAGTCTTCTCATCTCACTGACAAACAGCTTATCTTCGACTTCCAATCCAATCTCCCTGTGTCCCGCTTTCCAGGAAGCTGTTCATCTACCACCCAAGTAACTCCTCCATCTTTCCAGCCGGTCTTTCTTTGTCTGTTGTCTTACACTTCCAGGTTGAAGCCGAATTTTTTGTGTTGTTTTCTTTCTGTGACCAAAGTTCTCATCCTTCTCTGGCAGTGCCATCTTACCGACTTTGGACAGTTTATAGTTCCAGCATTCATAATTTTCTGTCACTCCGGCTTGTATTTTACTCGCTGTACCACTTCCACTAGGCAACTTCATCAGAACTTGACCGTCTTCCAGCATCTTATTATTCCAACGACACAGATTGCTTTTCTTCGTAGTCTTCTCATCTCACTGACAAACAGCTTATCTTCGAGTTCCAATCCAATCTCCCTGTGTCCCGCTTTCCAGGGAGATGATTCTTTTTGTGGTAATTGGGTCTTCCATATAAACCTCTTCAACCATCATATCTTCGTTGACATTAACCACTAATTTTGCAGCCAATTCATCAGCCTCGATTTTGGATGCTTTCTGCGATATGAGCAAATCTTCTTTAAGTTGCAATATATCAGCCTCCAGCAGAAATATCCTTCCATCTTTCTCTTCTCCAGCTTCTAGATTAGCAGCCAACCCGTCAAGTTCGGTTTCAGCTGCAAGTTTCGGTTTCTTTTTGCACAAGACAACTCATCACTAAGTTGTCTTATTATCGCCTTCAAGGCTAGCCCTTGCGTTCTGCCTCCTGCTTAGCCGCTAGTAATTTATCCTTAGTATCCTCGACAACACACACAGCATTTTCGACTTGCTTAATATTTTGTATGTACTCCTCTGCTTTTATCTACCATTTGTAGCCTATTTGAGCAAAAGCTAGGTCCAATTATTTGCCATTCTTCCAACAAAACTTTTGTTCAGAACTTCAAGATATGGTATGCTGGCGGATTTTTCCATCGAGATAGCTGCATAAATTCTCTATGGGGCTTATGTCTGGACGAGTCTGGGCTGGTGTGTCCATGACGTGGCGACAATTATATAGCAGCCATGACCACACTTTATAAGCCCTGGTTTTCGGATCATTGTCTTTAAAAAACAAAAATTAATAAACTTCGCCAAGGCCGTGGCAAACTTTTTTCAAAATCTTAAGCTGGGAATACATAAAGCGCTTATTTGGCTGGCTTCTTCGGAAATGAACAAAGGAGCCTAGGGTCAAAATCGAACTAAGTCAACCTAAAACTCCTTTGTTACTCTACGATGAAGCCAGCCGATGACTTAAGCCAGTCAAATAAGCGCTTTATGTATTCCCAGCTTTAAAGTACATAATCTGTTCCATAATACCCCTTAATAAAATACACCAGGTCCAGAGGCTGAAAATGAACGCCACATCATTACTGACCCACCAACGTGCTTCACTGTAGGCTTCATATATTTTTTTTTTTTTGCATGGAGCTCTTCATTTGCCTTCTTCCATACATACATAAGGTCTGCCATCTGAACCATTCTTCTTCCGATTTTCGGTATTTTGATGAATTTAGTGACATTATTCACCGGAATTGTTTCAAATTTGGCATTTGAAGTTCGCAATCGCCTACGACAGGAAGTTGTCTGTGCAGGTCCGACCGTGGCATCAGAATAAATGCCGAATATTAACGCGAAAATATTCTGGAGGGTGTATTAAAGCCTTGGGCATGCAAACATTTTGGCCGCAGCCCTTGGACATTCGAGCAGGACTTAGGAGGCGCCACCCAAGAATGGTTACAAAATGAGGTTCCTCGTTTCATTTCCAGCGCACACTGGCCATCAAAACCTCCGGATACCAATCCGTTGGACTCCGTTGTGTCTGCAGTATTTTGGAAAGTAAGGTTGGCACTAAAAACTACAAAAGTGTCGATAACCTCATGAAAGCGCTTCGACGGGAATGGGCCAAAAATAGCGCAGCGCAACATTCGGGCAGCGTGTGTCGTCGATTTCATTGGCCGTTTGAAGGCCATAATTCGTGCCAAATGTGTCCAATTCGAACAAATCTAAACTTATTCTAAAATGTGATGCTATCTCCGACATTTTTTGCTTTCATTCAATAAAATTTAAAGAAAAAAAATTAAAAATTATTTCGTTTGACTTTGTTGCAGTTTTGTTTTATCTCACCCTGTATTCACCCCTCATGTCCAAATGTAAGAGATTTTAATCTCAGAATTAGCATTTCAAATGGCGTTTTTTGCATCAAGTTTTAACGTCATATTTGCTATTTCAGAATGAGTCATTCATACACTGTTGTTGGGGTGAGAGAGGGACCAAAAAAAAAAAAATAACACCATTCATTGAAAGAAAAAAAAAAACTAAAATTATAGCTTAACTTGTCTGTTGGGATTCCAAAAGAGATTAGAGGCAATGAAAGACATTCGTTGTATGAATGACAAGTGAATGGAACTTGTCGATTTTCTAGGAAATGTCTAAATCAACATTCCCACTTTGTGCAGGTCAAATTTTCCTTCAATCCAAAGTCAAAATACAGTGGAGTGGAGTCCACTCTCCATTGAGCATTAGATCATTGACAAACGAAAATCCCTCTGATTATCAAAAGGTAACAAATAATAAACCACACTGATCATCTCTCCTCGCAAAGCTGTTCTCTCATATTTCTCTCTCTCTTTTTTCTAGTTTTTTTTTTGTCTAATTTTTGACATAATTGCATTCAAAGAATTTACACACACACACACATATCTATATGTTTTGTGGCCCTTGCTCTCCTGTAAATTTGCCTTAGAGAACTGAGAACTGAGTATTTGTGAGAGTGTAAAAAAAGAGAACTTTGCCCCCAAATTTCTCAACTCTTAAATGGCAATTTCCTATGGCTGACATATGAGCAAGAGTTTAAGATTCCTTCTTAGCTCCTTCCACTTGAACACATACAGCATGAGGAAAAGGCGCCTTCCAGGGTCACTCCCTTTTTGATAAGAACACAATTGATTAATTTTTACAGCATGAGGAAAAGTATTTCCAAACAAAGGCACCTTCCAGGGGCACTCCCTTTTTGATAAGAACACAACTGATTGCAACGATTTGTAGTCTCATAATTCGCCAGTTTCTATCGGAATCTTCATTGTTGCAGATAATCGGAAACAAAATGAAATCAATTCTTGTGATTGCTTTTATATTGAAAATATTAATCTTCGATAATGCAGTTTATGGCGCAGATACCAATTCCAGCAGCACCCCTCCCCAAGAGGAGTACTATGTGAGTTGAAGACAATAATAACATTTGAGTTATTGTTACGTCTTTTGAAACAAATTTTAGAATCCCCATGAAGATGAGCATCGTTTGATTTTGTGGAAGAACTTATTTCTAAAAGTGAATACCCTGTTGGTGGAAACGCAAAAGTTGAACAGCAATATTGCAGATATGAAAACCCAAATTGCTGATATGAAAACCCATATTGCCGATGTGAACCAAAAGTGGGTATTTGAGATAAAAAAACGAGAAAAAGAAGAGAGTAGCTAGACTTCAAATATCACTTTTTATTTCAGAATTGACGACTTAACAAAAATGTAGGTGTATTGATTTCCCCTGTCAATTCCAAAGGGGGAATATCATGGCCATATCACTGAACAATAAAACCTCTGCCAAGGCATTTATTGTGACCGAAGAATTGCCCCAAATCGGGCTATATATTCATATATTTAATATTTTGTGGTTTTTCTTTTTTTCAGCCAACAGCAACAAGGGATTGAAATAAAACAAATAATGAATCATTCCCAAGGGATGCTTACTAGTCTGAGCAAGTGGACCGTGGAAACCAGTAATGGGTATGTACAAAAATGTTTTCTCTATGTCATTGAATAAATGTTCCAACCTATTCTCGTTCATTTGGCCATAATGGCAGAGGCAAAAAAAAGGAGGATATCAAGCCCAATACCATTTCTGTTAATAAATAAAATGGGCCACTATTCCAAATTCTAGAGCTTAATTCTACAAATTCTTCTTCTCTACATAATTTATTCACAACTTTGGACCTTAAGGTGCAAGTGAGATAAAAAAAAAAATACTGCAACAAAGTCAAACGCCATAATTTAAATTTTTTTTTTAATTTTATTGAATGAAAACAACAATTTGTCGGAAATAGCATCAAATTTTAGAATAAGTGTAGATTTGTTGGATTTGGTCACCTTTGGCACGAATTATGGCCTTCAAACGGCCAATGAAACCATCACCCGCTGCCCGAATGTTGTTCTGCGGTATTTTGGCCCATTCCCGGCGAAGCGCTTGCTTGAGACGATCTACACTTTGGTATTTTTTAGTGCCAATCTTGCTTTCCAATATACTCCAGACACAACGGAGTCCAACGGTTTGGTATCCGGAGGTTTTTAGTGGCCATTGTGCGCTGGAAATGAAGCGAGGAACCACACTTTGTAACCATTTTTGGGTCCAGAGTCCTGTTGAAATGTCCAAGGTCTGCGGCCAAAATGTTTGCGTGCCCAAGGCTTTAATACACCCGAATATAGAATATTTTCGCGATAATATTCGGCAATTATTCTGATTCATTGGTCGATTAATACGAGCGAAGAGCGACCATCGGCTGTTATGGCAGCCCACACCATCACCATGGCGGGCGCTTGAGTTCTGGTGGCCGGCCAACCGAAGGTGCCCATTTTCAGCTGACCTCTTTGGCAGGAAAACACGATCATTTTGTTTGTTTACAAACTGCTGTCGACAACGAAAGTTTTCTCATTGGCAGTTCACCATTTTCGGGCAAGCGCAGCAACTGTTTAGCTCTTTTGAGTCTATTTTCTTTCTGTTTCTGTTGCGGTGTAAGTTCTTGCACTTTTTGGAATTTCAATGGCTTTACCCCGAGCTCATTTTTCAATATTTGCCGAATGGAATATTACGATATGTTTAGCTCACGAGCCACTTTTCGGCCACTGCGACGCGGGTTTCAATTTTCTTCTTCTTTTCGAACCATTTCTGCTGATGTTGCTGTTTTCTTCCGTCCACTTCCTTGACGTCGGGCTAAGCTACCAGTATCGCGGTAACGAGCGCACAAAATTATTTTATTCACATTTAAATGCTGGAGGGCTCTAACGATAGCCACTTGTGTTTTCCAGCCAAATATAAAGAAATCACCTTATCACGTTTGGATTCCATCACGAATAACTTCTGTTATGGAAAATTCTCACCAAAATGCTTTTGTACACTTGTAAACAATATAATGAGCTGTCACTGGAATAATTTTAACAGCTGTCGGACGAGTGGCTTAGAAATGAAAGCAGTCTAAAGTTGGTAGTTTCGGTTTTTTCATCTCACCCTGTAAAGAGCTTCTTTGACTGGCTTAAGTCTTCGGCTGGCTTTTTCTTCTTCTAAAAAAAACAAAGGAGTTTTAGGTTGACTTAGTTCGATTTCGACTCATAATTTGTACTTGTTCACCCTACGAGTCTTTGTTTTTTTTACGAAGAAGCCTTAATGTACTTGCACCTCAAGTTTTTTTTTAACTCAAGACCTCAATTTTATATAGACGAATGGAAGCCTGAGTATTTATAGCTTTTCTTAACATTTCTCCTCCGTTTCTGATGTATTTGGTCAATAGGCGTCGGTTTCGTCGAAATTAAACACATATTTTTATCCATTTTTTTCAACTGTCTACTGCATTCTATTTTTACTTTCGTAATATTTTTTTCTCTACTTAAACGTGATGTACATTACAGGTTATCTTCCTTGTCAAATTCCACATCGAATTCTCCGCAAAGTTGGACAACAATACTCAGGCGCATGGATGGCTCTGTTGATTTTTACCGTAATTGGACTGAATACAAAACGGGATTTGGAAATCGTCCGAATGGCGAATTTTTCATTGGTCTAGAAAAATTGCATCAATTGACCACATCCGCTGAGAACATAGAACTTAAAATAATTTTAAGAGATTGGGAAGGCGAAGAACGTTACGCTCTCTATGATGGCTTTCAAATTGCCGATGAAGGGCAAAACTATAAAATTACAATACTGGGTGATTATAGTGGGAATGCTGGAGATGCCATGGCATATCATAGAGGCCAACAATTCAGTACTAGGGACAAGGACAATGATAATGGCTATGTCAGTTGTGCTCAAAAGTGGAACGGCGCCTGGTGGTTTGATAAATGTTATGACAGGTGTGTAAATGTTATGTTTAATTTTTTTAGATACCCTCCAACCATGGTACAATAATGAGGTAGAAGAGGTTCATAAAACTACAATAATACAGCCCTGAAGCTATGCCCGCTTGCTGTAAAAACTATTCAAAATTATATGCCACGAATTGTTTCCATTTATTTGTTAATTTTCCTCATTTTTAAAATGAGTTAAAAAGCGTGGAAAATCGATGAAATACCTGGATTTTTCCTGAAAAAAAAAGTGATCTCCAGTGTTTAAACAATTTCAATTCCATAGCAAAACGGGTTAATATCTAGAATGCGCGTCCCGCCATTTACGTTTCTTCCAATCATTGTTTTTGAAAATATTCCGGTTTCTGGATATTTTAGAACGAAACATATAGAATATTGGCAGCACGGTCGGATACACTTAAGGTGGGAATACATAAAGCGCTTATTCGGCTGACTTAAGTCAACGGCTGGCTTCTTCGAAAATGGACAAACGGGGCCTAGGGAGAAAATCGAACTAAGTCGATCTAAAACTCCTTTGTTACTCTACGAAGAAGCCATTCGATGACTTAAGCCAGCCAAATATGTGCTTAATGTACTTCCACCTTTAGAAAAAAAAATTGTAATCAGCTGGTAGCTCTACCTCACCTTTTTATTGTACCATGCCCTCCACCATACATGGTATGGAGGGTATGTGCAGTTTTTCATTTCTCATCGAAATATTCATTTAAGATCCGATAAGGATATACATTCTTGATCCAAAACGATTTTGCCATTTCCGTCCGTCCGTCCGTCGGTTAGGCCTTTTGTTGCAATCACGCCAGAGTCCAAACGGTATGTAATTTCTGTCTTTTGTCAGCGTTTGGGTCAAGTTCGAAGTTATCTCCCCACATTTGGTATTTTGATGATAATTTTCGGTTCAGCTCCCAGTGGACTGGCTAAAAATTTGCTTCCACACACACACACACACACAACATAAATATAAGTCCAGGTTTTCGCATAGGTCCCATATAAAATAGTATATTCCGATATTTGGAATTTTGACAATTTTATGCCAACGTTTCTAGGGGAATAGCTATTTCCTGTGACAGACTATGTTTACCATGGGTTAATCTACCTTAAAGGGATTCATTTGAAGGATAAGTAATGGATATGGCAATCTTAATCCAAATCTCCATTTATGTGTAAACGTGCTGTTACTTTCCAAATGGTGGTGGAGGCATGGTACAAAAATATAGGTAGACGCATCGACACAGCTGCTGGGACAATGAACTGTCAAACCAATTTTGAAATGGAAAATTTTGAATGAAAAATTATTTAAATTTGTAAAAATTGTTGAAAGACGGGAATTATAATAACCTCCGAGTGACGTCGTATAAGAAAACATATAAAAATCTACTTATTTTTAAAAAAACTTTTTGACATATCAATGTTCCCAAGTGTTGATGCATCTACCTGTATTTTTCTACCATGGATGGAGGGTATTAAAAAGTTCGGTCCGGTCGAATTTTTTTTTTTCGTTTACCATGCTTATTATTAATCTTATTGATTTTTTAGTCATCTAACAGGTCCATATAAGCAAACGGAGGAAGCATTTAACATTGGTGTTGTCTGGTTAAACTGGAAAGGCTTTTACTATTCATTGAAATATGCCGAAATGTTGATACGTCCTAAAGTGAAGAATTAAACTGCGGCACAGTTATCTGAAGCATGTTTGTCCTCATTCATCAATTGTGTAGCTGGTTGTTTTGAAGGTTGTGTAAATATTTTCAAAGAACTACAAAAATATATATTTAAATGGAACGAAAAGCAACAGAAGTTTTTTATCTGAAATCAACAATAATCTCTCGAGCCCAAGCAAGGTGAGATGGGCTAACAGTAAATTATTTCTTCAAGGTCACTAGGTCACTTTGCTAAAATACTCACTTAAGTCTTACGTAACACTCTAGCTACGGTTTCCAAGAAGAACCAACCCCAACATTGCTCTTCATTTTGCGAAACAAACCGGTTATTTTTTTTTTCATGTCAATAACAGGTGTTGAAGATGAGTAGAATTGGCGGTAGGAATTGCTGACACATTTTTGAAAACTGAATTTATTTCCGTTTTCTTTTTTTCGTTGTAAACAATACATTGTTTTGTTTATTTCCAAAGTCAATAGCCTCTGAAAACTTGCCAACTATCAGGTAGGCCCACTTGAACGAGCAGAGATACCTCTTGTCTTATTTACCACAAATTAAAATTGTTAATTAATTGATAAAGCCTCGATGCAATTAAAAAAATAAAATAAAATAAAAAAAAATAAGTTGTAGTTTCAAATTTCCTGGGAAATTATAACGAGTAAAAAATTCCGGTGAATAATGTCGCTTAAAATTCTCTAAATACCGAATATCGGAAGATACCGTTATATGGCGGCTATACGAAAAAGCGGGCCGACATGGCCCATTTACGAGCCTAACCTGCCTATGGGGAAAATACACATGTGTGCAAAATGTTAGCCTTCGATCTCTATCTCGTTCGAAAGACAGCGTGTTTTGAACAGACAGACGGACATCGCTAAAGCGTCTTACAATTATACGCTGATCCAGAATATATATACATTGTAGGATCTATCATGAATATTTCGAGGAGTTACAAACGGAATGACAAAACTAGCTAATATACCCACCATAGAAGGGTGGAGGGTATAAAAACTTTGCTGGCTCTTTAGGTTTAGCCATTGAAACACGCCACGCCACGCCTCACGCCATCATAAAGGCTTTCAATTGTGTGGATGTTGGTGGCGGCAAAAGTAACGCCGTTGAAACTGGCATCACCTACTTTGATATAATACCATAATTGGCAACCATGTCACATGAAATAGCTCTTGCCATGGTACAACAAGAAAGGTAGTTTAATTTGAAATTTGGGGGGGGGGGGGGGGTGTTAAAGCAATTCCCCCTTTCCTTACGTCAAATAAAAATGTTTTTATACCCTCAGTAATATGGCTAAAAAGGGGATATATCATTTGATACGGCCAAAATGTGCCTCAGCCAAAGAACGCTTTGAGATCCTAGGCCTTGTTGGACAAAATCCGTTTCAGAAAATTTGGAGTCGATGTAGCGATGAACGTTCGTCCGTCAGTCTTTCTGGCTGTCTGCTGCGCATGATAACTCTCGAAGGGATATTTCGATTTGATCCAAACTTGGTACATCGTAATGTTATTGTCAAACTTACATTGAGTTCGGAGATGGACAATATCGGTCCACTCTTTATGGTACCTCCCCCACAAAATGTCAAGATTTTCAAAGAAAATAATTTACTGCACATAAAGAGAAAGAAAATTCCGATTTTGCTGCAACTTAACAAATCCTAATATTTGCATCAGTGCTACAGCAGGTGCGTAAATGGACTATATCGGTTCACTCCTTCAAGTAAACCTCCAACCCCTTCCCACCAAAAAAAAGTTAAAATTTTGAATATTTAATACACTTCTAAAATGTGATGTAAGAGTCCGATCGACTTTAAATTATACACATCACAATATTTTCATTAACCCAAGGTGTGGTTTGAAGATGGAAGATATCGGTCCACTCCTTCTGGTACCTGCCCCACATAAAACCTTCAAATTTTGCAACATACCAAAAAACCATTTCTGAGAATCGGTTAAATTTTTATCCTCAACCGATTTCGGGTTAATTGTGCGCCAAATGGCCAACATAGATATACGTAATTTCAATTCACTGCCAGTGTGACGTTTCTTGTCGCTTCGAATCCTACTTAAATTGCTGAAGTGGTTTCTGCATTTATGAGATAGCTGGAAATATGGCTTATGCATATAGCCTCTTTCGATTTTTGTTGTATCCAATCTGAACCGATCTTGACAAAATTTGGCAGAGGTATTTCTGGGCTGTATCTGATAACTGATACCAAATATCATTGTTGTCGAATGAATATTACGCATGTGAGGGACTGAAAACACACATATGGGAGCTATAGCTATATACGAGCCGATTATTCCAGATTCAATGTACTTGCTTCTAGATAGAATTCGATTGGATGTACCAAAATTCAGGTCATTTGGACTGATATTGGCCATTTGGTGGACAATTAACCCGAAATCGGTTGAAGATATATATGGAAGCTATATCCAAATCTGAACCGATTTTGAATTGAATTTAGCAGAGGTATTTCTGGACTGTATTTGATATCCGGTACCAAATATCTTTCTTGTGGAGTGCATATTACGCATGTGAGGGACTTCAACCCCAAATCGGATGAAACACATATATATGGGAGCTTTGGCTATATCTGAACTGATTTACTCCAAATTTGATAAATTTGATGTACTTGCTTCTAGACTGAATTCGGTCACATGTGCAAAATTCAGGTCATTTAGACTAATATTGGATATTTGGTGCACAATTAACCCGAAATCGGTTGAGGAGATATATGGGAGCTATGTCCAAACCTGAACTGACCCTTATAGAATTTGGTAGAGGTATTTCTGGGCTGTATTTGATAATTGGTACCAAATATCATGGTTGTCTATTGAAATCATATCTGCTGGATCCTCCTTTGACTTTCACTTGGCTATTCTTTCCAAAATATCGATCACTCTTGTTTTTATGAACTTATCCTTGTTTTTAGAGTTGGCAATCTATGCCAAGGAAATCATGGAATCACTCCACGCATAAGTTAGTGTTGCTGACTTCAATACTCCTTTAGTCTTCTGTAGTAGTTTAGTCAATAGATGTGTTGCACAAAGTTCCAGATTAGGTTTTACTGGGATTACCTTGCTTTTTGCAGCCACCATGGTCACCTGGGAATTTACCTTAAAGTATATCACTGTTGCATATACCTTTACGGAAGCATCTGCAATACCCATGTAACTGTCCAGTTTTGCCTTCCAATATTCCAAACCATCTTGGAATCCTTAAATTTTCTAGTGCAGGCAGACTGTATTTAAACTGCCTCCAATCTCCATTAAAATTCTCGTCCAATGGAACGTGCCATTCTTTTTGTCTTATCCATAATTGCTGTTATCGTGGCTGGTGTCAGCCGATCTATTCGTTTTGTCAACTTGTCTTCTTTTTTAATTGCATGCTGAATGTAAAGCAGTCGATCTGTGGATTCCATTGTAATCCCAATGTTTTCAAACATTCGACTTCTTCTATTCGCTGCACTTCATTTTCTTCATTCAATTTTACCGCTCTCCCGCTTACGTCGGGAGAGTTTGATATCCGTTTTCTTAAAAAATCTTCTTTTTCAACTTTAATCTGACGAAACATTTTCTCCACATCAGCTGAGATGACAAACTTACACAATCTCCACTTTTTTACTATTTCAAATACATCTTCTTGAAGCCATGCTCCCGCGTGAAGTATGTGATTCAGAGACTTCCCTTTTGAAGTTCTTAATGAAGCATCAAACACCACTCTAACTTTTGTGGCTAGACTTGTTTCACGTACCACTGCTTGATTCGGCATGTAATACAAAGCCTTCTTTCTTGGATCCACCTTTACCATTTGACCCATAGGTATGAGCTCGTCCATTGTTCCGCGTTATCTTCTAATATTTTTTCCAAGCTTATAAACCTCGCCATCGCACTTTGATATGAATCTCCTAAATCCTCTTCTTCAATCAATGGCAAACGCACGACAAATCTTCCTGAATTTTCGCTGCGTGTGGGTTCTTCATATAGTTTAAGACAGTATTCGTTTTCTATTCCCTCTATTTCCCAGAATCTCTCAATTGTTGTTGTTGCTGCCGATTTTGCTATGTTTAATCCAGGATTCATCACTATCGTTCCCAATAAAATCCATCCTAACTTCGTGTTTTGTCATCATGGCGAACTCTTTCTTCCAATATTCGCGAGTAAAGATCGGCGCCAATGACTAATTCGATTCTTTCCGGGCTGTTGAAATTCGAATCTGCTAAATGTACATTTCTCCATTTTTCCAAGTCATAATGAAACCTTCTGTCAGGATGTGCTGATGCAAGTGCTGGAAGGACTAGTGCTTCTGCTACAGTCTTAATGTTGCTCAAAAATCTGGGCCGTATATCCAGTGCAACTTTCGATTTCGCCACGCCAACTACGGTCTCTCCTAGGCCTTGTAACCTCACTTCAGTCTTCTTCCTAGGTAGCTATTGCTCAAAAATCTGGACCGTAGATCCAGTGCAACTTTCGATGTCGCCACGCCAACTACGGTCTCTCCTAGGCCTTGTAACCTCATTTCAGTCTTCTTCCTAGGTAGCTGGCACAGTTGAGCGACGTCCTCTGATATGGATATAATCTGTGATCCTTGGTCTCAGCGCTTTGACTGTTACAAATTCTCCATTTAGTGATTTTATACAAACTTGGGCCATTACTAGCAGAAAATTTGTTGTTGTATTGGTGTTCATTGCTTTCGCATGCCCTCTTCTCTTCAAATGCATCACTGTGATGTGATTCATTCCACACTTCTGGCATTTACTTTCATTGCAACATTTTTTATCATTGTTGTGGTTTAAGCATCTGAGGCAGACCTGTGCTGATCTTGCCCAGTTGTATCTTTCATTAGAAGATAACGCCGAAAATACCAGTATTCTATCCACTAATTTAGTGAATAAAATCCTCCCGTTACCATATCTTTTTTTCCAGTAATTCCCATGCTGCCTCATAATTTGCCTCGGTCGCTTGAAGATGTTGCACCAACCGAAGCGCCTCTTCTTTTAGGTTTGTCTTGAGGTAGTACAGTTTTTGTACTTTTGGTAATTTGGAGTTTTTATCTATCATCTTTTTAAATAAATTGTAAAATGAGCTCCACTCCTCCACCTGACCACTAAAGGATGGTATTTGAACTCTTTTTAGTTCTACCTCTCGTGGCTCCACTTTAAGACCATTAATTTTTCTTATCATATCCTGCATTTTGCTGTCACATTGTTCTTCAATTTCGAAGTCTACCTCTTCAATTCCATGCTCCGTTGAGAGCTCGATATGCAATTTCCATATCTCATCCATATGTTTTTCCCACGATAACTTCATGTAATCCAAAGCATATTTAGAAAGTCCAGCTAAATCGCTTACAGCGACATCTGAGGGTTTGTTTACTTTTTCCTGAATTGGGAGATGATTGCGCTCATTTTGATATTCGCTTGACAGCTCATTGGTGGTGTTTCTATTAATGTTTGCTTCTCCTCCCCATCTTCTCTTTAATTCTTCCCGAACATTAACATAAATTGTTGCATTTCTTCTTGGAAGGCCTTAAATTGTTATTCAAGCATTAACCCCTGCATTTCGGGCTCAACTTCCTTTACTATCCTTTGTGGTTCTCGCTCGGCATCCTCTTCCAAATTCGCTAGGAGTTCCTTTGCTTTTCCATAATTCATGTTGATGAGGTCCCAAACGTTTTCTTTGAAATAGGAATCAGTGTTTCCCCATGTACCTTCCTTCATTTTGCTTTCCAGGGATCGTAGTGTATCACCCATATCGGCTTTCCGAACCATGTCCGCTTGCAGCTTTTCCTTAATACCACAAAAATATTAAAGGTGGGACTGCATAAAGCGCTTATTTGGCTGGCTTAAGTCATCGGCTGGCTTCTTCGTAGATGAATATAAGAATTTGGTCCTTGGCTTCTTTGTTCATTACCGAAGAAGCCATCCAATGACTTAAGCCAGCCAAATAGGCGCTTTATGTATTTCCACCCTAACTTGGCCTAATCGCAGCCACACAATTATTCTAATCTATTGTTAGATTTAATAGGGAACATTACATGGCTGCCTGTCCCTTCATTCAAGTGGTCTTGTCTACCATCTGACGCATCGATACTGTGTGTGTGTGTGGGTCACGACCTTCATTATCGTATGCGACAGCGCACAAGATCACTAAATTGCAAACATGTCATATTTTATTGCGACTGGGATACTGATAATTTTCAAATATTTATTTTTAGTTGTTGGATTTTCCCAGCGCCTAACCCGCAGTCAAAAGCATGTGCAAAGTATTTTGTGCAAGTAGATAAGTTCGCATGTCAAGCCACTAGCCGGTGTTCTTCTTTTTTTTTTTTTTTTTTTTTGATAAGAAGACAATTGACTGCAGACATTTTTTGGTCTCATCATTCGCCAGTTTGTTTCAGAATCTTCATTGTGGCAGATATTCGGAAACAAAATGAAATCAATTCTTGTAATTGCTTTTATATTGAAAATATTAATCTGCGATAATGCAGTTTATGGCGCAGATACCAATTCCAGCAGCACCCCTCCCCAAGAGGAGTACTATGTGAGTTGAAGACAATAATAACATTTGAGGTATTGTTACGTCTCTTGAAACAAATTTTAGAATCCCCATGAAGATGAGTATGGTTTGATATTGTGGGAAAATCTATTTCTAAAAGTGAATACCCTATTGGCGGAAACGAAAAAGTTGAACAGCAATATTGCAGATATGAAGACCCATATTGCCGATGTGAACCAAAAGTGGGTATTTGAGATAAAAAAACGAGAAAAAGAAGAGAGTAGCAGACTTCAAATATCACTTTTTATTTCAGAATTGACGAATTAACAAAAATGTAGGTGTATTGATTTCCCCTGTCAATTCCAAAGGGGGAATATCATGGCCATATCACTGAACAATAAAACCTCTGCCAAGGCATTTATTGTGACCGAAGAATTGCCCCAAATCGGGCTATATATTCATATATTTAATATTTTGTGGTTTTTCTTTTTTTCAGCCAACAGCAACAAGGGATTGAAATAAAACAAATAATGAATCATTCCCAAGGGATGCATAATAATCTGAGCAAGTGGACCGTGGAAGCCAGTAATGGGTATGTACAAAAATGTTTTCTCTATGTCATTGAATAAATGTTCCAACGTAAACTCGTTCATTTGGCCATAATGGCAGAGGCAAAAAAAAGGAGGAAATCAAGCCCGATACCATTTCTAGAGCTATTCCCAATTCTAGAGCTTAATTCTACAAATTCTTCTTCTCTACATAATTTATTCACAACTTTGGACCTAAAGGGGCAAGCACATACAGGGTGAGATAAAAAACAAGACTGCAACAAAGTCAAACGAAATAATTTTTAATTTTTTTCTTTAAATTTTATTGAATGAAAGCAAATAATGTCGGAAATAGCATTAAATTTTAGAATAAGTTTAGATTTGTTGGACTTGGTCACCTTTGCCACGAATTGTTGCCTTCAAACGGCCAATGAAATCGTCACACGCTGCCCGAATGTTGTTCTGCGGTATTTTGGCCCATTCCCGGCGAAGAGCTTGCATGAGATGATCGACACTTTGGTATTTTTTAGTGCCAACCTTGCTTTCCAATATACTCCAGACACAACGGAGTCCAACGGTTTGGTATCCGGAGGTTTTTGGTGGCCATTGTGTGCTGGAAATGAAGCGAGAAACCTAATTTTGTAACCATTTTTGGGTGGCGCGTGCTGAGTGCAATGTTGAAATGTCCAAGGTCTGCGGCCAAAATGTTTGCGTGCCCAAGGCTTTAATACACCCGCCAGAATATTTTCGCGATAATATTCGGCATTTGTTCTGATGCCACGATCGATTAATACGAGCGGAGAGCGACCATCTGATGTTATGGGGGCCCTCACCCTCACTCACCATGGCCGGCGCTTGAGTTCTGGTGGCCGGCCAACCGAAGGTGCACATTTTCAGCTGACCTCTTTGGCAGGTAAACACGATCATTTTGTTTGTTTACAAACTGCTGTCGACAACGAATGTTTTCTCATTGGCAGTTCACCATTTTCGGCCAAGCGCAGCAACTGTTTAGCTCTTTTGAGTCTATTTTCTTTCTGTTTCTGTTGCGATGTAAGTTCTTGCACTTTTTGGAATTTCAATGGCTTTACCCCGAGCTCATTTTTCAATATTTGTTGAATGGAATATTACGATATGTTTAGCTCACGAGCCACTTTTCGGCCACTGCGACGCGGGTTTCAATTTTCTTCTTCTTTTCGAACCATTTCTGCTGATGTTGCTCTTTTCTTCCGTCCACTTCCTTGACGTCGGGCTAAGCTACCAGTATCGCGGTAACGAGCGCACAAAATTATTTTATTCACATTTAAATGCTGGAGTGCTCCAAAGATAGCCACTTCTGATTTTCTAGCCAATTATAAAGAAATCACCTTATCACGCTTGGATTCCATCACGAATAACTTCGGTTCTGGAAAATTTTCACCAAAATGCTTTTGTACGCTTGTAAACAATATAATGACCTGTCACTGGAATAATTTTAACAGCTGTCGGACGAGTGGCTTAGAAATGAAAGCAGTCTAAAGTTGGTACTTTCGGTTTTTTTCATCTCCCCCTGTAAAGAGCTTTTTTGACTGGCTTAAGTCATCGGCTGGCTTTTTCTTCTTCTAAAAGAACAAAGGAGTTTTAGGTTGACTTAGTTCGATTTCGACTCATAATTTGTACTTGTTCACCCTACGAGTCTTTGTTTTTTTTTTACAAAGAAGCCTTAATGTCCCGGCACCTGAAGTTTTTTTTTTAACTCAAGACCTCAATTTTATATAGACGAATGGAAGACTGAGTATTTATGGTTTTTCTTAACATATCTCCTCATTTCTGATGTATTTGGTCAATAGGCTTCGGTTTCGTCGAAATTAAACAAATATTTTTATCCATTTTTTCAACTGTCTACTGCATTCTATTTTTATTTTCGTAATATGTTCTCTCTTTTTTAAAACGTGATGTACACTACAGGTCATCTCCCTTGTCAAATTCCACATCGAATTCTTCGCTAAATTGGACAACAATTCTCAGGCGTATGGATGGCTCTGTTGATTTTTATCGTAATTGGACTGAATACAAAACGGGATTTGGAAATCCTCCCGATGGCGAATTTTTCATTGGTCTAGAAAAATTGCATCAATTGACCACATCCGCTGAGAACATAGAACTTAAAATAATTTTAAGAGATTGGGAAGGCGAAGAACGTTACGCTCTCTATGATGGCTTTCAAATTGCCGATGAAGGTCAAAACTATAAAATTACAATACTGGGTGATTATAGTGGGAATGCTGGGGATCCCATGGCATATCATAGAGGCCAACAATTCAGTACCATGGACAAGAATAGTACCGCTTATAATTGTGCCCAGTGGAGTGAAGGCGCCTGGTGGTTTCATAGTTGTTTTGAAAGGTGTAAAAAATTTATGTTTAATTTTTTATATACCCTCCAACCATGGTACAATAATGAGGTAGAAGAGGTTCATAAAACTACAATAATACAGCCCTGAAGCTATTCCCGCTTGCTGTAAAAACTATTCAAAAGTAAATGCCGCGAATTGTTTCCATTTATTTGTTAATTTTCCTCATTTTTAAAATGAGTTAAAAAGCGCGGAAAATCGATGAAATACCTGGATTTTTCCTGAAAAAAAAGTGATCCCCAGTGTTTAAACAATTTCAATTCCATAGCAAAACGGGTTAATATCTAGAATGCGCGTCCCGCCATTTACGTTTCTTCCAATCATTGATTTTGAAAATTATATTCCGGTTTCTGGATATTTTAGAACGAAACATATAGAATATTGGCAGCACGGTCGGATACACTTAAGGTGGGAATACATAAAGCGCATATTCGGCTGACTTAAGTGAACGGCTGGCTTCTTCGAAAATGGACAAACGGGGCCTAGGGAGAAAATCGAACTAAGTCGATCTAAAGCTCCTTTGTTACTCTACGAAGAAGCCATTCGATGACTTAAGCCAGCCAAATATGTGCTTTATGTACTTCCACCTTTAGAAAAAAAAATTGTAATCAGCTGGTAGCTCTACCTTACCTTTTTATTGTGCCATGCCCTCCACCATACATGGTATGGAGGGTATGTGCACTTTTTCATTCCTCATCGAAATATTCATTTTAGATCCAAAAAGGATATACATTCTTGATCCAAAACGATTTTGCCATTTCCGTCCGTCCGTCCGTTAGTCCTTTTGTTGCAAACACGCCAGAGTCCAAACGGTATGTAATGTCTGTCTTTTGTCAGCGTTTGGGTCAAGTTCGAAGTTACCTCCCCACATTTGGTATTTTGATGATAATTTTCGGTTCAGCTCCCAGTGGACTGGCTAAAAATTTGCTTCCACACACACACACACACAACATAAATATAAGTCCAGGCTTTCGCATAGGTCCCATATAAAATAGTATATTCCGATATTTGGAATTTTGACAATTTTATGCCAACGTTTCTAGGGGAATAGCTATTTCCTGTGACAGACAATGTTTACCATGGGTTGGACTACCTTAAAAGGATTCATTTGAAGGATAAGTAATGGATATGGCAATCTTAATCCAAATCTCCATTTATGAGTAAACGTACTGTTACTTTCCAAATGGTGGTGGAGGGTATTAAAAAGTTCGGTCCGGCCGAACTTCTTTTCGTTTACCATGCTTATTATTAATCTTATTGATTTTTTAGTCATCTAACAGGTCCATATAAGCAAAAGGAGAAAGCATTTAACAGGGGTGTTGTCTGGTCAAAATGGAAAGGCTTTGACTATTCATTGAAATATGCCGAAATATTGATACGTCCAAAAGTGAAGAATTAAACTGCAGCACTGTTATCTGAGGCATGTTTGTCCTCATCCATCCATTGGGTAGCTGGTTGTTTTGGTGGTTATGTAAATATTTACAAAGAACTACAAAAATATATATATATTTATATGGAACGAAAAGCAACAGAAGTTTTTTTATCTGAAATCAACAATAATCTCTCGAGCCCAAGCAAGGTGAGATGGGCTAACAGTAAATTATTTCTTCAAGGTAACTAGGTCATTTTGCTAAAATACTCACTTAAGTCTTACGTAACACTCTAGCTACGGTTTCCAAGAAGAACCAACCCCAACATTGCTCTTCATTTTGCGAAACGAACCGGTTATATTTTTTTTTGCATGTCAATAACAGGTGTTGAAGATGAGTAGAATTGCCGGTAGGAATTGCTGACACATTTTTGAAAACTGAATTTATTTCCGTTTTTTTTTTTTTCGTTGTAAACAATACATTGTTTTGTTTATTTCCAAAGTCAATAGCCTCTGAAAACTTGCCAACTATCAGGTAGGCCCACTTGAACGAGCAGAGATACCTCTTGTCTTATTTACCACAAATTAAAATTGTTAATTAATTGATAAAGCCTCAAAACAATTTAAAAAAAATAAATAAAATAAAAAAGTAATTTGTAGTTTCAAATTTCCTGGGAAATTATAACAAGTAAAAAATTCCGGTGAATAATGTCGCTTAAAATTCTCTAAATACCGAATATCGGAAGATACCGTAATATGGCGGCTTTACGAAAAAGCGGGCCAACATGGCCCATTTACGAACCTAACATGCCTATGGGGAAAATACACATGTGTGCAAAATGTTAGCCTTCTTTCTCAATTCGTTCGGCAGATAGCGTGTTTCAAACAGACAGACGGACATCGCTAAAGCGTCTTAGAATTATACGCTGATCCAGAATATATATACATTGTAGGATCTATCATGAATATTTCGAGGAGTTTCAAACGGAATGACAAAGCTAGCTAATATACCCACCATAGAAGGGTGGGGAGGGGTATAAAAACTTTGCTGGCTCCTTAGGTTTAGCCATTCAAATATGTAAGCATTATTCATAATTCATAAGGACGATATGCCTCACGCCATCATAAAGGCTTTCAATTGTGTGGATGTCGGTGGCGGCAAAAGTAACGCCGTTGAAACTGGCATCACCTACTTTGATGTAATACCATAATTGGCAACCATGTCACATGAAATAGCTCTTGCCATAGTACAACAAGAAAGGTAGTTTAACTTCCACAGTGGGGGGGGGGGGGGGGGGGCAATTCCGCCTTTCCTTACGCCAGATAAAAATGTTTTTATACCCTCAGTCATATGGCTAAAAAGGGGATATATCATTTGATACGGCCAAAATGTGCCTCAGCGAAATAACGCTTTGAGACCCTAGGGCTTGTTGGACAAAATCCGTCGTGGAGTCGTTGTAGCGATTAACGTTCGTCCGTCTGGCTGTCTGCTACACACGATAACTCTCGAAGGGAGTATCCCATTTGATCCAAACTTGGTACATCGTAATGTTATTGTCAAACTTACATTGAATTCGGAGATAGACAATATCGGTCCACTCTTTCTGGCACCTCCCCCACAAAATGTTAAGATTTTCAAAGAAAAAAATTTAATGCACATAAAGAGAAAGAATATTCCGATTTTGCTGCAACTTAACAAATCCTAATATTTGCATCAGTGCTACAGCAGGTGCGTAAATGGACTATATCGGTTCACTCCTTCAAGTAAACCTCCAACACCTCCCCCCCCCCAAAAAAAAAAAAAAATTAAAATTTTTAATATTTAAAACTCTTCTAAAATGTGATGTAAGAGTCCAATCCACTTTAAATTATACACATCACAATATTTTCATTAACCCAAGGTGTGGTTTGAAGATGGAAGATATCGGTCCACTCTTTCTGGTACCTTCCCCACAAAGGGGCCAATATTTTGAATATTCATGAAGCTCATAAAACACTAAATTAACATCCAATTCCATTCAGACTTGGCACAGCTCGATATTTCCATCCACACAAGATCTGTTATAAGGATGGTAGAGATCGGACCAATGCTTCTGGTACCTTTCCCACAAAGTGTCAAAGTTTTGAATAACCAAAACGATCATATAAACCGAAATAAGCATCCGGTTCTCTTCAAATTACACGCATTACAATATTTTTATTAACCTAAGATCTGGTTTGAAGATCTTGCAACATATCAAAATACATTTCTGAGAATCGGTTAAAATTTTGATATAACTCCCACATATATCCTCAACCGATTTGGGGTTAATTGTGCATCAAATGGCCAATATCAGTTCAAATGACCTGAATTTTGGCACATCCGACTGAATTTAGTCTGGAAACAAATACGTCAAATTTGATGAAAATCGGTTCAGATTTAGCTATAGCTCCCATATATATATTTTATCCGATTTGGGATTTTAAGTCCCTCACATGCGTAATATTCATTCGACAACGATGATATTTGGTATTAGTTATCAGATACAGCTCAGAAATACCTCTGCAAAATTTTATCAAAATCGGTTCAGATTTGGATATAGCTCCCATATATATCTCCCACAGATTTCGGGTTAATTGTCCACCAAATGGCCAATATCAGTCTAAATGACCTGGATTTTGGTACATTCCACTGAATTCAGTCTAGAAACAAGTACATTGAATTTGGTGAAAATCGGTTCAGATATAGCTATAGCTCCCATATATATGTTTTATCCGATTTAGGTTTTAAGTCCCTCACATGCGTAATATTCATTCGACAACAATGATATTTGGTATCAGTTATCAGATACAGCTCAGAAATACCTCTGCAAAATTTTATCAAAATCGGTTCCGATTTGGATATAGCTCCCATATATATCTTCAACCGATTTCGGGTTAATTGTCCACCAAATGGCCAATATCAGTCTAAATGACCTGGATTTTGGTACATCCCACTGAATTCAGTCTAGATGCAAGTACATCAAATTTGATGAAAATCGGTTCAGATATAGCTATAGCTCCCATATATATCTTCAACCGATTTCGGGTTAATTGTCCACTAAATGGCCAATATAAGTCCAAATATCCTGAATTTTGGTACATCCCACTGAATTCAGTCTAGAAGTAAGTACGTCAAATTTGGTGAAAATCGGTTCAGATATAGCTATAGCTCCCATATATATCTTTTATCCGATTTGTTGTTTTAAGTCCCTCACATGCGTAATATGCATTCCACAAGAATGATAGTTGGTACCAGATATCAGATACAGCCCAAAAATACCTCTGCAAAATTTTATCAAAATCGGTTCAGATTTAGATATAGCTCCCATATATATCTTCAACCGATTTCGGCTAAATTGTGCACCAAATGTCCAACATCACTCCAAATGACCTGAATTTTGGCACATCCCACTGAATTCAGTCTAGAAGTACATCAAATTTTGTGAAAATCGGCTCGGATATAGCTATAGCTCCCATATATATCTTTAACCGATTTCGGGTTAATTTTGCACCAAATGGCCAATATCCATCCAAATGACCTGAATTTTGGCACATCCGACCGAATTCAATCTAGATGCAAGTACATCAAATTTTATGAAAATCGGCTCGGATATAGCTATAGATCCCATATATATCTTTTACCCGATTTGGGATTTTAAGTCCCTCACATGCGTAATATTTATTCGACAACAATGATATTTGGTATCAGTTATCAGATACTGCTCAGAAATACCTCTGCAAAATTTTGTCAAGATCGGTTCAGATTTGGATATAGCTTCCATATATATCTTCAGCCGATTTCGGGTTAATTTATCACCAAATGGCCAATATAAGTCCAAATAACCTGAAATTCGGTATATCCCACTGAATTCAGTCTAGAAGTAAGTACGTCAAATTTGATGAAAATCGGCTCGGATATAGCTATAGATCCCATATATATGTTTTATCCGATTTGGGATTTTAAGTCCCTCACATGCGTAATATTCATTCGACAACAATGATATTTGGTATCAGTTATCAGATACAGCTCAGAAATACCTCTACAAAATTTTATCAAAATCGGTTCAGATTAGGATATAGCTCCCATATATATCTCCCACAGATTTCGGGTTAATTGTCCACCAAATGGCCAATATCAGTCTGAATGACCTGAATTTTGGTACATCCCACTGAATTCAGTCTAGAAGTGAGTACATCAAATTTGGTGAAAATCGGTTCAGATATAGCTATAGCTCCCATATATATCTTGTATCCGATTTGGGATTTAAAGTCCCCCACATTCGTAATATGCACTCTACAAGAATGATAGTTGGTACCAGATATCAGATACAGCCCAGAAATACCTCTACAAAATTTTATCAAAATCGGTTCAGATTAGGATATAGCTCCCATATATATCTCCCACAGATTTCGGGTTAATTGTGCAGCAAATGGCCAATATCAGTCCAAATGACCTGAATTTTGGCACATCCCACTGAATTCAGTCTAGAAGCAAGTACATCAAATTTGATGAAAATCGGTTCAGATATAGCTATAGCTCCCATATATATCTTCAACCGATTTCGGCTTAATTGTGCACCAAATGGCCAATATCCGTCCAAATGACCTGAATTTTGGCACATCCGACCGAATTAAATCTAGAAGTAAGTACATCAAATTTGATGAAAATCGGCTCGGATATAGCTATAGCTCCCATATATGTGTTTTATCCGATTTGGAGTTTTAAGTCCCTCACATGCGTAATATGCACTCCACAAGAATGATATTTGGTATCAGTTATCAGATACAGTTCAGAAATACCTCTGCCAAATTTTGTCAAAAATCGGTTCAGATTGGATAAAACAAAAATCGAAAGAGGCTATATGCATAACCCATATCTCCCCCGCTATCTCATAAATGCAGAAACCACTTCAGTTCATTTAAGTAGAATTCCAAGCGACAAGAAACGTCACACTGCCAGTGAATTGAAATGACGTATATCTATGTGGGTTGTTGTTGTTGTTGTTTTTTTTTTACTGGATAGCTTGGCAAGTAATTAATTTTATATAAAAGCAACAAAAATTAATTCAATCTACAACAGTCGTCCATTGTAAGTGGCATAAAGAACATCACAGAAAGATCTCAGAAAAAAACGTATATTCTCTTGAGTTGTTGTTGTTTTTTATAGTGGGAGCGTGTGTGTGTGTTTTTTGTAAAAAAAAAATAAATAATTAAAAAATCAAAAAAAAAAACATGAAATTCATTACCGCTGCTATTATTATGGCTGGTCTAATAATAAATGCTGTGGCAGATGTTCGCTATCGCGGCAATGCTGTACATCCAGGTTGTTTGGAAAGCAACTAAGAAAAATATTCTCCAAAAAAAATAAAGTTTCCAATTTGCCTTTCTCTCATTTGTTTGTAGATTATCCCAACCAATGTTACTATGAGGACTTGAAACAGCCCATACCCAAAAATCAATCCTTTTCGCCCATTAATTTGGAGGATCATTGTGAACGTATCTTCTGTCGTTCCGACTATGTTCTCGTCATGGAATAGTAAGTAATAATTACAAAACAACAACAACAACCTTGGAAACGTATTAAAATCATAAATTTTTTGCTTTCAGTTGCGGTCGCCATAATTTGGCGCCCAATGCCACATGTAGCATTCGCAGTGATTCCCGCCAACCCTATCCCGGTTGTTGTCCCACTTTGGCATGCGAAAATGAAAGCAATTTTATTTAGAGAGAGTGTTTAGGCATTTTGTAAAAAAATAATGAATGAATTATTTAAAATGGGGCCACACATTCTCATATCCACACCTTCCCCCCCCACTTAACCAAAGATTGTGAAAAAAAATGGAAAAAAATATGTTTATGACAAATTGTTGAAAGAAAATGGAAATCTGTTGTTATTAAAAAAAAAATCCATAAATCGATGGTGTTTGTTTTTACAAAAAAAAAAAAAAAATCTTAAAAAAATAAAAAGCTGTAAGTTCGGCCGGATTGAACTTTGAATACCCTCCACCAATTGGAACAAATATGACAATTTTCAAAAAAAAAATCTTCTTTAGACTACAGTATCCATTACGAACTTCAAATACCAAATTTGAAAAAATTCCGGTGGATAATGCCGCTGAAATCATTAAAATACCGAATATCGGGAGGTAACCTTATAGGGGGGCTATACGAAGACTTGGACCTGCACAGACAATTTTCTGTCATAGGATGTAGCATCCATTACGAACATCAAATACCAAATTTGAAACAATTCCGGTGAATATCGCCTCTAAAATCATGAAAATATGGAATATCGGGAGGTACCCTTATATGGGGGCTATACGAATACGTGAACATACAGGGACAATTTTATGCCGAAGGCTGTAGCATCCATTATGAACTTCAAATACCAAATTTGAAACAATTCCGGTGGATAATGTCGCTAAAATAATCAAAATAACGAATATCAGGAGGTACCCTTACATGGGGGCTATACGAAGACGTGGACCTGCAGAGAACATTTTCTGTCTTAGGCTGTATTATTCATTTCAAACTTCAAATACCAAATTTGAAACAATTCCGGTGGATAATGTCGCTAAAATCATCAAAATACCGAATATCGGAAGGTACCCTTATATGGGGGCTATACGAAGACGTGAACATACAGGGACAATTTTATGCCGAAAGCTGTAGCATCCATTACGAACTTCAAATATCAAATTTGAAACCATTCCGGTGGATAATGTCGCTAAAATCATCAAAATACCGAATATCGGGAGGTACCGTTACATGCAGACTATACCAAAACGTGGACCTACATCATCTTTACAACAGATCTTGTGTTAGCAAAAATATTTGGATGTGTGAAATTTGAAGAGAACCGGATGGTTATTTCGCTTTCTTTGAGGGTTCTTCTTTTTTAAAACTTTGATCCTTTGTGTGGGAGGTACCAGAAGGAGTGATCCGATCTCTACCATCTTTAGAACAGATCTTGTGTTGGTGGAAATATTGAGCTGTGCCAAGTCTGAATAGAAGTGGATGTTAATTTCACGTTTTATGAGCTCCATGAATTTTCAAAACTTTGACCCCTTGTGGGGGAGGTACCAGAAAGAGTGGAGCGATATATTCCATGTTCACAGCAGATCTTGTTTTAGTAGAAATAATGCGATGTGTGAAATTTGAAGAGAACCGGATGCTTATTTCGTATTTTATTATCGTTTTTTGTTATTCAAAACATTGACTCTTTGTGGGAGAGGTACCAGAAGGAATGATCCGATCTCTACCATCTTTATAACAGATCTTGTGTTGATGGAAATATTGAAATGTACCACGTCTGAATGGAATCGGATGTTAATTTCTCGTTTTATGAGTTTCATGAATATTCGAAAATTTTCCCCTTTGTGGGGGAGGTATCAAAAGGAGTGGACCGATATCTTCCATATTCACACCACACCTTGCGTTACTGAAAATATTGTGATGTGTCTAATTTAAAGATAATCGGACTCTTACATCGCATTTTAGAAGAGTTTTAAATATTCAAAATTGTAATTTTTTTTTTTTTTTTGGGGGGGGGGGTTAACCGATATTGTCCATTTACGCACCTGCTGTAGCACTGATGCAAATATTAGGATTTGCAAAGTTGCAGTAAAATCGGAATATCCTTTCTCTTTATGTGCAGTAAATTATTTTCTTTGAAAATTTTGACATTTTGTGGGGGAGGTACCAGAAAGAGTGGACCGATGTTATCCATCTCCGAACTCAATGTAAGTTTGACAATAATATTACGATGTACCAAGTTTAGATCAAATCGAATAATCCCTTCGAGAGTTATCATGCGCAGCAGACAGCCAGACAGACAGACAGACGGACGAACGTTCATCGCTACATCGACTCCAAATATTCTGAAACGGATTTGGTACAACAAGGCCTAGGGTCTAAAACCGTTATTTCGCTGAGGAACGTTTTGGCCGTATCAATTGATATATTCCCTTTTTAGCCATATTACTGAGGGTATAAAAATATTTTTATCTGACTTAAGGAAAGGGAAATTGCTTTACCACCCCGCTCCCCCCCCCCTGGGGAAATTACTCTACCTTTCTTGTTGTACCATGGCAAGAGCTATTTCATGTGACATGGTATTACATCAAAGTAGGCGATGCCAGTTTCAACGGCGTTACTTTTGCCGCCACCAACATCCACACAATGGAAAGCCTTTATGATGGCGTGAGGCATATCGTCCTTATGAATTATGAATAATGCTTACATATTTCAATGGCTAAACCTAAAGAGCCAGCAACATTTTTATACCCTCCACCCTTCTATGGTGGGTATATTAGCAAGCTTTGTCATTCCGTTTGTAACTCCTCGAAATATTCATGATAGATCCTAAAATGTATATATATTCTGGATCAGCGTATAATTGTAAGACGATTTAGCGATGTCCGTCTGTCTGTTTAAAACACGCTATCTTTCGATCGAACTGAGATAGAAGGCTAACATTTTGCACAAATGTGTATTTTCCCCATAGGCATGTTAGGTTTGTAAATGGGCCATGTCGGTCCGCTAATTCGTATAGCCACCATATAACGGTATCTTCCGATATTCGGTATTTAGAGGGTTTTAAGCGACATTAGTCACCGGAATTTTTTACTTGTTATAATTTCCCAGGAAATTTGAAACTACAAATTATTTTTTTTTTATTTTATTTTTTTAATTGCATTGAGGCTTTATCAATTAATTAACAATTTTAATTTGTGGTAAATAAGCCAAGAGGTATCTCTGCTCGTTCAAGTGGGCCTACCTGATAGTTGACAAGTTTTCAGAGGCTATTGACTTTGGAAATAAACAAAACAATGTATTGTTTACAACGAAAAAAAGAAAAAATCGGAAATAAATTCAGTTTTCAAAAATGTGTCAGCAATTCCTACCGGCAATTCTACTCATCTTCAACACCTGTTATTGACATGCAAAAAAATAACCGGTTCGTCTCGCAAATGAAGAGCAATGTTGGGGTTGGTTCTCCTTGGAAACCGTAGCTAGAGTGTTACGTAAGACTTAAGTGAGTATTTTAGCAAAATGACCTAGTGACCTTGAAGAAGTAATTTACTGTTAGCCCATCTCACCTTGCTTGGGCTCGAGAGATTATTGTTGATTTCAGATAAAAAAAAACTCTGTTGCTTTTCGTTCCATTTAAATATATATTTTTGTAGTTCTTTGAAAATATTTACATAACCTCCAAAACAACCAGCCACACAATGGATGAACGAGGACAAACATGCTTCAGATAACTGTGCTGTAGTTTAATTCTTCACTTTTGGACGTATCAACATTTCGGCATATTTCAATGAATACTCATGGGTTTTCCATGTTTTCCAGACAATACCCTTGTTATTTGCTTCCTTCTTTTGCTTATATGGACCTGTTAGATGACTAAAAAATCAGTAAGATTAATATAATAATTAATAAGCATGGTAAACGAAAAAAAGTTCGGCCAGACAGAAATTACACATAACATTTCCACACCTGTGATAACATCTATCAAACCACCAGGCGCCTTTAAACCACTGGGCACAACTGCCATTGTCATTATCATTGTCCTTGTCCTTGGCACTGAATTGTTTTCCTTTATGATATGCCATGGCATCTCCAGCATCCCCACTATAATCACCCAGTATTGTAATTTTATAGTTTTGACCTTCATCGGCAATTTGAAAGCCATCATAGAGAGCGTAACGCTCTTCGCCTTCCCAATCTCTTAAAATTATTTTAAGTTCTATGTTCTCAGTGGCTGTGGTCAATTGATGCAATTTTTCTAGACCAATGAAAAATTCGCCATCGGGAGGATTTCCAAATCCCGTTTTGTATTCAGTCCAATTACGATAAAAATCAACAGAGCCATCCATACGCCTGAGAATTGTTGTCCAATTTAGCTGAGAATTCGATGTGGAATTTGACAAGGGAGATGACCTGTAATGTACATCAAGTTTTAAAAAAGAGGGAACATATTACGAAAATAAAAATAGAATGCAGTAGACAGTTGAAAAAATGGATAAAAATATTTGTTTAATTTCGACGAAACCGACGCCTATTGACCAAATACATCAGAAATGAGGAGAAATGTTAAGAAAGACCATAAATACTCAGGCTTCCATTCGTCTACATAAAATTGAGGTCTTGAGTTAAAAAAACTTGAGCTGCAAGTACATTAAGACTTCTTCGTAAAAAAACAAAGACTCGTAGGGTAAACAAGTACAAATTATGAGTCGAAATCGAACTAAGTCAACCTAAAACTCCTTTGTTCTTTTAGAAGAAGAAAAAGCCAGCCGATGACTTAAGCCAGTCAAAGAAGCTGTTTACGGAGTGAATTAAAAAAACTGCAACTACCAAATTTAGACTGCTCTCATTTCTAAGCCACTCGTCCGACAGCTGTTAAAATTATTCCAGTGACAGTTCATTATATTGTTTACAAGCGTACAAAAGCATTTTGGTGAGCATTTTCCAGAACAGAATTTATTCGTGATGGAATCCAAGCGTGATAAGGTGATTTCTTTTTATTTGGCTGGAAAACACAAGTGGCTATCGTTAGAGCCCTCCAGCATTTAAATGTGAATAAAATAATTTTGTGCGCTCGTTACCGCGATACTGGTAGCTTAGCCCGACATCAAGGAAGTGGACGGAAGAAAAGAGCAACATCAGCAGACATGGTTCGAAAAGAAGAAGAAAATTGAAACCCGCGTCGCAGTGGCCGAAAAATGGCTCTTGAGCTGATCACATCGAAATATTCCATTCGGCAAATATTGAAAAATGAGCTCGGGGTAAAGCCATTGAAATTCCAAAAAGTGCAAGAACTTACACCGCAACAGAAACAGAAAGAAAATAGACTCAAAAGAGCTAAACAGTTGCTTCGCTTGGCCGAAAATGGTGAACTGCCAATGAGAAAACATTCGTTGTCGACAGCAGTTTGTAAACAAACAAAATGATCGTGTTTACCTGCCAAAGAGGTCAGCTGAAAATGTGCACCTTCGGTTGGCCGGCCACCAGAACTCAAGCGCCGGCCATGGTGAGTGAGGTTGAGGGCCGCCATAACATCAGATGGTCGCTCTCCGCTCGTATTAATCGATCGTGGCATCAGAACAAATGCCGAATATTATAGCGAAAATATGCTGGCGGGTGTATTAAAGCCTTGGGCACGCAAAGATTTTGGCCGCAGACCTTGTACATTTCAACAGGACTCGGCACCATTGAACTCAGCAGCGCACCACCCAAAAATGGTTACAAAATGAGGTTCCTCGCTTCATTTCCAGCGCACAATGGCCACCAAAAAACCTCCGGATACCAAACCGTTGGACTCCGTTGTGTCTGGAGTATATTGGAAAGCAAGATTGGCACTAAAAAATACCAAAGTGTCGATCATCTCATGCAAGTGCTTCACCGGGAATGGGCCAAATACCGCAGAACAACATTCGGGCAGCGGGCGACGATTTCATTGGCCGTTTGAAGGCCATAATTCGTGCCAAAGGTGACCAAATCCAACAAATCTACACTTATTCTAAAATTTGATGCTATTTGAGACATTTTTTGCTTTCATTCAATAAAATTAAAAAAAAAATGTTAAAATTATGGCGTTTGACTTTGTTGCAGTCTTGTTTTTTATCTCACCCTGCATGTGCTTGCCCCTTATGGTCCAAAGTTGTGAATAAATTATGTAGAGAAGTAGAATTTGTAGAATTAAGCTCTAGAATTGGGAATAGTGTTCAATTTAATTTATTAACAGAAATGGTAACAAACTTGATATCCTCCTTTTTTTGCCTCTGCCATTATGGCCAAATGAACGAGTATAGGTTGGAACATTTATTCAATGACATAGAGAAAACATTTTTGTACATACCCATTACTGGCTTCCACGGTCCACTTGCTGAGATTATTATGCATCCCTTGGTAATGATTCATTATTTGTTTTATTTCAATCCCTTGTTGCTGTTGGCTGAAAAAAGAAAAACCACAAAATATTAATTTGGGGCATTTCTTCGGTCACAACAAATGCCTTGGGAGAGGTTTTATTGTTCAGTGATATGGCCATGATATTCCCCCTTTGGAATTGACAAGGGAAATCAATACACCTACATTTTTGTTAAGTCGTCAATTCTGAAATAAAAAGTGATATTTGAAGTCTAGCTACTCTCTTCTTCTTCTCGCTTCATTTTATCTCAAATACCCACTTTTGGTTCACATCGGCATTATGGGTTTTCATATCAGCAATTTGGGTTTTTATATCTGCAATATGGGTCCTCATATCAGCAATATTGCTGTTCAACTTTTGCGTTTCCACCAACAGGGTATTCACTTTTAGAAATAAGTTCTTCCACAAAATCAAACGATGCTCATCTTCATGGGGATTCTAAAAATGTTTCAAAAGACCTAACAATACCCCTCAAATGTTATTATTGCCTTCAACTCACATAGTACTCCTCTTGGGGAGGGGTGCTGCTGGAATTGGTGTCTGCGCCATAAACTGTATTATCGCAGATTAATATTTTCAAAATAAAAGCAATTACAAGAATTGATTTCATTTTGTTTCCGAATATCTGCCACAATGAAGATTCTGAAACAAACTGACGTATGATGAGACCAAAAAATGTTTTCCCAACCATTGTCTTCTTATCAAAAAATATGACCCCGGCAAGTGGCTGACATGCGAACTTATCTCTTCATACGAGGAGGGAACTGAGTTAATTCTTATACGCTCTAGGAACCTAAAATTCTTGCTCTTATGTCACGTGCAGAATTTTGTTGAATTTGAGTTTTATTTGACAGGTGGGAAGAGTGTTCTTTGTGCGCTCTCACAAAACCCCCAATTCGCCAAGGACAAATTTACGGGGGAATAACAACCACAAAATATACATGAGTGTGTGTGTGTGTGTGTGTGTAAATTTTGGAAGTCTAACTTTAAATGCAAATTTATCAAACATTTCCTCTACGGTCGGCCCACGTTTTGGTATATCCCCCCATATAATGGTACCCCTCCCTATATTCAGTATTTTTATAATTTTAGCGGCCTTATTCACCGTAACTGTTTCAAATTTGGTATTTGAAGTTAGTAATGGATACTACATCCTATGACAGAAAATTGTCCCTGTATGTTCACGCCGTCGTATAGCCCCCATATAACGATACCTTCCGATATTCGGTATTTTGATGATTTTAGCGATATTATTCAACGGAATTGTTTCAAATTTCGTATTCGGAGATCTTCATGGGTACTTCAAGCTGTGACAAAAAATTACTTATTCAGGTCCTCGACTTCGTACAGTCCCTGTTATATGGCTATACCGATATTCGGCATTTTAATGATTTTAGCGACGTTATTCACCGGAATTGCTTCAAATTTGGTATTTGAAATTCGCAACGGATACTGCAGCCTAAGGCAGAAAATTGTCTCTGCAGGTCGACGCCGTCGTATAGCCCCCATATAACTGCACCTCCCGATATTCGGTATTTTGAAAATTTTAGCGGTATTATCCAACGGAATTGTTTCAAATTTGGTATTTGAAGTTCGTAATGGATACTACATCCTATGACAGAAAATTGTCTGTGCAGGTGCAAGTCTTCGTATAGCCACAACATAACTGCACCTCCCTATTTTCGGTATTTTGAAAATTTTAGCGACATTATTCACCGGAATTGTTTCAAATTTGGTATTTGAAGTTAGTAATGGATACTACATCCTATGACAGAAAATTGTCCCTGTATGTTCACGCCGTCGTATAGCCCCCATATAACGATACCTTCCGATATTCGGTATTTTGATGATTTTAGCGATATTATTCAACGGAATTGTTTCAAATTTGGTATTTGAAGTTCGTAATGCATACCACAGCCTAAGACAGAAAATTGTCTCTGAAGGTCGACGCCGTCGTATAGCCCCCATATAACTTCAGCTCCCGATATTCGGTATTTTGATGATTTAAGCCAAATTATTCACCGAAAATGTTTCAAATTTGATATTTGAAGTTCGTAATGGATACTACAGCCTTGGGCAAAAAATTGTCCCTGCATGTTCACGTCTTTGTATAACCCCCATATAACTGCACCTGCATTTTGAAAATTTTAGCGACATTATTCACCGGAATTGTTTCAAATTTGGTATTTGAAGTTAGTAATGGATACTACATCCTATGACAGAAAATTGTCCCTGTATGTTCACGCCGTCGTATAGCCCCCATATAACGATACCTTCCGATATTCGGTATTTTGATGATTTTAGCGATATTATTCAACGGAATTGTTTCAAATTTGGTATTTGAAGTTCGTAATGCATACCACAGCCTAAGACAGAAAATTGTCTCTGAAGGTCGACGCCGTCGTATAGCCCCCATATAACTTCAGCTCCCGATATTCGGTATTTTGATGATTTAAGCCAAATTATTCACCGAAAATGTTTCAAATTTGATATTTGAAGTTCGTAATGGATACTACATCCTATGACAGAAAATTGTCTGTGCAGGTCCAAGTCTTCGTATAGCCACCATATAACTGCACCTCCCGATATTCGGCATTTTTATGATTTTAGCAACATTATTTACCAGAATTGTTTCAAATTTGGTATTTGAAGCTCGTTATGGATACTACAGCCTATGACAGAAAATTGTCTCTGCAGGTCTACGTCTTCGTATGGCCCCCATATAACGATACCTCCCGATATTCGGTATTTTGAAAATTTTAGCGACATTATTTACCGGAATTGTTTCAAATTTGGTATTTGAAGTTAGTAATGGATACTACATCCTATGACAGAAAATTGTCCCTGTATGTTCACGCCGTCGTATAGCCACCATATAACGAAACCTTCCGATATTCGGTATTTTGATGATTTTAGCGACATTATTCACCGGAATTGTTTCAAATTTGGTATTTGAAGTTAGTAATGGATACTACATCTTATGACAGGAAATTGTCTGTGCAGGTCCAAGTCTTCGTATAGCCCCCATATAACTGCACCTCCCGATTTTCGGTATTTTGATGATTTTAGCGATATTATTCACCGGAATTGTTTCAAATTTGGTATTTGAAGTTCGTAATGGATACTACATCCTATGACAGAAAATTGTCCCGGTACGTTCACGCCGTCGTATTGCCCCCATATAACTGCACCTCCCGATTTTTGGTATTTTGATGATTTTAGCGACATTATTCACCGGAATTATTTCAAATTTGGTGTTTGAAGTTCGTAATGGATACTACAGCCTTGGGCAAAAAATTGTCTCTGCAGGTTCACGTCTTCGTATAACGGCAACATTCGGTATTTTTAAGATTTTAATAGAATTTTTAACGGATTTGTTTTATTTATTTATTTTTTATTTATTTATTTTTTTTATTTATTATTTTTTTTTTTTTTTGAAAATTTCCAAATTTGTTTCAAATGTTGGAGGGTATTAAAAGTTCGGCCTGGCCGAACTTACAGCTTTTTTACTTGTTAGTACTAATTTCCCCCCACAAGCCCAGTGTGCCGAATGTTTGTCTTTACGCCAATGATCTAATGAGCTCAAGTTCGGCTTAATCTTTAGTTGTCATCTCTAGTACATTTCGTTTTTTTTTTTTTTGCAGTTTTTGTTTCTGCTATTCTTTGCTAAATATTTTTATTATTGTTTGTCTTAATTAATAATAAACAAGCTGACAGGCTGGATGACTGCAAAACCTATTACAGCATCTAGCCCCTTTCTCTCGCGCTCTCTCTCTCTTTCATCTCTCTCGTTGGAAGTATAAAAACGAATTACTCAACTGCCACTTTGTTAGTTTATGACAGGCTGGCTGTTTGAAGAAATTAATTATTTAAAACAATGAAATTAGTTTACGCCTTTACACTTTGCATTGCTGCTATTGTTTTTGTGCATCAATTGCCAGGTAGGTGGAAAGAAAATTAGTTTCTATTTTTTTGCGATTATATAAATGAAATTTTCGAAATTTTCATACACAAGGAACCTCTGCTGTCACGGAACCTGTGTGTGCCTATAGAAATTCTCAAGATGATACGGTCTTCTTGAAATATCTACCCTATGCCAAGCGTGGTGAAGAATATGTGGATTTTGGCACTGATGGCAAGTGTTTGAAGAAGGCAACCTGCAGCGATACCTTCAAAACCGTGGTTGATGAGTAAGTTTTCTTTTGTTTTTTTGACTTTAAAAAATGTTTCATAACCTACATCACAATAGGTTAAGGGCATTTGGTCTTGGTGCATTTGTTTGTAACGATATTGAGCCATAATTACTTTTGACGATCTTCATAGAATCACTTTCTGAGGCGATTTAGGCAGTCAGTCCGTCCGTCTGGCCATGTATTGTTGTGAACAAAATGCAGAGAGGAAATTTTCCAAACAATATTTGAAATTGGTGAGAATCGGTTAAAATTTGGGTATAGCTCCCATATATATATTCAACCGATTTCGGGTAAATTGTGCACCAACTGGCCAATATCAGGTCAAATGACCCGAATTTTGGTACATCCTGCCGAATTCAGTCTGGAAGCAAGTACATCAAATTTGGTGAAAATCGGTTCAGATATAGCTATAGCTCCCATATATATAATTCATCCGATTTGGGGTTCTAAATGCCTCACAAGCGTAATATGTACTCCACAACAATGATATTTGGTCGCAGATATCAAATACAACCCAGAAACACACTTGCCAAATTGTATCAAAATCGCTTCAGGTTTGGATGTATCTGCCATATATATCCTCAGCCGATTTCGGGTGAATTGTCCACCAACTGACCAATATCAGTCCAAATGATCTGAATTTTGGTACATCCTGCCGAATTCAGTCTGGAAGCAAGTACATTAAATTTGGTGAAAATCGGTTCAGATATAGCTATAGCTCCCATATATATAATTCATCCGATTTGGGGGGTTTATGTCCCTCACAAGCGTAATATGTACTCCACAACAATGATATTTGGTACCAGATATCAAATACAACCCAGAAATACCCTTGCTAAATTTTATCAAAATCGGTTCAGATTTGAGTATAGCTCCCTTATATATCATCAACCGATTTCGGCTTAATTGTCCACCAAATGGCCAATATCAAGCCAAATGACCTGAATTTTGGTACATCCTGCCGAATTTGGTCCAGAAGCAAATACAGTACATTTGGTGAAAATCGGTTCAGATATAGCTATAGCTCCCATATATATGCTTCATCCGATTTGGAGTTTTAGGACTCTCACAGGCGTAATATGCATTCGACAACAATGATATTTGGTACCAGATATCAGATACAGCTCGGAAATAAGTCTATCAAATTTTATCAAAATCGGTTCAGATTTGGATATAGCTCCCATATATATATCTTCAACCGATTTCGGGTTAATGGTCAACCAAATGGCCAATATAAGGTCAAATGACCTGAATTTTGGTAAATCACATCTAATTAATTCTAGAAACAAGTACATCAAATTTGGTGAAAATCGGTTCAGATATAGCTATAGTTCCCATATATATGTTTTATCCGATTTGGGGTTTGAGGACCCTCACAAGCGTAATATGCACTTCACAAGAATGATATTTGGTCCCAGATATCTTATAGAGCTCGGAAATACCTCTGCTAAATTTTATCAAGATCGGTTCAGATGTGGATATAGCTTCCATAGATATCCTTATTTCAGAATTATATCCGATTTCATCCGATTTATTGTTCAAATAATAATAGGTTGATAGATGGTGTGATTTACTTCAAATAAATTATTTTGTTACGGGAGCCCTACTAAATATACATAGTGGTGTAGGGTATCATATAGTCGGCCCCGTCCGACTTTTGACTTTTCCTTACTGGTTAACTTAAAAATATGTTTTTTTTTTTTTTTTGTTTCAGATGCAAACAATTCCCCGTTACCTGTGCCAATAAAAAACGTTACGATGGTGTATTTCCTGCTTGTTGTGTTAAGTGCTAAAATGTCTTGATGACGGATTTTTGTAACATATATAATATATATACTATATAAATATATATAAATACACTTTTTTAAGAATAAAAATTAAAATCAAATTCGTGCTCTGTTTAGGTCCTTGGACGTATTTTCATTTCAACAAATTTCATCGAATAATTAAAACCCTTCCATGTGGACCATAGTATTTTCGGCATCTCAAAGCATTCACCCTGTGTCCTGTACACCGAATTCAAATTGCTAAAACGAGAGAGAGAGAGGGAGAGTTACTCTCAGAGAATTCTCAGAGACTCAATCATTTGCCATGACATCCCTTTCCCACTCACCTATCCACACATTGATTAAACCACCAGCCGCCACCATAGTTGCGTGGACACATACCCGAATTGGAATGATCCAGTGTGGAGAATTTCATGCCCTTGTGATAGGCCAAGGCATCACCGGCTGTCCCAGAATACTCGCCCAATTCCTTGAGGGCATATTCCTCCGATTCACTGCCAATCTGAAAGTGATCATAGCGGGCATAACGCTCCTCATACTCCCAGTCACGCAGCGTGACCAGCAATTCATGCGCTCCCTCATAGGTGGTTATGGTGTGCAGTCTTTCCAGGCCCAAAAAGAATTCACCCTCGGGATTGCCAAAACCATTGCGATAGTCATCCCAATTACGTTGGAAATTTTCGGAGCCATCTTGACGACGTAAAACTACTGTCCATTCATGCCGGGGCGGCGATGCTGTGACCGAGGATGAGGCAGCGGATTCTCGTGCTGGCTGTGCGGTTACTCGTTTTTCCACCACTTGTGCCGCTGGACATTTTCTCTCCCTTTTGATGTGCTTGAATATATTGGATATTTCGTGGCCCTGGTGAGATTGCCTGGAACAGAGGATTCGAATTATGTTGATTTTTTTTTTTAAATTTCCAAATACTTTTCTCTCATCTCCTGCATGAGTTGACTAAGAGAGTTCGTTTCATCCAGAAGTCTATTGAGTTTTGAATAGAGTACCCTCCACAGTTCGGCATCATTGTCTTCAGGTATGGGGTCCTAAGATAGAGGGAGAAAGCGAAAAAAAATTAAATATGTAAAAAAGCTATAAGTTCGGCCGGGCCGAACTTTGAATAACCTGCACCATTTGGAACAAATTTTCAAAAAAATAAAATCCATTGAAAATTCTGTAAAAATCTTAGAGATACCGAATGTAGCTGTTATATTAAGGTCTATACGACGACATGGACCTGCATAGGTAACATTTGTCATAATCCATTATAATATTCAAATGCGAGACTTGAGAAAAAAAATAAGAAAATAATGTCGCTAAAATCATCAAAATGCCGAATATCGGGAGATGCCGTTATATGGGGGCTATACGATAACGTGGACCGGCACAGACAATTTTCTGCCATAGGCTGTAGCATCCATTACGAACTTCAAATACCAAATTTGAAATAAATCCGTTGAATAATGTAGCTAAAATCATCAAAGTTCTGAATATCGGGAGTTACCATTATATGGAGGCTATACGAAGACGTGGACTTGCACAGATAATTTTCTGTCTCAGTCTGTAGTATCCGTTACGAACTTCAAATACCAAATTTGAAACAATTCCGTTGAATAATGTCACTAAAATCATGAAAATACCGAATATCGGGAGGTACCCTTATATGGGGGCTATACGAAGACGTGGACCGGCACAGACAATTTTCTGTCTTAGGCTGCAGTATCCGTTACGGACTTCAAATACCAAATTTGAAAAAATTCCGTTAAATAATGTCGCTAAAATCATCAAAATACCGAATATCGGGAGGTACCGTTATATGGGGGCTATACTCAAAAGGTGGACCTACATATTCTATTTTCAATGCCAAAAGTCCTGCAGACATAACATACATTTAAGTAAATTTTTATCAATCTACTTCAATTCGTTCGGAAGCTAGAGTGATTTCCATAGACGGACGGATATCGCTAAATCGACATAGAATTTTATGCTGATCAAGAATAAACGGAATGACAAACTTAATATACCCTCCAAACTATGGAGGAGAATAAAAATTCGGTGAAAATTTGGGTGGCGCGTGCTGAGTCAACTTTGCAAATCGTAATAGTTTCATCAGTGCTAGGTCAGATGTGGAAGTCAACAAAATCGGTTCACTCCTTGTGGTACCTCCCCCACAAAGTGTCAATATTTGGAGTATCCATGAGGCTCATAAATCACCAAAATTAACAACCGATTCCATTCCAGACTTGGCACATCTCAATATTTTCATCAACACAATATCTGTTAAAATATGGTAGAGATCAGACCATCTCTTCTGGTACCTGCCCCACAAAGGGCCAAAGTTTCGAATAAACAAAACGATCATAAAACCCGAAATAAGCATCCAGTTCTCTTCAAATTACACACATCCCAATATTTTTATTAACCCAACAACTGGTGTGAAGATGGAATATATCGGTCCACTCCTTGTGGTACCTTCCACACAAAGGGTCAAAATTTTGAATAACCACGAAGCTCATAAAACGTCCAATTAACACCCGATTCCATTCAGACTTGGCACATCTCAATATTTCCATCAACACAATATCTGTTTTAAAGATGGTAAAGATCAGACAATTTCTTCTGGTACCTCCCCAACAAAGGGTCAAAATTTTCGAATAATCAAAACGATCATAATATCCGAAATAAGCATCCAGTTCTCTTAAAATTACACACATCACAATATTTTTATTAAACCAAGGTCTGGTGTGAAGATGGAATATATCGGTCTATTCCTTGTGGGACCTCCCCCACAAAGGGTGAAAATTTTGAATAATTGTAACTTTTATAAAATTGGATGTAGGTGTCCGATTGTCTTCAAATTACACACATAACTGTATTTTTATTAACCCAAAACCTCCCCCACAAAGTGTCAAAGTTTGGAGTATCCATGGGGCTCATAAATCACCAGAATTAACAACCGATTCCATTCAGACGTGGTACATCTCAATATTTCCATCAACACAATATCTGTTTTAAAGATGGTAGAGATCAGACAGTTTCTTCTGGTACCTGCCCCTCAAGGCTGGGGGTATACATCTGTCGGTAAAACCGACTGATACTATTTTACTTCTCCTTTTTGGCCCTTAGATGTGATGATTTATTTCGTTTTGTTTTTTTTTCGACTCACCTGAGCCTTGGCATAATGCAGTCCAACAACCAGAATCAAGAATATCCACCGGAATCTCATTATGTCTTCTAATCTTGTTGTACAGTTTACGTTCGAAATCTTACTAAACCTCTTCAAAGTATATTAGGGTACTTATATGCAGTTTTTTTTTTTGGATTATTAACATAAAAGATTTAAACAAACAAGGCGTTGAAGATAAAGTATTCATTTGGAGTTCGCAACGACCAAGGGGATGACTATACTGAGAAAAAAAAAAAAAACAAAAATGGGAGCAGTCTCTATATTTTGAAATATTTAGAGGCACTCCTTAGAAGCAAAAGGTTTAAAATCTTTTAAAACGATAGCCCTTTACGTCACTACCTCATATATCTTCCCCCAAAAAAAAGAAAATATCCACATCCCTGCATGAGAAGCCTTCATAAGTCGACCCATTATCCTAAATTCTTATCTATAAGATAAACATATTACTATATATCTTATCTCCACACATATTGCATAGAGATTTATCTTCTGTTTTCGGTTTTGTTTTTTTTTTGGCGAGAAAATATTTATGTTTGTGAAATAACAATTTTGAATTTTGCAATGTTTGGCAATGGATTCAAATTGTTTGTTTAGCACATATTTTCGTGGCAAAACATACACAATGGGGTTTAGATAAAATTTCATTAACGATATATCCACTAAAGGTAAAGGAGGAACGGTGATGCCGGGAAAACGAAACGACAAATAAAAAACATAGACAATTTTCTATCATAGGCTGTAGTATCCATTACGAACTTCAAATACCAAATTTTGAAACAATTCCGTTGAATAATGTCGCTAAAATCATCAAAATACCGAATATCGGGAGGTGCCGTTATATGGGGGCTATACGAAGGCGTGGGTCTGCACGGACAATTTTCTGTCTTAGGCTGTAGTGTCCATTACGAACTTCAAATACCAAATTTGAAACAATTCGGGAGAATAATAATCGCTAAAATTATCAAAATATTGAATATCGGGAGATACCATTATATGGGAGCTATACGAAGACGTAGACCTGTACAGACAATTTTTTGTCATTGGTTGTAGTATCCATTACGAACTTCAAATACCAAATTTCAAACAATTCCGTTGAATAATAATCTCTAAAATTATCAAAATACCGAATATCGGGAGGTACCGATATATGGGGGCTATACGAAGAGGTGGATCTGCATAGACAATTTTCTGTCATAGGCTGTAGTGTCTATTACGAACTTCAAATACCAAATATGAAACAATTCCGGTGAATAATGTCGCTAAAATCATCAAAATACCGAATATCGGAAGGTGCCGTTATATGGGAGCTATACGAAGACAAGGACCTGCACAGACAATTTTTTGTCTTAGGCTGTAGTGTCTATTACGAACTTCAAATACCACGATTTGAAACAATTCCGGTGAATAATAATCGCTAAAATCATCAAAATACCGAATATAGGGAGGTACCTTTATATGGGAGCTATACGAAGACAAGGACCTGCACAGACAAATTTCTGTCTTAGGCTGTAGTGTCTATTACGAACTTCAAATAGCAAATTTGAAATAAATTCAGTGATTGATGTCGCTAAAATCATCAAAATACCGAATTTCGGGAGGTGCCATTATATGGGGGCTATACGAAGACGTGGACCTGCAGAGACAATTTTCTGTCATAGGCTGTAGTATCCATTACCAACTTCAAATACCAAAATTTGAAACAATTCCGATGAATAATAATCACTAAAATCATCAAAATACCGAATATCGTGAGGTACCATTGTGTGGGGGCTATACGAAGAAAAGGACCTGAACAGACAATTTTCTGTCTTAGGCTGTATTACCCATTACAAACTTCAAATGCCAAATTTGAAACAATTCCGGTTAATAATAATCGCTAAAATCATCAAAAAGCCGAATATCGATAGGTACCATTATATGGGGGCTATACGAAGACAAGGACCTGCACAGACAATTTTTTGTCTTAGGTTGTAGTATTCATTACGAACTTCAAATACCAAATTTGAAACAATTCCGTTGAATAATGTCGCTAAAATCATCAAAATACCGAATATCGGGAGGTACCATTGTGTGGGGGCTATACGAAGACGTGGACCTGCACAGACAATTTTTTGTCTTAGGCTGTATTACCCATTACAAACTTCAAATACCAAATTTCAAACAATTCCGGTGAATATTGTCGCTAAAATCATCAAAATACCGAAAATAGGGAGGTACCATTATAAGGGGGCTATACGAAGACAAGGACCTGCACAGACAATTTTTTGTCTTAGACTGTAGTATCCATTACGAACTTCAAATACCAAATTTGAAACAATTCCGTTGAATAATGTCGCTAAAATCATCAAAATACCGAATATCGGGAGGTGCCGTTATATGGGGGCTATACCGAAACGTGGACCTACATTGTCTATTTTAAATACCAAAAGTCCTGCAGACTTAATATACATTCGAGTAAAATTTTATTAACCTACTTCATTTCGTTCGGAAGCTGGAATGATTTCCACAAACGGACGGATATCGCCAGATCGTTGTAGAATTTTTTGCTGATCAAGAATATATGTCTAAAATGTATATTTCGAGGAGAGGTTACAAACGGAATGACAAAGCCATAGAATGTTGGAGGGTACAAAAAGAAGATTTTTAAATATCCATAGGAATCCCTGAGGGTATTTTTCCTGCAAAGCATCTACCAGTTGCATTACCTTTTTAATTCAAAGACCAGCATTTACATCTACAGAACACTTTGTACCCTACACCACAAGGTGTGGTGGTCAGGGTATTATGTCTTTGTGAAATTGTTTGTAACAGGCAAAAGGAAACGAGATAGACCCATAGTTCCTTTTGATGATCTGCATAGAATCACATTCTGAGTCGATTTATGCATGTCCGTCCGTCTGTCTGTCTGTCTGTCCGTCTGTCCATGTATTTTTGTAAACAAAGTACAGTTCGCACTTATTGCCCTATCCAGATGAAATTTTGCACAAATCATTTGTTTGGCCCAAGGACGAACCCTATTAAAATTGGAGATAATTCGTCAAAATTTAGATATAGCTCCCATATATAACTTCGTCCGATTTACTTTTTATTGTGCACCAAACGTCTAATAATTGTCCAAATGGGATGAAATTTGGCACTTACGACCGAATTGAGTCTAGAAGCTAGTATGTCAAATTTGGTGAAAATCGGTTCAGATATAGCTATAGCTCCCACATATACTGTTCATCCGATTTGTTACCTACAGCCGTAATATGCACTCCGTAACAACGATATTCAGGGAAATATATCAAATACAGCTCAGAAATACATTTGCTAAATTTTATCGAGATCGGTTCCGATTTGAATATAGCTCCCATATATAACTTCGTCCGATTTACCTTTTATTGTGCACCAAACGTCTAATAATTGTCCAAATGGGATGAAATTTGGCACTTACGACCGAATTGAGTCTAGAAGCTAGTATGTCAAAATTGGTGAAGATTGGTTCAGATATAGCTATAGCTCCCACATATACTGTTCATCCGATTTGTTATTTTTGTCATCCGCAGCCGTAATATGCACTCTGTAACAACGATATTCAGGGAAATATATCAAATACAGCTCAGAAATACATTTGCCAAATTTTATAGAGAACGGTTCCGATTTGGATATAGCTCCCATATATAACTTCGTCCGATTTACCCTTTCTTGTGCACCAAACGTCTAATATTTGCCCAAATGGGATGAAATTTGGCACTTACGACCGAATTGAGTCTAGAAGCTAGTATGTCAAATTTGGTGAAAATCGGTTCAGATATAGCTATAGCTCCCACATATACTGTTCATCCGATTTGTTACCTACAGCCGTAATATGCACTCCGTAACAACGATATTCAGGGAAATATATCAAATACAGCTCAGAAATACATTTGCTAAATTTTATCGAGATCGGTTCCGATTTGAATATAGCTCCCATATATAACTTCGTCCGATTTACCTTTTATTGTGCACCAAACGTCTAATAATTGTCCAAATGGGATGAAATTTGGCACTTACGACCGAATTGAGTCTAGAAGCTAGTATGTCAAAATTGGTGAAGATTGGTTCAGATATAGCTATAGCTCCCACATATACTGTTCATCCGATTTGTTATTTTTGTCATCCGCAGCCGTAATATGCACTCTGTAACAACGATATTCAGGGAAATATATCAAATACAGCTCAGAAATACATTTGCCAAATTTTATAGAGAACGGTTCCGATTTGGATATAGCTCCCATATATAACTTCGTCCGATTTACCCTTTCTTGTGCACCAAACGTCTAATATTTGCCCAAATGGGATGAAATTTGGCACTTACCAGCGAATTGAGTCTAGAAGCTAGTATGTCAAATTTGGTGAAGATCGGTTCAGATATAGCTATAGCTCCCACATATACTGTACATCCGATTTGTTATATTTGTTACCCACAGCCGTAATATGCACTCCGTAACAACGATATTCAGGGAAATATATCAAATACAGCTCAAAAATACATTTGCTAAATTTTATCGAGATCGAGGTTCAGATTTGAATATACCTCCCATACATAACTTCGTCCGATTTACTTTTATTGTGCACCAAACGTCTAATAATTGTCCAAATGGGATGAAATTTGGCACTTACGACCGAATTGAGTCTAGAAGCTAGTATGTCAAATTTGGTGAAGATCGGTTCAGATATAGCTATAGCTCCCACATATAGTGTTCATCCGATTTGTTATTTTTCTCCTCCGCAGCCGTAATATGCACTCTGTAACAACGATATTCAGGGAAATATATCAAATACAGCTCAGAAATACATTTGCCAAATTTTATAGAGAACGGTTCCGATTTGGATATAGCTCCCATATATAACTTCGTCCGATTTACCCTTTCTTGTGCACCAAACGTCTAATATTTGCCCAAATGGGATGAAATTTGGCACTTACCAGCGAATTGAGTCTAGAAGCTAGTATGTCAAATTTGGTGAAGATCGGTTCAGATATAGCTATAGCTCCCACATATACTGTACATCCGATTTGTTATATTTGTTACCCACAGCCGTAATATGCACTCCGTAACAACGATATTCAGGGAAATATATCAAATACAGCTCAAAAATACATTTGCTAAATTTTATCGAGATCGAGGTTCAGATTTGAATATACCTCCCATACATAACTTCGTCCGATTTACTTTTATTGTGCACCAAACGTCTAATAATTGTCCAAATGGGATGAAATTTGGCACTTACGACCGAATTGAGTCTAGAAGCTAGTATGTCAAATTTGGTGAAGATCGGTTCAGATATAGCTATAGCTCCCACATATAGTGTTCATCCGATTTGTTATTTTTCTCCTCCGCAGCCGTAATATGCACTCTGTAACAACGATATTCAGGGAAATATATCAAATACAGCTCAGAAATACATTTGCCAAATTTTATAGAGAACGGTTCCGATTTGGATATAGCTCCCATATATAACTTCGTCCGATTTACCCTTTCTTGTGCACCAAACGTCTAATATTTGCCCAAATGGGATGAAATTTGGCACTTACCAGCGAATTGAGTCTAGAAGCTAGTATGTCAAATTTGGTGAAGATCGGTTCAGATATAGCTATAGCTCCCACATATACTGTACATCCGATTTGTTATATTTGTTACCCACAGCCGTAATATGCACTCCGTAACAACGATATTCAGGGAAATATATCAAATACAGCTCAAAAATACATTTGCTAAATTTTATCGAGATCGAGGTTCAGATTTGAATATACCTCCCATACATAACTTCGTCCGATTTACTTTTATTGTGCACCAAACGTCTAATAATTGTCCAAATGGGATGAAATTTGGCACTTACGACCGAATTGAGTCTAGAAGCTAGTATGTCAAATTTGGTGAAGATCGGTTCAGATATAGCTATAGCTCCCACATATAGTGTTCATCCGATTTGTTATTTTTCTCCTCCGCAGCCGTAATATGCACTCTGTAACAACGATATTCAGGGAAATATATCAAATACAGCTCAGAAATACATTTGCCAAATTTTATAGAGAACGGTTCCGATTTGGATATAGCTCCCATATATAACTTCGTCCGATTTACCTTTTCTTGTGCACCAAACGTCTAATATTTGCCCAAATGGGATGAAATTTGGCACTTACCAGCGAATTGAGTCTAGAAGCTAGTGTGTCAAATTTGGTGAAGATCGGTTCAGATATAGCTATAGCTCCCACATATACTGTTCATCCGATTTGTTATATTTGTTACCCACAGCCGTAATATGCACTCTGTAACAACGATATTGAGGGAAGTATATGAAATACACCTCAGAAATATCTTTGCCAAATTTTATCGAGATCGGTTCAGATTTGAATATAGCTCCCATATATAACTTCGTCCGATTTACCTTTTATTGTGCACCAAACGTCTAATAATGGTCCAAATGGGATGAAATTTGGCACTTACAACCGAATTGAGTGTAAAAGCTAGTATGTCAAATTTGGTGAAAATCGGTTCAGATATGGCTATAGCTCCCACATATAATGTTCATCCGATTTATTATTTCTGTCCTCCGCAGCCGTAATATGCACGCTGTAACAACAATATTTGGGAAAATATATCAAATACAGCTCAGAAATACATTTGCTAAATTTTATCGAGATCGGTTCAGATTTGAATATAGCTCCCACATATAACTTCGTCCGATTTAACTTTTATTGTGCACCAAACGTCTAATAATTGTCCAAATGGGATGAAATATGGCACTTACGACCGAATTGCGTCTAGAAGCTAGTATGTCAAATTTGGTGAAGATCGGTTCAGATATAGCTATAGCTCCCATATATAATGTTCATCCGATTTGTTATATTTGTTACCCACAGCCGTAATGTGCACTCTGTAACAACAATATTTGGGAAAATATATCAAATACAGTTTAGAAATACATTTGCTAAATTTTATCGAGATCGGTTCAGATTTGAATATAGCTCCCATATATAACTTCGTCCGATTTACCTTTTATTGTGCACCAAACGTCTAATAATTGTCCAAATGGGATGAAATTTGGCACTTACGGCCAAATTCAGTCTAGAAGCTAGTATGTCAAATTTGGTAAAGATCGGTTCAGATATAGCTATAGCTCCCATATATAATGTTCATCCGATTTGTTATATTTGTTACCCACAGCCGTAATATGCACTCCGTGACAACGATATTCAGGGAAGTTTATGAAATACAGCTCAGAAATACATTTGCTAAATTTTATCGAGATCGGTTCAGATTTGAATATAGCTCCCATATATAACTTCGTCCGATTTACCTTTTATTGTGCACCAAACGTCTAATAATTGTCCAAATGAGATGAAATTTGGCACTTACGACCGAATTGCGTCTAGAAGCTAGTATGTCAAATTTGGTGAAGATCGGTTCAGATATAGCTATAGCTCCCATATATAATGTTCATCCGATTTGTTATATTTGTTACCCACAGCCGTAATGTGCACTCTGTAACAACAATATTTGGGAAAATATATCAAATACAGCTCAGAAATACATTTCCTAAATTTTATCGAGATCGGTTCAGATTTGAATATAGCTCCCACATATAACTTCGTCCGATTTACCTTTTATTGTGCACCAAACGTCTAATAATGGTCCAAATGGGATGAAATTTGGCATTTACGACCGAATTGAGTCTAGAAGCTAGTATGTCAAATTTGGTGAAGATCGGTTCAGATATAGCTATAGCTCCCATATATTACGTTCATCCGATTTGTAATTTTTGTCCTCCGCAGCCGTAATATGCACTCTGTAACAACAATATTTGGGAAAATTTACCAAATACAGCTCAGAAATACATTTGCTAAATTTTATCGAGATCGGTTCAGATTTGAATATTGCTCCCACATATAACTTCGTCCGATTTACCTTTTATTGTACACCAAACGTCTAATAATTGTCCAAATGGGATGAAATTTGGCACTTACGACCGAATTGAGTCTAGAAGCTAGTATGTCAAATTTGGTGAAGATCGGTTCAGATATAGCTATAGCTCCCATATATAATGTTCATCCGATTTGTTATATTTGTTATCCACAGCCGTAATATGCACTCCGTAACAACGATATTGAGGGAAATATATCAAATACAGCTCAGAAATATCTTTGCCAAATTTTATCGAGATCGGTTTCAATTTGGATATAGCTAAATTAATATTGCACCAAATGGGCAATACAAGTCCGAATTTAAAAGATACAAATGCTTCGCTGATATCATTCTCCAAATCTTTTCTAGGAAACCCCCTCCTTTCTTTTCCAACAAAATGAAAATGTTATTCTATAATTTTTCTTTGTTCATTTTTTTTTTTTGCATTTCTTTAACTCTTCTCAAAAAAAAAAAAAAAAAACTAAAAATAAATTCATATTATTTTCAAATACAGAAATACAAAGTAAATTACAAAATAATGGATGTGTATTAATTTTTAAAAGTTATAAAGTGTGTATAAAAATTTACAAACTAAGGTTGAAAGAAGAAGAGAAAAATAGTCTTAAAGATCAAGAAATCAAAAAACAGGATTAATACCAAAGAAGCAAGCTGCTAACTAAGAAAAGGAAAAATGATTGGCATTATTTTTCCCCAAGGAATTTCATTTAGTTTCTAGGTGGTACAGCTAAAGTTTGAAGGGCACACTTATTCCCTTTTCCTCCCCCTCCCTCCTGGGTATTTCCTTTTCGAAGAGTATTTATTTAAAAGTGGTTTTGTTTTGTGTGTTTTTTTATTGGATTTTAATTTATTTTTTTAAAATAGTATTTTTGTGTTTTCTTTTTATCTTCTTTTTCTTTTCTTTTATATTAAGCTTTACTTCTTTGCTGTTGTTCAGAGATAAAGAGTACTTCTTAGATGCCTACAATTCTGTGTGTGTTTTTTGTTAATTACAATTAAAAGTAATATAAATTATGCTCCATATAATATCCTTTTTCCTTCCCTTCCAAATTTTGGCCGATCTGGTGGAATGGAGTCGAACCAATTTATTTTTAACAAAAAATAATAAATGGTTGTCGAATGCAGCAGCCTTACTTCTGGGAATCGGAATATATGCAGAGCAGCAGGAAAGAGAGGGGAAACGACGACAATGAAGAGGAGGGTGAAAGTGTGTGTGTGTGGGTGTGAGAGGATGGTTGGTTGGTTTGAAGGTTTACAAGTCTTCATCCTCGTCGGGCAAAGCGGTTTCTTGGGCTTCCTGCAAATCTCTTTCGATTTGTAGTTGCCAGTCCTTGTCCATTTTGACTTCTGGAGGCAGCAAGGCTGGCATGGCCACAAACTCCAAATTGGGATCACCAACCAATTTACGGGCCAACCAAAGGAAAGGTTTCTCAAAATTGTAATTTGATTTGGCCGAGATGTCATAGTACTAATGAGGGATAAAGAGGTATAAAAATATTAACATAATTTCCAAGCATATGCTTTAGAGTTCATTACCTGTAGATTCTTCTTTCTGTGGAACACAATACTCTTGGCCTTCACCTTGCGATCCTTGATGTCGACCTTATTGCCACACAACACAATTGGTATGTTCTCGCACACACGCACCAAATCTCTGTGCCAATTTGGTACGTTCTTGTAGGTAACACGCGACGTCACATCGAACATAATAACGGCACACTGTCCCTGAATGTAATAGCCATCACGTAAACCACCGAATTTTTCCTGGCCAGCTGTATCCCAGACGTTGAATCGGATGGCACCACGATTTGTGTGGAAAATCAATGGATGCACCTCGACACCGAGTGTGGCAACGTATTTCTTCTCAAATTCACCAGTCATGTGACGTTTGACGAATGTTGTCTTGCCGGTACCACCGTCACCGACCAAAACGCATTTGAATGTTGGAATATCTTGTTCGGGTTGTGCCATTTTGGTTTTTTTCTTTCTTCTATTTAGACAATTGACTTTTCAAAAAGAGAAGAGCTGAAAATACAAGAAAGGAAAAGGAAATTGTTAAAACAGATACTAAAAAGTAAAAAAAAAAAACTATAAGTTTGGGCGGGCCGAACTTGGAATAGCCTCCACCATTTGGAACGAATTTGGCAATTTTCAAAAAAATAAAATCCGTTAAAAATTCTGTTAAAATCCAAAAAAAAAAAAATACCAAAACGTAGAACTGCACAGATAATTCTCTGTCTTAAGCTGTATCCATTACGAACTTGAAATACCAAATTTCAAACAATTCCGTCGGATAATGCCGCTAAAATCATCAAAATACCGAATATCGGTAGGTAGCCTTATAGGGGGCTATAGGAAGACGTGAACATACAGGGACAATTTTATGCCGAAAGCTACAGTATCCATTACAAACTTCAAATACCAAATTTGAAACTATTCCGGTGGATAAGGTCGCTAAAATCATCAAAATACCGAATATCGGTAGGTAGCCTTATAGGGGGGCTATAGGAAGACGTAAACATACAGGGATAATTTTATGCCGGAGTCTGCAGTATCCATTTCAAACTTCAAATACCAAATTTGAAAAAATTCCGATGAATAATGTCGCTTAAATAATCCAAACACCGAATATCGGGAGGTACCGTTATATGACGACTACACAAAGACGTAAACCTGCACAGGCAATATTCTGTCATAGGCTGTAGTATCCATTGCGAACTTCAACTACCAAATTGGTCACATTTCCGGTCAATAATGAAGCTAAAATCATCCATATACCGAATATTGGGAGGTACCATTATATGGGGTCTATACGAAGACGTGGACCTGCCCAGACAATTTTCCGTCATAGGCTATAGTATCCCTTACGAACTTCAAATGCCAAATTTGAAACATTTCCGGTAAATAATGTCGCTTAAATCATCAAAATACCGAATATCGGGAGGAACCTTTATATGGCGTCTATACGAAGGCATGGACCTGCACGGACAATTTTCTGTCTTAGGCTGTGGTATCCATTACGAACTTCAAATACCAAATTTGAAACAATTCCGGTGAAAAATGTCGCTAAAATCATCAAAAAACTGAATGTGGGGAGGTGCCGTTATATGGGAGCTATACAAAGACGTGGACCTGAACAGACAATTTTCTGTCTTAGGCTGTAGGAACTATTACGAACTTCAAATACCAAATTTGAAGTATTTCCGGTGAATAATGTCGCTTAAATCATCAAAATACCAAATATCGGGAGGTACCGTTATATAAGGGCTATACGAAAACGTGGACCTACATGGCCCATTTTCAATACCCAAGGTCCTGCAAATATAATATTCATTTGAGTAAAATTTTATCAATCTACTTCAATTCGTTCGGAAGCTAGAGTGATTTCCACAGGCGGACGGACGGAAGGACATCACTAAATCGACATAGAATTTTATGCTGATCAAGAATATATATATAAACCTTATGGGGTCTAAAATGTATATTTCGAGGTGTTACAAATGGAATGACAAACTGAATGTACCCTTCATGCTATGGTGGAGGGTATAAAAATTGCAGAAAAAATTTCGGATAAGGATAACAGTCGATCATGGAATATGCTAATTGTTACATATAGATGGGAGATCTATGCAGTGCATGCTATTGTAACAGGACTTTGATGAAGGTATGCTTTGGTTCCCCATAGATAAAACAAGTGCCAGACGGACTTGTGGGGAAAATTAACATCAAAAGCCTTTGAGAGGTCTTCAAAACATTGAATGTCTATCAGAAAAACTTTTATAGAAAGGATACCTCAAAGGTTTACAAATAGTAGACCTTATAAATGTCAGAAGCCATCCCAACTATGGGAAGGTCTTCCATAAATCTCCAACCCATCCAGTGGGTATTCTACACCCAGAAGACCTTAAGACATAATTGATTTCTTTATCTTGAATTTATAATGCCTTCGACGAACTAGGAACTGTTTTCCGAACCTATGGCATTTGAAATGACAGAAGTCATCCCAACTATGGTAAGGTTTTCAATAAATCTCCAGCCCATCCAGTAGGTATTCTACACACAGAAGACCGCTCAAAAAGACCTTAAGACATAACAGAGATTTCTCTATCTTGAATTTGTAAATCCTTCGAACTAGCAACTTTTTTCCGAACCTATGGCATTTGAAATGACACAAGACATCACAACTATCGTAAGGTCCTCTATAAATCTCTAGCCCATCCGGTAGGTATTATACACACAGAAGACCTCTCAAAAGTCCTTAAAACATAACTGATTTCTTTATCTTGAATTTATAAATCCTTCGGACTAGGAACTTTTTTCCAGACCTACGGCATTTGAAACTCCTGCAATCTTTTAAAGAATTTAATGTCTTCCCATATTGGTTTTGTCTCTTTCATTTTACGTTTGTTTTCCCATTCTCACATTATCCTTTTCGGTTCTTTTTTTCACTTACTCTACAAATGCTTGGCTTTATTTTTTGTTTCTTGTTTTTTTCGACGTAGTGTAGAACCGGCTTCTTTTGTAAAATCGATTTCCCCACAGCCAAGTTGTTGTAAATTGTTTTTTTTTTCGGCGGCTTTGGTTGTTGTGGTTTTTTTTTTCTTAAACAGGATTTCAACCAGAAAAAAATATGTCACTTATTTCAAAAATTGTGTATTTCTGCAATCAACGACAACAACAAATAATTAACAAATAAATTTTTTTGGCGTTGATATTTTTTCCAGTGAAGATCCTTTCTTTAACAAGGACGAGTGATGACTGAAGAGACAAGGCAGGGAATGAACTTAAGGTACCCTTAAAACGAAGATCTAAGCTAAAGGGCGACAAGAACAACCGCAAAGGATCAGAGGAAAAAAGAAAGGTAGAGTAAATACACCACCACAAATTACTTTACAACGCTCCTTAGGTAGGTAGGACAAGCAAGCGCGCACACAACAAGAAAAGAGAAGCAAAAACAAAATGCATGTTTCCGTTCTGCGTTAAAGTAAAAATAAAAAAGAACCAGCTGTTTGCAGCAGCAGGCATTTCATCAGTTGGCATTGTGTTGCCTGCCATCTTCGAGAAGGCAATACACAAATCTTTACACGATCACACTCTTCTTTGTTATTTTTTTTTTGCATCAGCAATTTCACAGTAAAAACAACAGGAGGAGCAGTTGAACTCTGGCAAAGAAGATGCACAATAAAATATAAAGAATTAGGAATAACCCCTGGAATTCGAAAAACACACACAAAACCGACGGCAGATGTTAAGGTGAATTCGATAGAAGAGGAAAGATGGAGATTACAAAGGAGTGGAAGGGGAGATAAAAGGAAATCATAATAGCAATTATGGAAATTTGTGACAAAATAGTAATAGAATATTGCGAAAGGAAATAGGTTTATATTGGTGGCATGGGGTTCGATGGAAATCTACAGATTCTAGGACCTATATTCATTGAAGATATACAGGTATTCTTCCATGATAATGAATGACTTATGTTTCTGCTGATTTTCTGCTAAAAGAATTCCTTAAATGATCAAATCGGATGAATCATATATATGGGAGCTATAGCTATAACTGAACCGATTTTCAGCAAATTTGATGAACTTGCTTCTGGACTGAATTCGGTCGGATGTGCCAAAATGCAGGTCATTTGGATTGATATTAGCGATTTGCTGCACAATCAACCCGAAATCGGTTGGTGATAAATATGGGAGCTATATCCAAATCTGAACCAATCCTGATAAAATTTAGCAGAGGTATATCTGGGCTGTACCTGATAGCTTGTACCAAATGTCATTCTTGAGGGGTGCATATTACGCATGTGAAGGACTTTAAACCCCAAATCGGATGAAACATATATATGGGAGCTATAGCTATATCTGAATAGATTTTCACCAAATTTGTAGTACTTGCTTGTAGACTGAATTCGGTAGGTTGTGCCAAAAATCAGATAATTTGGACTGATATTGGCCATTTGGTGCACAATTAACCCGAAATCGGTTGAAGATATATATGGGAGCTATATCGAAATCTGAACCGATTCTCAGCAATTTCAATAGGGTTCATCGTTGGGCCAAACAAATATTGTTTGGAAAATTTCATCTCAATCGGATAATATATGCGACCTGCACAAGAATACATGGACAGAGGGACGGACTGACATGCATAAAGTAATTCTATGAAGGTCTTCAAAATTACCTATGGGTCTATCTCGCTTCCTTCTCCATGTAAAAAACAAATGCACGAAGTCATAATACCCTTACCACTGTGTAGTGTAGGGTACAAACATTAAAATACAATGCATGGAAGAGAACAATATGAAGTATTCCTGATAAATAAAGTCTTTTGGAGCCTTTTTGTGTAACGAAGATTTCTAGACGGTCTTCTAATGGCCAGGGGTCTGCAAAGGGTCACATAGATGCAGAAGAACTACTCAAGACCTTCGTGACATTTCTTCTATTCCTAAATCATATATGGCTGTCTCTATATATACTTGTTGCAGGTCTTACAATATCTCCGAAGAGCTTTTTCAGTGCTTCCCGCATAGAATACTATGTAGAGATTTCGTTGAGTTTTTGTTCTGCATAATAAACACCATTTCTCAGAAGGCCTTTTTTACGTACAAGATATTTCTAAAGGTTTTCTATACCTAGAACTTTGAGGTCTTCCATATATCATATATAATAATCATAAATAATAAATGCGACCTGCACAAGAATACATGGACAGGGGGACAGACTGACATGCATAAAGTAATTCTATGAAGGTCTTCAAAATTAACTATGGGTCTATCTCGCTTCCTTCTCCATGTAAAAAACAAATGGTTTTCTATACCTAGAACTTTGAGGTCTTCCATATATCAGCTTTGTGGCTGTCTACCATATGTATATTGAAAGCATTTTGGGCCAGCCATGCATTGAAGAACTTCCATGGGACATCTACACTTGAAACTCCAAAAGCTCCAGGCAGTCTATGTGTGTAGGTATTTTAAATAAGGAAGGACTTGTATGCATTGAAGACACTGATGAGAACTTTAATGTATAAAAGACTCCCAGTAGCTTTTTTATAAAAAAGACCTACTACATGTGGATTGCATCAACAGAAAGTCCTCTATGTATTGCTACTCCAATTGGTAGATATACCCGTGTTAGAAGTTTTTAAGATTTGCAAATTTCTGAAATAAAAAATTAAATGAATTTCTAACAAAATTTCCTAAAAACTATACAAATCTTTGTTATGTTGTTCCCTTGTTTATCTCATCAATGTCATTTTCCAGTAATAATTCCTATTAGCTTCTAAAATTCCATTAAGTTGAAATTTTCTGAAAAAAAAAACTAAAATATATTAAAATGGTTTCCTTGAATAATCTCTAATTTTACAAATCTGTATTGTTTTTTATCTGCGATTTTTCTCTCATACACTAAAATCACAAAATTTTTCTCATCCTTAAATTCTCAAAAAATAAATTCTAAGCACTCATCTCAGATTCTGCAGTTCAAAAAAAATTAAAAATTATTAAAATTTTGTCATGATACGATTTTGCTTTTAATGATTACTTATAGCTGGTTTCTTCCCCATATTTATTCTATGAATCATCGCCATAGAAAAGCACACGTTTCTGGCTACGCAAAATAAATTAAATTTGGATTCACACAAAGAAACAACCGGGCGGCATGTGTGGTCAATCATATTGATGTAGCCTTGTGGACATGGAGTTGAGAAACACGAAAAAGCCATGAAGGGAAACAAACGAAAAAAGAAAAACAACGCAAACACTTCTGGCGCCAAAACTTCAAGTTCATCACACACATTCATTCAAACAAGTAGAGAGAGAGGTGAGTAAATGCATTAAATGGATGAGTGGCGTGTCTATGGACTACAACTCTTTTTAGAAGATCAATAAATGGCAAATAAAGGAAGCAAATTAGATGGGCGAAAAATAATTAACAAATATTAACCGAAGTTAAAAAATAAATGAATAAATGGAAGTTTGTTGCCATGTTAAATAACAGAGTCACAAACTGTCAACAACGTCAAATACAGCAGGTCATTTTAACGAAAAACAAAAAAAAAAAGGTTGAGGGTCGCTGCAAAAAAAAATGCCTAAACCAACCTAACCTCAATCTTTATGAATGACGATTTTATTGAGAAAAGTCAGTATGTGGTTACAAATTAGGGATTTTTTGAAAATAATTGAGCAAACTATCAAAACATTGCCTTGTCTTACAAATTCTATTGATATTTCCATGTAAACATAAAAAGAAACATTAACAACGCCAAGCGGGCGAACGAACACATGTTTTCCTCATGTGCGAAAAAAAAAAACTTTTTGAAATCAACGACAAGATTGTCAGCGTTCGCGTCACGTCGGCAGAGATGTCTGCAAAGCGCAAAGGCTACATTTGCAATGCATCACACAAGAATGCGTAAATGGAAGGTGGCGTCGTCAGCACATAATATAAAGGAATATGGACAAATTTCATCATAATTTGTAATTTCCAACATGCCCTACTCCCATATAAATCGCACTTATTCACGTTTCGGTTTGCTTTTGCCATAGAATATTCTACAAACTTTCGGCATTTTTTGTGATTTTGCACACACACTCACGCACACACATATAAAAATTCAAATACACCGTATAATGAGAACCGACGAAGAGAACTCCACTCCACGCTATTGCCGATGAGTTGAGTAAATGATGATTTAATAAGTTTTTTCTTGCAATATGTAATTATAATTTAAACAATTATTTAATTTAGTGTTAAATCGTTGCACATACTTTTTTGCTAATTCTTTTGTGGTGAATCTGAGGATCCTTGGTGTTTTTCGTGGCCAGCAAATTCCTTATAACACTTGGAACACACAACTTTCAATTGACTTGACTGCAAAAATCCGGGAACGATGAAAAAGCTTGTCTCGTTGACAATTCAATTGTGTGTGGCCGTGGCTACACTGGCGAAAGCGTTGTTACGTTAATGTATGACAAACTGTGTTATCATTTTCGAGTGAATTTCGTTGGACTTTCATTGAAGGCTGTCATTGAAGCATAGGTTTTGTTAGAAAATATAATTTATATTTACATAGGCAAATTAGAATTTCTTTTACAATGTAAAGAGGGGAAATTAAAGAAACTTCAAGAACATTACAATAGAAAATGCCAACGGCGACAAAAACAGTTGCGCACACACACTACGGAGAATGGTATCTAGCTACACATGTTATCATTGTACAGTGAATTTAAAAATTAAAATTTTTAACAATTCGCAGAAGAAATTTGTTGGAATTTAATTAAAAATTAACTGATTTTTAGCTACATTATAATGTAATTTGTATGTAATTATTATAGCAGAAGTACGCATTTATGCTTTCGAAAAACATATGCGGGAAACGTTTTCTACGTCACAACATTACTGCAAAGTGAATGCTTGGAAGAAAGTAAAATAATACATATTTTTGCTTAAATGTTAAAATATGGGGATTTTAGTAGATTCTAATAAGGAACGAATGAGAATTTATTTAGAATATTATTTAAAGGACTGTTAAAACAACAACAAAAGCACGATCAATAGTGTTGTTAACATTTTACAGTGAATTTTTGTTCATATATATGTGTTATCATTGCAAATTGAATAATAAAGAGGATTTACTAGTCTTTGTTATAAACTTTGATATTTTATATGATTATTGATAGTTTTAAGTATAAAATATAAAATGAATTTAAATATTTTTTTAAAAAAGGTACATTTTTTAAATTAAAAAAAATTATTTTTTATACTTTTTTTAATATTTTTGAATTTCTAAATAAATTTGTTAATATTTTTAGCTATTATAAAAGTTTTACAATGCTCTTAAAGTAGTTTTGAGTTGAAAATACATTTTTATGTTTTTCGTAAAGTATATATTTAAAGTTTTGTTTTTAACAATTCTTTGTTTTTTTTTTTTTTAATTTTTAAATTTGTAAAAATTATTTTTTTTGAATATTCGTTCATATTTTTAACAACAGAAGAAGATTTTTAAAATATGTTTGGATTATATTGTTTTTTTTTTTAAACAAATTTCTTGATTTTTCGAATATCGAATATCTTAAATTTACAAAATTTTGTCAATGAGATGTTGTCAAATGAATAATTTTGAAAATATCATTGCATGACTTTAGCTTCTTAACTCTACCATGGAATTTGCAAAAATTAGTTATTTTAATATTTGTTGCGGGCCTTGTAAACGAAAAATCCCAAGTCGACAGCAAAAAAAAATTTACGTGGAAGGGCCTTAGAAAGTGGCCTTTTCGCCTACATGGTGGCCACCAACCATGAAAAACCACTAGCTTCCAGTATGCGCTAGAGTTGGGGAAGCCAGCGGTAGCTATAATGAACACTCCCGGATGGGCAGGCCACTGTAATGCCTCTCGTGACCGCCGTGTTCACTAAGTTTTTTTTTGTTTTCTTTTATGGGGGAGTTAATAATGGAGACACCTGGGCACTGAAAAGGGGGTAAACATAGTGCCAAGTATGTTTAGCCATGCCCAGGTGCCGTTTTGCTTGTTTTTTTTGATTCGTTGGGGTGTAATGGTTTGTCGTTGCACCCTTTATAAAATATGGGTGGACAACTGGATTGTCATGCCATCAATCCATTGCCCACACCGATCGAAAGCCCAACATGTGAAATACAGGAAACAATATTCTCCATCATAGGAAAACCAAATAAACGCTGGGGAATACTTGCTTCTATTGAAAGAATTTAATGTTTCCTGCATCTCATCATGGGGGCCATACCTGCAAGAAAAAAGCTGAAAAGAAAGAAAAAAATATTAATAAAAATTTTAATAATTAAAACTGGAACGATACCGCTTGGTGTTGGCTGTTGGTGTTTTGCGTGATTTTGACTTCTTAGTAATTTTGACATTTGGGTCATATGGTGAATCTAAGTCTCCAAATTTTAGGAAGTGTTCGGACAAACGAAAGATCCGTGTCGGCAAAACAGAGCGTAGAAAAATTGAATGATACTGTATTATCGGCAAAAGGGGATGTTTTTAAGAGTGAAAGTTACTCTTAAAAGGTTCGGAGAAAATGGGATTTCAGAATGTTGCAAAGGGTTTGTTGCAGATAAACCTAGAGGGGGACGACTGGTTTTAGGAAAAAAGGGACAAATCTTGAGGGCTAGGAAAATGGCTAGTAATGGAAAGGAACCATTTTTGTTCCCGAACCTATAAAAGGTAGTACTGATGGGGAAAAACAGATTAGTTATTTAGTGGTGTTGAGCTAAAAAGCCTTTTTTTGAACATATAATCGAAATATATTGACATTTTTATTTGTGAAAAAAATCTTTTGTTTTGTGAAAGAAAAAAAAATAAACGTGTAATTGGTAATTAGGTGACTGGAGGGAGGAGAGAATAAGCCTTAAGTGTCAAAGGTTAATTAAACCGTTTCTTAAATATACTCCGACAAACAAATAAGGTCGGAGTCGGGTACAGACAGCGATATCTTGTGGGCAATATTCACATTAACACCACTGACCGACATTTGTACTTAAAGTGGTAAGTCAACTGTACCCAACGATATAGTGTCACCCGAGTACCATCTATGGGTGGACTGACACATTGAATTAACTCTCCACTCGTCAGTTTAAAGCTCAGCACCCAGAAAATACCCAATATATTTCCAACTTTGATTCTATGCAGTGAAGTCTCCAACCTGTTTTTTTTTTAACGTCACAGTGTTCCGGGATTACATATAAACCTCTAACTATTTAAGTAATTCCAACGCAACGAATTCTTATTCTGACTAATGTTAAAAGGTTGCGGATGTGACGAAGTATTATTAGACTTCATCAGGATTTGAATGGTCGTAGAGGTGACCCTGGAGTATAAGACATATTGACAATTACAAACACATACAACACATTAACACATCACGAATTTTATTAATTTTTTTTTCGACAACCAATTTTCATATTTTTAAGTTTTTTTTTTTATTTATTCCTCTATGTGTATTTATTGTTTATTTGAAATTTATTTATGTGATCTACTGTTAGAGTTAGGTATATCAACTTAAATGTTTTATTGAGTTTTTATTTGGACATTATTAGTTTATGTTCCTAGTAGGCAAGTTTTGAAACTATTCGTCGGATCCCCTTTGAGTCCAGGTAGAAAAGAGCTCTTTTTTTTTTGGTGACGTTAGGGTGGGTCGTATATTCGATAGTATAAAGCATGTTTATTAGAGTAATTCTGTGTTTTGATCCTTATTGGATATTGTTTAGAGTTCGTCCAAAGGACTAAAGAAAACATTATAGTTATTTTCTAATCTGGTCAAAAGACCGTTCGTAAAAAAAGGTTAAAAAAAAAGAGAAATAATTATTACTTTGCTCTATACTCTTTTAACGAGTTATTTTTATTATTAAAGTTTAATTTATATTTTTTTTATAATTTTATCAATACAATTTTTTTGTTAGTTTTTTTTTTTATATATTAGTTTTAATATTAATTATAATAAAATGACTTAATGTATGTTTAAAGAAAGAAAAGAATGAGGATGTGTTAAAGAGTTATTAAGGAGGGAATAAAAGGGAGGTAAGTGGTGTGGGATTGTGCGGAAAAAGGGGTCATCAGGACAATAAAAGGAAGAGATGATCAAAGGTAGGGAGGGCGGCTAAATGGCTCGTGTGTCAACAGACGTTATGGATTTGGATGGTATCATGTTCATCATTATAGTGTTGTTCTTTTGTTGGTGAATTCCCATAGTTTATTGTTGTTGTTCCTGAGCCGGATGTTGGGATGGGACTCACCCCAATGGGAGTCGGCAGAGCTGGTCGGCGATATCAAGACATCTCAGGCTGCCTAAGAGGGACACATAACAATATGGCGCCCAAACCAAAGAAACCATAGGGTTTGTAGAAGTTAGGAAGTGTATTCCATCGAGACACTTGGAAATAGACCACTAGAAGTAAAAGAAAATAGACCAACATTACTACTTTGCGTTTGGAACGACGAATTCAAAGGGTTTTTGTAGCCATTCTGGACAGGTGCCAGAACTTGATGTACAAAAACGTTTGGAGCCCGTGTTTTATATGGAAAGTATGTGATGAAAAATACAGACCAAGATAGTTTGTGACCCGCTGATCAGAAGGTTAAGCGGTTTCGCACAAATTATCTTGGATAGATGGCAGAGAATAGTATCCGTTTGAAATTTAAAAGTGACACAGATTCATTAACAGGATATCCGCTCTGGATTTAACCAGAGGACAGATGTATCCGTTTAGATGATCTGGGAAAGCTGTAACGTCTTCGGTGGGAGGCGTTATAGTGCACGTATTAAATTGTTGTTTTTTTATTTTAATTTTGTGTTAATGTTTGATTGATCCATCAGTTCCATAAAGACCATAATAGCCTGCAACCGCACACACCACTCCTCTCCGAAAAAAACCTCCTGTAAAGACAGATAAAAATATTTATAATTAGAATTGTGTTTAAATTGTATTTTTTGCGTTGATAAAAAGTTGTAATGAGTACAGGGACTAGGTCCAAAGTAAAAGCTAAAAAGAGAGATAGACCACTGTTATTTGATTTAAATAGAACTATAGATAATTCAGAAGGAAAGAAAACAAAGGTAGCCAGTGACTCAACAGAAATGTCTGAAGAAACACCTACAGGTGGCAGTAACGTCCATGATTTTTCAGAAACGATAAATAGCCGAACCCCCATCATGAATTCCCTAGGACCTGTGTTCTTGCAAAGTGCCTTAGAGCGAAATAGAAATGTGCAGAATACAGACCAAATAAAGGCTTTAGAGAATTCAGTTCAGTCTGTCCAATCTGAAATGAACGAAATTAAAAAGGCATTAAGCGAATTATCGATTAATATGCAGAAGATCGTTCAAAATACGGTCCAGCCTACACAACCTCTTGCGAATGTGCCAATAGCTCTAAATTCAAACACCAATATAGCTCAAAATGTTTCAGCCCGAAACAACGATATTCCTAATCGTTCTCATAGCAATACCGTTCCAAACAGCGACGCTCCAACAACTTCCAATAATAGTTTACCCCCAATAAGTACTTATCCGGGTAGACCACTGCCCATTGAACCAACCAAGGGAATGAATATCGTTCGTATAAATAAACTGGGACTAAATTTTGATGGTAGCTCAAATGGTCTGGGTGTAGAAGATTTTGTTTACAGACTTGAGTATTACCAAAAGCAGTATAAAATACCCTGGACTGAGATAATTAGGGATTTCCCACTATTGGTTTCCGGTAGGGCAGAGTCGTGGTATTGGCTCTTTCAAAAGACCCATCAATTTCATGACTGGGAGGAACTAAAGTACAGTCTATTGAGTCAGTATCAATCGTCTCGCTCTAATTTTGAGATTCTCACTGACCTAGCCCAAAGAAAGCAACACGCTAATGAGTCGGTAGATAGCTTCTTCCACACAATGGGTCAAATCAGAACAAAATTGGTTCAACCAATTTCAGAATTTGATATGATCAAGATAATGAAAAAGAATATAAAAGAAAATATCGGGAGAATTGTCTATCCAATACAGGTCACCTCTGTTGAGCAACTCCGAATCGAGTGCAACGAGGCTGAAAAAAACTTCTTGAGACGAGAAAATAAACCAGCCTTTACAACATCTCGTCCAATTAGGCAAGTTAGTGAACTTCACGAGGAAATGGACTTAGTGACAGAACAATCATACGCAGATGAAGAAATTGAAGTGTCCGCTATCCAAAATGATAGGCGATTAAAACCGCAGCTGACTTGCTGGAATTGTAGAAAAACTGGACATGGTTTTCGTGAATGTGAAGAGACCACGAGATCCCTTTTTTGCTACAAATGTGGCAATCCTGGAACTACAACACCAAAGTGTGGTATTTGTCAGCAGGGAAACTACAAGAAGGGCGTAGAGATGGAAGGGGGCTCGCGTCCGAATTACAACCCCGGAAAGTAATCTCTCCAAACATTAAACTCCAGCACAATAATGAATGTCATAACGCAAAATCCTACGCCCAAAGAAGACATCAAATTCCGCTTGATGAGCGTCGGAAAAATTATGATGAAGTTAGGGATAGAATCTTCGGAGAATTTGATTATCCAAAATACTGTAAAAAAATTCCCAAAGTTCGTCAAAAATTTAGAGATAAAAGAAGAAATTTTAAAATAATTGTCGAAGTCATAAACCGAAGCAGTAATAGAAATGATCCGAGACCTTTTGCAGATGTTGAAATCGAAGGAATCCGATTAAAAGGGTTGCTAGACTCAGGGGCCTCAGTAAGTTTAATGGGAAAAGGCTGTAGGGAAATTATACAAGAATTAGGCAAAGAAGTAGCACCCATATTTTCAAATGTAAAGACTGCGGCTGGAAATCGGCACCGAATAATCGGTAAAGTAAAACTAAAAATCAAATATAACGAGCTTGAAAAGGATATTGTATTATATCTATGCCCTGACTTGGAACAAGAGATATATTTAGGGGTTGATTTTTGGAAATTATTCCACGTTGCCCCTGAGGTAATTAGAGTGGATGAACTGAAGGTAGAACAAATTCAAAATGACATGGTTAACGGGGAGAATTATAAATTAAACCCCCATGAGTTAACACCACAGCAACAGGAAAGACTAGATAAAGTCCTGAAGAATTTTGATACATTCGAGGAAAAAGGATTGGGCAAAACTTCCTTGGACAAACATTCCATTAAGTTGATAGACGGCGCCGAACCTGTAAAGGATCGCCATTACCCAATATCTCCTGCAGTTCAATCCATCGTATATGAGGAAATAGACAAAATGCTTACTTTAAAGGTTATAGAAGAAAGTGAGAGTCCTTGGTCCAATCGGACAACTATAGTACGGAAACCAGGAAAGAATCGCTTCTGCTTAGATGCGAGAAAACTTAATAAACTCACCGTGAAGGATGCGTATCCGCTCCAAAATATTGAGGGCATCTTAAGCAGAATCGACGAGACATACTACATCAGCAGTGTTGATTTAAAGTTTGCATTTTGGCAGATAGAATTAGATGATGAAAGCAAAGCATACACAGCGTTTACAGTCCCTGGTCGCCCGTTATATCAATTTAGGGTGATGCCGTTCGGTCTTTGTAACGCGGCCCAACGCTTATGTAGGTTGATGGACAAAGTTATACCGTCACACCTGAAAGAAAACGTTTTCATTTATTTAGACGACTTGCTGGTCATCTCTAGTGATTTTGACGAACATTTGCGTCTATTATGGGAAGTAGCAGAGTGCTTAAAGAAAGCAAATCTAACGATAGGGCTTAAGAAATCCCAGTTCTGTTTCCGCGAACTGAGGTATTTGGGATTTATCATTGGCGATGGAAAACTAAAGACGGACCCAGACAAGGTAAAAGCCATTAAAAAGATCGCAGAACCACGTAGCGCAAGAGAAGTTAGAAGCTTCTTAGGGACAGCGGGGTGGTATAGGCGTTTCATTAAAGATTTTGCCACCATCTCCGCTCCACTTACCGATACCCTAAAAAAGAGTAAGAACTTTAAAATCACGGAGGAAGCTAGAAAAGCTTTTGAAGCATTAAAAAAGGCTTTAACATCTGCCCCAGTCCTTCGCCATGCGGATTTTTCAAAACATTTCTACATTCAATGCGATGCTTCGGAATGTGGAATTGGGGCTGTGCTATATCAACTAAATAATAAGGGGGAAGAACACCCCATAGCGTTTTATTCGCAAAAATTAAATTCCTGTCAACGCAATTATAGCGTGACAGAAAAAGAATGTCTAGCGGCAGTGATGGCTATCAAAAAGTTTCGACCATATGTGGAATTGATGCCATTCACTGTAATAACGGACCACGCTTCTTTAAAATGGCTTATGTCCTTAAAGGATTTAACGGGAAGACTAGCTAGGTGGTCATTACAATTGCAGGCATTTAATTTTAATATAGAACACCGGAAAGGAAGCGAGAATGTTGTAGCGGACATGTTGTCGAGGGCTCCAGTTGCCAATGTTAGCGAAATCACGAAAAATGACTACTTAGATTTTGAAACCCTGGAATTCGAGAGTCAAGAATATCTTGATCTCATTAAAACTGTTACCGACAACCAAGAAAAGTTGCCAGATTTAAAAGTAGAAGATGGGTATGTTTTTAAAAAGGTACTACCTAGCTTGGAAGAAAATGAGGAACTCACATGGAGGTTATGGATTCCCTCAAGTATAACCTTGGAAATAATAAAAAAAGCCCATAATTCTATGACGTCTGCACATGGCGGGATAATAAAGATCCTTGAACGTATAAGACGATTCTTCTATTGGCCTCGAATGACCGTTCAAGTGCGTGAATACGTAAGGAACTGTCAGGTTTGTAAGGAAACCAAAGCTAGTAATCAGCATATGATGCCCAGTATAGGAAAGGAGGTAGTAACTGATAGGCCGTTCCAAAAGCTGTATATAGATTTTTTAGGAAAATACCCAAGATCGAAAAAAGGTAATGCATACATTTTCATCGTTGTGGATCACTTCACTAAATTCACCTTTCTCAAAGCAATGAGGGAGGCAACCGTCGGCAACGTGATAAAATTCCTTGTCGATGAAATTTTTTATAAATTTGGTGTCCCCGAAGTGATCCACAGCGATAATGGGGCGCAGTTTACCTCCAAAATGTTCAAAGAGCTGATGGAAACTTATCAAATAAATCATATGAAAACAGCCATATATTCGCCACAGTCCAACGCATCGGAACGTGTGAACCAGTCGGTAATTTGTGCCATTCGGGCATATCTCGATAAAGATCATAGAGACTGGGATATGTATTTATCCGAAATAGAATGTGCATTGAGAAATTCTATACACACTTCGACTGGGGTTACGCCGTTCTTTGCGTTGTTTGGCTTTCATATGTACTCAAATGGACAGGATTATAGCTTGGCAAGGAAATTGAAATCCTTAACCGACCATGAGCTCAGTAATATGGATAGACCAAGTAAGCTAGAACTCATAAGAGCCAATATAAAAGAAAATTTACATCGAGTTTACATAAAAAGTTCTGAAAAATATAATAAACGTGCAAGGGTGTGTAAATTTCGACCTGGACAAGAAGTCTACCGGCGAAATACCGTCTTATCCGACTTTTCGAAAAATATTAATTCAAAATTCTGCAAAAAATTTGTTAAAGCCCGAATTGTCAAGCCCGTTGGACAAAACATGTATGAACTCGAGGATATGCAAGGAAAATCCATTGGTATTTACCATGTCAAAGACATAAAGTATTAGTGCAATATAGATTTAAATTCCGTGATAGACAAGTGCATTATTAGAATTAGGTTGACTTAATTACATGTTGTGCTTGTCCCATTCATATATTTACCTCTATAGTGCAATATACATTACGTCTGTGATATACCCAAATGTACCTGATTTTCATATAGAAGTGATTATTTAATGATTTATACCCTACCTCGTAATTATGCATCTACGCCCGAACTATACCTCCAATAAGATTCTACAACCTATAATCATAGCACCTCACTATTAATACCCTATTTGGTAATTAGATATCAATATTTTGACTTACGTAATCTTCCGACTTATTCGCGCATGAGTGACCAGATTTCTGTTCCAATTTTTTTTACCCAGTCGACTGACCTGTAAATACACACCAAGTAAGGACTTATGTGATAGAAAAAAAAAAAAAAAATACTTCCCTAAATTAAAAGTAAACTCAGAGCCCGGCTTAATCTCAGGGTGTGAGAGTTCCCCACGTTGGGCTTGATCCCGGACGTCACATAGTTCGATACAGCCCGCACACCAGTCCTGCCTTCGGGCCTTGTCAGCCCTGGAGTTTTGTTGCGGGCCTTGTAAACGAAAAATCCCAAGTCGACAGCAAAAAAAAATTTACGTGGAAGGGCCTTAGAAAGTGGCCTTTTCGCCTACATGGTGGCCACCAACCATGAAAAACCACTAGCTTCCAGTATGCGCTAGAGTTGGGGAAGCCAGCGGTAGCTATAATGAACACTCCCGGATGGGCAGGCCACTGTAATGCCTCTCGTGACCGCCGTGTTCACTAAGTTTTTTTTTGTTTTCTTTTATGGGGGAGTTAATAATGGAGACACCTGGGCACTGAAAAGGGGGTAAACATAGTGCCAAGTATGTTTAGCCATGCCCAGGTGCCGTTTTGCTTGTTTTTTTTGATTCGTTGGGGTGTAATGGTTTGTCGTTGCACCCTTTATAAAATATGGGTGGACAACTGGATTGTCATGCCATCAATCCATTGCCCACACCGATCGAAAGCCCAACATGTGAAATACAGGAAACAATATTCTCCATCATAGGAAAACCAAATAAACGCTGGGGAATACTTGCTTCTATTGAAAGAATTTAATGTTTCCTGCATCTCATCATGGGGGCCATACCTGCAAGAAAAAAGCTGAAAAGAAAGAAAAAAATATTAATAAAAATTTTAATAATTAAAACTGGAACGATACCGCTTGGTGTTGGCTGTTGGTGTTTTGCGTGATTTTGACTTCTTAGTAATTTTGACATTTGGGTCATATGGTGAATCTAAGTCTCCAAATTTTAGGAAGTGTTCGGACAAACGAAAGATCCGTGTCGGCAAAACAGAGCGTAGAAAAATTGAATGATACTGTATTATCGGCAAAAGGGGATGTTTTTAAGAGTGAAAGTTACTCTTAAAAGGTTCGGAGAAAATGGGATTTCAGAATGTTGCAAAGGGTTTGTTGCAGATAAACCTAGAGGGGGACGACTGGTTTTAGGAAAAAAGGGACAAATCTTGAGGGCTAGGAAAATGGCTAGTAATGGAAAGGAACCATTTTTGTTCCCGAACCTATAAAAGGTAGTACTGATGGGGAAAAACAGATTAGTTATTTAGTGGTGTTGAGCTAAAAAGCCTTTTTTTGAACATATAATCGAAATATATTGACATTTTTATTTGTGAAAAAAATCTTTTGTTTTGTGAAAGAAAAAAAAATAAACGTGTAATTGGTAATTAGGTGACTGGAGGGAGGAGAGAATAAGCCTTAAGTGTCAAAGGTTAATTAAACCGTTTCTTAAATATACTCCGACAAACAAATAAGGTCGGAGTCGGGTACAGACAGCGATATCTTGTGGGCAATATTCACATTAACACCACTGACCGACATTTGTACTTAAAGTGGTAAGTCAACTGTACCCAACGATATAGTGTCACCCGAGTACCATCTATGGGTGGACTGACACATTGAATTAACTCTCCACTCGTCAGTTTAAAGCTCAGCACCCAGAAAATACCCAATATATTTCCAACTTTGATTCTATGCAGTGAAGTCTCCAACCTGTTTTTTTTTTAACGTCACAGTGTTCCGGGATTACATATAAACCTCTAACTATTTAAGTAATTCCAACGCAACGAATTCTTATTCTGACTAATGTTAAAAGGTTGCGGATGTGACGAAGTATTATTAGACTTCATCAGGATTTGAATGGTCGTAGAGGTGACCCTGGAGTATAAGACATATTGACAATTACAAACACATACAACACATTAACACATCACGAATTTTATTAATTTTTTTTTCGACAACCAATTTTCATATTTTTAAGTTTTTTTTTTTATTTATTCCTCTATGTGTATTTATTGTTTATTTGAAATTTATTTATGTGATCTACTGTTAGAGTTAGGTATATCAACTTAAATGTTTTATTGAGTTTTTATTTGGACATTATTAGTTTATGTTCCTAGTAGGCAAGTTTTGAAACTATTCGTCGGATCCCCTTTGAGTCCAGGTAGAAAAGAGCTCTTTTTTTTTTGGTGACGTTAGGGTGGGTCGTATATTCGATAGTATAAAGCATGTTTATTAGAGTAATTCTGTGTTTTGATCCTTATTGGATATTGTTTAGAGTTCGTCCAAAGGACTAAAGAAAACATTATAGTTATTTTCTAATCTGGTCAAAAGACCGTTCGTAAAAAAAGGTTAAAAAAAAAGAGAAATAATTATTACTTTGCTCTATACTCTTTTAACGAGTTATTTTTATTATTAAAGTTTAATTTATATTTTTTTTATAATTTTATCAATACAATTTTTTTGTTAGTTTTTTTTTTTATATATTAGTTTTAATATTAATTATAATAAAATGACTTAATGTATGTTTAAAGAAAGAAAAGAATGAGGATGTGTTAAAGAGTTATTAAGGAGGGAATAAAAGGGAGGTAAGTGGTGTGGGATTGTGCGGAAAAAGGGGTCATCAGGACAATAAAAGGAAGAGATGATCAAAGGTAGGGAGGGCGGCTAAATGGCTCGTGTGTCAACAGACGTTATGGATTTGGATGGTATCATGTTCATCATTATAGTGTTGTTCTTTTGTTGGTGAATTCCCATAGTTTATTGTTGTTGTTCCTGAGCCGGATGTTGGGATGGGACTCACCCCAATGGGAGTCGGCAGAGCTGGTCGGCGATATCAAGACATCTCAGGCTGCCTAAGAGGGACACATAACATATTTTTCTTCAATTTTTTCTTGAAAATAATATTCGATCTTTTTTATATATATTATTGAAGTTTTTATAAATATATATTGCTTTAAAAAATTTAAAATATCATTGCATGACTTTGCCTTTTTAATTCTACCATGGAATTGGCAAAAATTAGTTTTTTAAATATTTTTCTTCATTTTTTTTTTTTGAAAATAATATTCGATCTTTTTTAAAATATATTATTGAAGTTTTTATAAATATATATAGCTTTAAAAGATTGAAAATATCACTGCATGACTTTGCCTTTTTCATTCTACCATGGAATTTGCAAAAAATAGTTATTTAGGTATTTTTCTTCTTTTTCTTTTTTTTGAATAATATTTGACCTTTTTTTATTGAAGAAATTTTTAAAGAAATTGTTCGATTCCGCTGTCAAGTTTGGAATATTTTTATTGGATAATTCTGTTTAAAATATTTTGAAACTTTGTTGTATGGTATTTTCCAAGACACTATTCGATATTCTAACCTATTGCTGATTTTTTTTTCTTAAAATCTGATTTTGTAAAAATTAGCTACATGAATATTTTTATAATTTTTGAAATTTTATTATAAAATTTTTCGATGTCGGTAACGTTTTTTTGATAGATTTCCAATATTTTCTAAATATTTGCTCTGTTCCAGAACCTGCAAGAATCTATTAGGTTTACATGTGTTTTTTTTTTCAATATCACAAAGGGAATATCGATTATCGTAGTAAAGACTTTTTACATTCTTGCAGTTCTAAAACACTCTAATTACTAATGTTCTTTTTAAAATATTTTGAAACTTTTCATAAATATTTTTAGTAATTTTTTTTTGTATGCCGTCGAGACGAGGTTGGTGCGATTCCCTAAGTATTCATGTACCATGGCTTTTGTATTCGATTAGTGGTTATCGAAAATTATTTTACCTTTCTTTTCTTTCTAGTTTTTCTAGTATTTTTTACAAATAATTATTTAAAAAAATTAACTCGCAACGCATTTCATTTAGGTCGCCCTCATTGTAAAATGGCATATTTGTAGTCAGATGTTGCCACCTTAGAAATACATGTACCTGGAACGTCTTTCATTGTGGGTACCCTCTTTGCGAAACGGTTAGTTTGCCGTCAGGTGTTGCCATTGTAAAGATTTGTCAAGGGCCGCGGCTAAAATAAACGGACTTGGAACGTCTTTCAGTGTGGTCATCCTAATTGGAAACGGTAAGTTTACCGTTTCCAAGTAGTCAAGTCATTGTCAAATGCTGCGTTGGAAAGAAACATACCTGGAACGTCTTTCATTGTGGTCATCCTCTCTGCGAAGCGTTAAGTTTACCGTCATGCGTTGCCATGCTGTGGCTGAGATATACATACTTGGAACGTCTTTCATTGTGGGCACCATCTTTGAGAAACATTCGTCACAAAACGTCAGGTGTTGCCATTATCAAATGCTGCGGCTGAGATAAACATACTTGGAACGTATTTCATTTATTATGCACTATTTGTAATGCGTTGAGTTTGGCGAAAGATGGCGCCTATGTGTGAAAGGTGTTAAATACAAATCAACATTGTAAAAACTTATGATGCGTTGTGCTTGTCACCAGATGACACCCCTATATAAATGTGGTTAATACTGCAATTATAGATTCAAGTAACGTAAAATGTTTAACATAACCTAACAGTTAGAAAATCGCCAAATTTTCGAATTTTGGACATTTGAACATATTTTTAGTATCTTCGATTCTCATTATTGAATTGGAATTGGAAGAGAGGCTCAATAAAAAAAAAGATATTTTAAGTGGACTAATGGTTGGTTTACAATCGGATTAAGCTTTTTTATGAGGATTTATTAGAGAATAGTTATGGCTTTCTAACTTCGAGCAATTTTTTTCACCCCAATTTCCCTACCAGACTTGTCAAATAAAAAAAAAAAACACTCTTTTTTTGTTAAATATCAATTATAGTTTATTTGATAGCCATTATCCCGGCGATTGGAATTGCCTACCACCGTTGGCCTTGAGTAGTCCCGTTTCCAGCTATCCAGTTGGCGGTAATTTTGGCCGGCAACCGGCATTGGAGCATCCACCATTACCCGGAGACTCTGGGTCACATGCTCCTTGAGCAGACGTCCATAGCGATCATAGATTCGTGTTTCATAGGTGTAACTGTTGTCGTCCATCGAATATTTGGTACACTCATAGGTGGGACAGCAACGGGGATAGTCGAGAAATTCATTTGCCACGGGGACCCGGGTACAATTGCCCTCCAGTTTGGGCACTTGGCATCTGTAATGGGAGAGAAAGGGAATGTTACGAGTTGGAATTCGTCATAGGAGCCACTCCCAAGAGGTCTGATGTCTTTGGAATAGCAGGTAAATATTAGAACTTTTTTGGCAGGGCCTAACCCTCCTTTATTTCGATTTATTTGTCAATGGAATTGGGTACACTAAAACCGGTAATGTGTAAACGTAGTATCAGAGAGCCCTTCAAGAGGTCTTCTTTGAAAACCCCCTTAAAGGATCTTTTAATTTTTAGGCAGACCTCTTCAAAGGCCTTCTATTTTTAGACCCTCCATCATAGTATGGAGGGTCTCTCCGGCCGTCCGTCTGCTGAAATCACTGTAGCTTCCGAACGAATTAAAGTAGGTTGATAAAATTTTACTCAAATGTGTGTTTGGTCTGCAGAACTTTTGGTATTGAATATGGGCTATATAGGTCCACGTTTAGGTATAGCCCCCATATAACGATACCTCCTGATATTCAGTATTTTAATAATTTTTGCGGTATTATTCATCGGAATTGTTTCAAATTTGGTATTTGAAATTCCTAACAGGTGCTAGAGCCTGTCATCGAAAATTGCCCATGCAGGTCCAGGTCTTGGTATAGCCCCCATTTAACGATACCTCCCGATATTCGGTATTTTGTTGATTTTAGTGGCGTTATTCACCGGAAATGTTTCAAATTTCGTATTTGAGGTTCGAAATCGGTAATAGAACCTGTGACAAAAAATCGCGTATGCAGGTCCACGTCTTCGTATAGCCTCCATATAACGATACCCCCCGATATTCGGTATTTGGATGATTTTAGCGGCATTATTCACCGGAATTGTTTCAAATTTGGTATTTGAAGTTCGTAATGGGAACTACAACATGTGACAAAAAATTGCGTATGCAGGTCCACGTCTTCGTATAGCCTCCATTTAACGGTACCTCCCGATATTCGGTATTTTGATAGTTTTAGCGTCGTTATTCACCGGAATTGTTTCAAAATTCATATTTGAGGTGCGGAATGGGTACCACAATCTATGACAGAAAATTGTCTATGCAGGTCTAGGTCTTCGTATAACCTCCATATAACGTTACCTTCCAATATTCGGTATTTTGATACTTTTAGCGTCGTTATTCGCCGGAATTGTTTCAAAATTCATATTTGAGGTGCGGAATGGGTACCACAATCTACGACAGAAAATTGCCTATGCAGGTCCAGGTCTTCGTATAATCTCCATTTAACGATAAATTCCAATTTTCTGTATTTTTATAATTTGGCGTCATTATTTTCCGGAATTGTTTCAAATTTTGTATTTGAAGTTCGCAATGGCTTCTACAGCCTATGACAAAAAATCGGGTATGCAGATCCAGGTCTTCGTAAAGGCCCCCTCATAACAATACCTCCCTATATTCGGTATTTTGACGATTTTAGCGGTGTTATTCACCGGAAATGTTTCAAAATATCCTTTTCGTGGATCTCAGATGGATCTCCATCTGTGAAGAACCTCTTGAAGGGTGCTCCATTTTTTAATTACACAGCTTACTTACCTATCCTCCCACAGCTCCAGCGTATCCAAGCACTGTACACGTATACAACGGCCAGATCTGGTAAATGAATCACCCACATAAAGTTCACGGCCCGTTTCGGTATCAACACATCTTGAATTTGAATTGAAGCGATCTACGAGCAGAGAGGGGGAGGAGAGGGATTTAAACATTTTTTTGAAACGCAAAAATCGGTAATCACTCGTCATGACGCCAGCTCACAAATACCTACCACGACCATATGTTGACCTTGAGGGAAGGCCAAATATTGAAATATTAGCACTGGCCAGCAGTAGCATTGAAATAAGTAGATACATGTTTTTAGTTTTTTTTTTTTTGAATTCAATTCACTTTCAATTTTCTCAAAAAAAAATTTTTTTTTTGGTTTCTTTGGGGAATTTTCAATATTTATTTGGGTTTCTTTTTTATTTAACCTTTAAAAAATGTTTTTGTTTTTCTCCGTCTCCGTTGCCTCTTTTCCTAATCGGCAATTAAACAACTGAAAAATGAAAATGATTTTGAAATATTTTTTCTCGAGGTGTTCCTGTCCGAAATGCGCGCTTTAGTTTTTCTGTTTTCAAGATTACACAAACAAAACTCTGTCTGTCTTTGCAAAAACAATGTGGTGCTGGTGATTCCTTATCAATGTGCGGTCATTTGTTTTAGTTATTGTTGTGGTTCTCTCGTTCGCTCGCTCGCTCTCTCCTTCCCTTGGACTCTGGCAGCATATTCATGAAAGTGTTTTGTTTACATTTGGATTTTTTTTGTTCAGTTTTCTGTTGAATTTCAAAATATTTGCAACAGATAAGAGGCCAGTGGCGAGAAGGCAAGAAGTCAACTAGCCAAGTGAGCGGCATCAGCATCGGCATCGGCATCATCATCTTTGTTAGATCATAAATAATCCAAAGATTTGGGAAGGGGAGACATTGTGTAGACAAGTAACGTGTTAAGGGTTAATCTCTTCGTATGGCAAGCTGTCACATTTGAAAGGGGCCCTTTTATGCCGTTTTTACACAGAAATGTCTTACATCTGTTTTACATGCATAAACGGGCTACACACTACCAGATTTTACAGCTAAAACCAAAAGTGGGTACCCCACATTGGGATCTAAGGAAAATATGGCAACATGCTATATAAAAACGGCCTTCTACATTTTATAAAAAGATCATAAATAATACAAAGATTTTTGATATGCGAAAAATATGTCGTTTTTACACAGAATTTCCTTACATCTGTTTTAAATCTATAAATGGGCTACACACTACCAGATTTGACAGCTAAAAACAAAACTGGGTACCCCACATTGGGATCTAAGGAAAATATAAAAGCATGTTGTGTAAAAACGGCCTTCTACATTTTATAAAAATATCATAAATAATCCAAAAAAATTGGGAAAGAGCATTTTTTCATTCGCAAGACATGTCGTTTTTACACAGAATTCCCTTACATCAGTTCTACATTCATATACGGGCTAGACACTACCAGATTTGACAGCTAAAACCAAAATTGGGTACCCCACTTTGATATCTAAAGAAAATTTAAAAGCTTGATATGTAAAAACGACCATGTGAATTTTGTTTTAAAGTCATAAACAATAAAACGATAATCCAAAGATTCCCAAAACATGTCGTTTTTACACAGAAAATTCTCACATCTCTTCTACATTCATATACGGGCTACACACTACCAGATTTGACAGATAAAACCAAAAGTGGAGGAAAATATAACAGCATGCTTTGTAAAAACGGCCTTCTACAGTTTATAATAAGATCATAAATAATCCAAAAATTTTGGAAAAAGCCATTTTTACATTAAGAAAACATGTCGTTTTTACACAAAAATTTGTTACATCTGTTTTACATTCATAAACGTGGTATACACTGACAGATGAGAATGACTAAATCGAAACTGGGTACCCCACTTTGAGTTATAAGACACAGACATAGAAAAACAAACAATGTAACAACGACCTTATGAAATGTTTTATATATTTTTATGAAAAGCTATTTTTACAAAAAACCAAAACTAGGTACCCCACTCTGGGATATAAGGCAAATAAAAAAGTATTCTATGTAAAAACGACCTTTTAAATTATAGTATTACTAAATGGGGTACATATTATCAAATTTAAATGACAAAACTGAAAATTGGTACCCCCCTTTTGGGGTATGAGGCAAATATAAAAGTATTCTATGTAAAAACTATGGGGTACACACTATTACATTTAAATGACAAAATTAAAAATTATTCTTTGTAAAAACGACCTTTCTAAAATAAAATATTAACTTATGGGGTACACACAATCAGATTTATTTGACAAAACCGAAACTGGGTACTTCACCATGGGATAGAGGGTATATAAAAACAAGCAAAGAAAGCTGTAAGTTCGGCCGACCCTCCACCATTTGGAAGGAATTTAGCAATTTTCAAAAAAAAAATAAATTCGGTTTAAATCTTAAAAATAACGAATGTAGCCGAATACTATATTAGGGTCTATACGACGAAATGGACCTGCATAGGGAACTTTTGTCATATGCCATTACAATATTCAAATGCAAAACCTGAAAAAAATAAATTCATCAAAATACCGAATATCGGGTGGTACCCTAATATGGGGACTATACGAAGATGTGGATCTGCACAGACGATTTTCTGTCATAGGTTGTATTATCCATTACGAACTTCAAATGCCAAATTTGAAACAATTCCGGTAAGTAATGTCGCTAAAATCATCAAAATACCGAATATTGGGAGGTACTTTTATACGGGGGCTATAGGAAGTCGTGGACCTGTATAGACAATTTTCTGTCATAGGCTGTAGTATTCAATACGAACTTTAAATACCAAATTTGAAATAATTCCGATGAATACTGTCGCTAAAATCACCAAAATACCGAAAATAGGGAGGTACCCTAATATAGGGGCTATACGAAGATCTGTACCTGCACAGAGAATTTTCTGTCATAGGCTGTAGTACACATTACGAACGTCAAATAGCAAATTTGAAACATTTTCGGTGAATAATAATCGCTAAAATCATTAAAATACCGAATATCGGGTGGTACCCTAATATAGGGCTATACGAAGATGTGGACCTGTATAGACAATTTTCTGTCATAGGCTGTAGTACACATTACGAACTTCAAATAGCAAATTTGAGACAATTCCGGTGAATAATGTCGCTAAAATCATCAAAATACCGAATATCGGGTGGTACCCTTATATGGGGGCTATACGAAGACGTAGAACTGAATACGTAATCTTTTGCCATAACTTGAAGTACCCATGAAGATTTTCAAATACCAAATTTGAAACGATTCCGGTGAATAATGTCGCCATAATCATCAAAATACCGAATATCGGGAGGTACCCTAATATTGGGGCTATACGAAGATATGGACCTGCACAGACAATTTTCTGTCATAGGCTGAAGTATCCGTTACGAACTTTAAATACCAAATTTGAAACAATTCCGGTAAATAATGTCGCTAAAATCATTAAAATATCGAATATTGGGAGGTACTTTTAAACGGGAGCTATATGAAGATGTGTACCTACACAGACAATTTTCTGTCATAGGCTGTAGTCTACATTACGAACTTCAAATACCAAATTTGAAACAATTTCGATGAATACTGTCGCTAAAATCACCAAAATACCGAAAATAGGGAGGTGCCTTAATATGGGGGCTATACGAAGATGTGAACCTGCACAGACAATTTTCTGTCATAGGCTGTAGTATCCGTTACGAACTTTAAATACCAAATCTGAAACAATTTCGGTAAATAATGTCGCTAAAATCATCAAAATACCCAATATCGGGTGGTACCCTAATATGGGGACTATACGAATATGTGGACCTGCACCTGCAATTTTCTGTCATAGGCTGTAGTACACATTACGAACTTCAAATACCAAATTTCAAACAATTCCGGTGAATAATGTCGCTAAAATCATCACAATACCGAATATAGGGAGGTACCGTTATATGGGGGTTATACGAAGATCTGCACCTGCACAGACAATTTTCTGTCATAGGCTACAGTATCCATTACGAACTTCAAATACCAAATTTGAAACAATTTCGATGAATACTGTCGCTAAAACTATCAAAATACCGAATATCGGGTGGTACCCTAATATGGGGACTATACGAATATGTGGACCTGCATAGACAATTTTCTGTCTTAGGCTGTATTATCCATTACGAACTTCAAATACCAAAATTGAAACAATTCCGGTGAATAATGTCGCTAAAATCATCAAAATACCGAAAATAGGGAGGTGCCGTTATATGAGGGCTATACGAAGATGTGGACCTGCGTAGACAATTTTCTGTCTTAGGCTGCAGCATCCATTACGAACTTCAAATGCCAAATTTGAAATAATTCCGGTGAATAATAATCGCTAAAATCATTAAAATACTGAATATCGGGAGGTAACGTTATATGGGGGCTATACGAAGACGTGTATCTGCACAGACGATTTTCTGTCATAGGCTGTAGTCTACATTACGAACTTCAAATGCCAAGTTTGAAACAATTCCGGTGAATAATAATCGCTAACATCATCAAAATATCGAATATCGGGTGGTACCGTAATATGGGGACAATACGAAGATGTGGACCTGCAAAGACAATTTTCTGTCATAGGCTACAGTATCCATTACGAACTTCAAATACCAAATTTGAAACAATTTCGATGAATACTGTCGCTAAAATCACCAAAATACCGAAAATAGGGAGGTGCCTTAATATGGGGGTTATACGAAGATGTGAACCTGCACAGACAATTTTCTGTCATAGGCTGTAGTATCCGTTACGAACTTTAAATACCAAATTTGAAACAATTTCGGTAAATAATGTCGCTAAAATCATCAAAATACCCAATATCGGGTGGTACCCTAATATGGGGACTATACGAATATGTGGACCTGCATAGACAATTTTCTGTCTTAGGCTGTATTATCCATTACGAACTTCAAATACCAAAATTGAAACAATTCCGGTGAATAATGTCGCTAAAATCATCAAAACACCGAATATCGGTTGGTACCCTAATATGAGGACTATACAAAGATGTGGACCTGCACCTGCAATTTCCTGTCATAGGCTTTAGTACACTTTACGAACTTCAAATAGCAAATTTGAAATAATTCTTGTAAATAATGTCGCTAAAATCATTAAAATACCAAATATCGGGAGGTACCCTAATATGGGGACTATACGAAGACGCGATCCTGCACAGACGATTTTCTGTCATAGGCTACAGTATCCATTACGAACTTCAAATACCAAATTTGAAACATTTCCGGTGAATAATTTCGCAAAAATCATCAAAATATCGAATATCGGGAGGCTATACGAAGATGTGCACCTGCACAGACAATTTTCTGTCATGGGCTATAGTATCCATTACGAACTTCAAATACCAAATCTGAAATAATTCCGGTGAATAATGTCGCTAAAATCATCAAAATACCGAATATCGGGTGGTACCCTAATATGGGGACTATACGAAGACGTGAGCCTACATGGCCCATTTTCTGTCATAGGCTGTAGTGTCCGTTACGAACTTCAAATACCAAATTTGAAACAATTCCGGTGGATATTGTCGCTAAAATCATCAAAATATCGAATATTGGGAGGTACTTTTATACGGGGGCTATAGGAAGTCGTAGACCTGCACAGACAATTTTCTGTCATAGGCTACAGTATCCATTACGAACTTCAAATACAAAATTTGAAACAATTCCGTTAAATAATGTCGGTAAAATCATCAAAATACCGAAAATAGGGAGGTCCAGTTATATGGGGGCTATACGAAGACGTGGATCTGCATAGACAATTTTCTGTCTTAGGCTGTATTATCCATTACGAACTTCAAATACCAAATTTGAAACAATTTCGGTGAATACTGTCGCTAAAATCACCAAAATACCGAAAATAGGGAGGTGCCGTTATATGAGGGCTATACGAAGACGTGGACCTGCACGGACAATTTTCCGTCTTAGGCTGTAGTATCCATTACGAACTTCAAATTCCAAATTTGAAACAATTCCGGTGAATAATAATCGCTAAAATCATCAAAATATCGAATATCGGGAGGTGCGGGGGCTATTCGAAGACGTGAACCTGCACAGACGATTTTCTGTCATAGACTGTAGTATCCATACCGAAGTTCAAATACAAAATTTAAAACAATTCCGGTAATTAATGTCGCTAAAATCATCAAAATACCGAATATCGGGAGGAACCGTTGTATGGGGGCTATACAAAAACGTGAACTTACATGGCCCATTTTCAATACCAAAAGTCCTGCAGACGTAACATACATTTGAGTAAAATTTTGTCAATCTACTTCAATTCGTTCGGAAGCTAGCTAGTGATTTCCATAGACGGACAGATGGCCGGACATCTCTAAATCGACTGCTGATCAAGAATATATAGACTTTGTGGGGTCTAAAATGTATATTTCGAGCTGTTACAAACGGAATGACAAACTTAATATACCCTGCATACTATACTATAGGGTGGAGGGTATAAAAATGCGGGTATGTAATGACGACCCGAAAAAAGGTTGGTCTATGTAAGGACGGCCTTTCAGCGTGAATTCTTTGTAAAGCCGAGCCCAAAGAACGTCGGTCTATGTAAGAACGGCTTTTCAACATGATTTTTTTTGTAAATACGACCCTTAAAATGTCTCTCTTTTTAAATACGACTCTAAAAAGTTTGTCTTTGTAAATACGACCCTAAAAAGTCTGTCTTTGTAATAACGACCCCAAAAAAAGGTCGGTATATGTAAAGACGGCATTTCAACATGAATTCTTTGTAAATCCGATCCAAAAAAAACATTTTTTTATGTAAGAACGGCTTTTCAACATGTTTTTTTTTGTAAATACGACTCTAAAAAAGTCTCTCTTTGTAAATACGACCCTAAAAAGTCTGTCTTGTAATAACGACCCCAAAAAAGGTCGGTATATGTAAAGACGGCCTTTCAGTGTGAATTCTTTGTAAAGCCGAGCCCAAAAAAACATTTGTCTGTGTAAGGACGGCTTTTCAATATGATTCTTTTGTAAATACGCCCCTACAAAGTCTGTCTTTGTAATAACGACACCAAAAAAGGTCGGTATATGTAAAGACGGCCTTCCAACATGAATTCTTTGTAAAGTCGAGCGCGAAAAAACATTTGTCTGTGTAAGAACGGCCTTTCAACATGAATTCTTTGTAAAGCCGAGCCAAAAATCATTTGTCTGTGTAAGAACGGCATTTTAACATGATTTTTTTGTAAATACGACCCTAAAAAAGTATGTCTTTGTAATAACGACCACAAAAACGGGCGGCATATGTAAAGACGGCCATTCAGCAAGAATTTTTCGTAAAGCCGAACCCAAACAACTTCTGCCTATGTAAGAACGGCTTTTCAACATGATTTTTTTGTAAATACGACCACAAAAAAGTCTGCCTTTGCAATAACGACCCCAAAAAATGTCGGTATATGTAAAGACGCCCTTTCAACATGAATTCTTTGCAAAGCCGAGCCCAAAAAAACATTTGTCTGTGTAAGGACGGCCTTTAAAATGATTTTTTTTTTGCAAAACGACCCTAAAAAAGTCTGTCTTTGTAATAACGAAACCAAAAAAGGTCGGTTTATGTAAAGACAGCCTTTCAACATGAATTCTTTGTAAAGCCGAGCGCAAAAAAAACATTTGCCTAAGTAAGAACGGCTTTTCAACATGATTTTTTATGTAAATGCGACCCTAAAAAGCCCCTCTTTGTAATAACGACCCCAAAAAAGGTCGGTATATGTAAAGACGCCCTTTCAACACGAATTTTTTGTAAAGCCGAGCCCAAAAAACATTTGTCTGTGTAAGAACGGCTTTTCAACATGATTTTTTGTAAATACGACCACAAAAAAGTCTGTCTTTGTAATAACGACCCCAAAAAAGGTCGGTATATGTAAAAACGGCCATTCACCATGAATTTTTTGTAAAGCCTAGTCCAAAAAAACATTTGTCTGTGTAAGAACGGCTTTTCAACATGATTCTTTTGTAAATACGACCCCAAAAAAGTCTGTCTTTGTAATAACGACCCCAAAAAAACGCCGGTATATGTAAAGACGGCCTTTCAACATGAATTCTTTGTAAAGCCGAGCCAAAAATCATTTGTCTGTGTAAGAACGGCTTTTCAACATGATTTTTTTTGTAAATACGACCCTAAAAAAGTCTGTCTTTGTAAATACGACCCTAAAAAGTTTGTCTTTGTAAAAACGACCCTAAAAAAGTCTGTCTTTGTAATAACGACCCCAAAAAAAAACGCCGGTATATGTAAAGACGGCCTTTCAACATGAATTCTTTGCAAAGCCGAGCGCAAAAAAACATTTGTCTGTGTAAGGACGGCCTTTTGACATAAATTCTTGTTTAAGACGACCCCAAAAAAGTCTGTCTATGTAAACACGATCCCGTATAACTTTTTCAATGATTTACCCAATTAAAACCCCAAATATTAGACGTTTGGTGCACAATAAAATGTAAATCGGACGAAGTTAAATGTGGGAGCTATATCCAAATCTGAACCGATCTGGATAAAATTAAGCAAAGGTAGTTCTGAGCTGTATTTGATACATTTCCCTGAATATCGTTGTTACGGGGTGCATATTACGGCTGCGGAGGAGAAAAATAACAAATCGGATGAACATTATATGTGGGAGCTATAGCTATATCTAAAGCGATCTTCACCAAATTTGACATACTAGCTTCTAGACTCAATTCGGTCGTAAGTGCCAAATTTCATCCCGATTGGACAATTATTAGACGTTAGGTGTACAATAAAAGGTAAGTCGGACGAAGTTATATATGGGAGCTATATCCAAATCTGAACCGATCTCGATAAAATTAAGCAAAGGTAGTTCTGAGCTGCATTTGATATATTTCCCCAAATATTGTTGTTACAGAGTGCATATTACGGCTGCGGAGGACAAAAATAACAAATCGGAGGAACAATATATAGGGGAGGTATAGCTATATCTGAACCTATTTCGATCAAATTTGGCATACTTATTTTCAGGCCTAATTTGGTTGTATGTGCAAAATTCCATACTATTCGGGCTGACATTACACGTTTGGTGTACAATAAAAGGCAAATCGGACGAAGATATATATGGGAGCTATATCTAAATTTTTACCGATTATCTCTAATTTCAATAGGGTTCGTCTTTGGGCCAAACAAATGTTGTTTGGAAAATTTCATCTCAATCGGATAATAAATGCGACCTGCATTTTGTTCACAATAATACATGGACAGACGGACGGACAGACGGACTGACATGCATAAATCAACTCTGAAAGTGATTCTATGCAGATCATCAAAAGGAACTATGGGTCTATCTCGTTTCCTTTTGCCTGTTACAAACAAATGAACAAAGACATAATACCCTGAAAAATATTCTTTCCATTGAATATCTCTTCTTTCCGCCATTGCAACAGGCAATCTGCCTCATTAGCATTATTATAATTATATTAAAATTGCTTCTTCTTCACGTTTGCAGCTTAGGGCTTTAAGTTGGCAAATGTTTATGGGTTCTTGGAATATTCACAAATGTATGCTGTTTTGCATGCTTTCCCTGAGGGTTTTTTGAGAACATAACTTTTCTAATTGATTTCAAATTGAAATTAAAGCTCGAAACATACACACACACACTCGAATCCAAGCACACTCCACAGAGAAGGCAAAAATTTCCAAATATTCTATCCAATGCCAGGGAAACCCCTTTCGAAGAAGAACTTGGAAGGTGTGTGCTTGTGTGTGAATTCTTTATATTGCCGGAAGCGCCATTTCTCTTTAGACCCTAATGATTGTTTTGCTTTACAGCACATCTCTGCCTGGTTATGTATGTATGCTTCTTCTTTCTCGAATGAAAAAACAAAAACACAACATAATTTTAATAATATTTTAATATGCAGACGCAACAACAACAACACCAGCAACAATAACATTTGCAATAAATACCCCCAGACAAAGGGCTCAAGACAAAAGGCAAAGCCTTTCTAAGAATATTAACAAAAGGCTAAACAACCAACCAACCAACCACCAACAACAAATGAAAACAATAAAAACAAGTAAAAAAAGCTGTAAGTTCGGCCGGGCCGAAAAATTGCCAAAAAATTTGGCAATTTTCAAAAAAAAAAAAAAATCTGTTAAAATCTTAAAAATATCGAAAGTAAAAAATCGAAGACGTGGACCTACATGCCCCATTTTCTGTCCCATGCTGTAGTATCCATTACGAACTTCAAATGCGAAGTTTGAAATAATTCTGGTAAATCATTTCGCTAAAAACATCAAAATACCGCATATCGGGAGGTACCCTTGTATGGGGGCTATACGAAGACGTGAGCCTGAATGGCCCATTTTCTGTCCTATGCTGTTGTTTCCATTACGAACTTCAAATGCCAAATTTGAAACAATTCCGGTAAATAATGTCGCTAAAATCATCAAAATACCGAATATTGGGAGGTACCCTTATATGGGGGCTATACAAAGACGTGGACCTGCACAGACAATTTTCTGGCATAGGCTGTAGTATCCATTACGAACTTCAAATACTAAATTTGAAATAATTCCGGTAAATAATGTCGCTAAAATCATTAAAATACCGAATATCGGGAGGTATCGTTATATGGGGGCTATACGAAGACATAGACCTACATGGTACATTTTCTGTCCTATGCTGTAGTATCCATTACGAACTTCAAATACCAAATTTGAAATAATTCCGGTAAATAATGTCGCTAAAATCATCAAAATACCGAATATCGGGAGGTACACTTATATGGGGGCCATGCGAAGACGTGGACCTGCACAGACAATTTTTTGCCACAGGCTGTAGTATCCATTACGAACTTCAACTACAAAATTTCAAATAATTCCGGTAAATAATGACGCTAAAATCATCAAAATACCGAATATCGGGAGGTACACTTATATGGGGGCCATGCGAAGACGTGGACCTGCACAGACAATTTTTTGCCACAGGCTGTAGTATCCATTACGAACTTCAACTACAAAATTTCAAATAATTCCGGTAAATAATGACGCTAAAATCATTAAAATACCGCATATCGGGAGGTACCGTTATATGGGGGCTATACGAAGACGTGGACCTGCACAGATAATTTTCTGCCATAGGCTGTAGTATCTATTTCGAACTTCAACTACAAATATTGAAGTAATTCCGATAAATAATGTCGCTAAAATCATCAAAATACCGAACATTGGGGGGTACCGTTACATGGGGGCTATACGAAGACGTAGACCTGCACAGAAAATTTTCTGCCCTATACTGTAGCATCCATTACGAACTTCAACTACAAAATTTGAAACAATTCCGATGAATAATGTCGCTAAAATCATCAAAAAGCCGAATATCGGGGGGTACTGTTATATGGGGGCTATACGAAGACGTGGACCTACATGGCTCATTTTCTGTCTTAGGCTGTAGTATCCATTACGAACTTCAAATACCAAATTTAAAACAATTCCGTTAAATAATGTCGCAAAAATTATCGAAATACCCAATATCGGCGGGTACCCTTATATGGGGGCTATACGAAGACGTGGACATACATGGCCCATTTTCTGTTCTGTGCTGTAGTATCTATTTCGAACTTCAAATGCCAAATTTGAAACAATTCCGGTAAAAAATGTCGCTAAAATCATCAAAATATCGAATATCGGGAGGTACCCTTATATGGGGGCTATGCGAAGACGTGGACCTGCACACACAATTTTCTGTCCTATGCTGTAGTATCTATTTCGAACTTCAAATGCAAAATTTGAAACAATTTCGGTAAATAATATCGCTAAAATCATCAAAATACCGAATATCGGGAGGTACCATTATATGGGGGCTATGCGAAGACGTGGGCCTACATGGCCCATTTTCTGTAATATACTGTAGTATCCATTACGTACTTCAAATACCAAATTTGAAACAATTCTGATAAATAATGTCGCCAAAATCATCCAAATACCGAATATCGAGAGGTACCGTTATATGGGGGCTATACGAAGACGTAGACCTACATGGTCCATTTTCTGTCCTATGCTGTAGTATCCATTACGAACTTCAAATACCAAATTTGAAATAATTCCGGTAAATAATGTCGCTAAAATCATCAAAATACCGAATATCGGGAGGTACACTTATATGGGGGCCATGCGAAGACGTGGACCTACATGGCCCATTTTCTGTCCTATGCTGTAGTAATCATCACGAACTTCAAATGCGAAATTTGAAAAAAAAATCCGGTAAGTGTTACAAACGGTCTGACAAACTTAATATACCCTCCATGCTATGGTGGAGGGTATAAAAGCAAAAACAACAACAACAGCAGCAACACTTAAGTGTAAAAGGCAATAAAAATATGTCTCCGAGGTATTGTTATGTGTAAATTAAAAACAAAAAAAATTACAATAATATTATTATCAACATATTGAGAGGATATCAGACATGAGGCACTTATTGCCAAAATATTTGGGGGATAATAAAAGGCGAGAGAGTCTGCAATTTAAGGATGGTGGCAAAAAGTAAGAGAATTTGTAAAAAGAGAATAGTAAACTCTGTTAGAAGCCTTCTTTTCCGAGAAGGAATTTTTTTGAGGTCCTTTTGCCGCAGAATATCCTTTGAGGGGACGGTTTTTTTCTGAGAGAGTACCCAAAAAAGGCGTTTAAGGACCTTTTGTCAGGGCCACTCCCCAACTTTACTAATGCGGACCACATGGGTTACAAAATTGAAGTTGGTAATGTGTACCACAGCCTGTGAGAGAAAATTGTCTATGTAGGTCCACGACTTCGTATAGACCCCATATAGCAATACCTCCCGATATTCGGTATTTTGATGATTTTAGCGACATTTTTCACCGAAATTGTTTCAAATTTGGTATTTGGAGTTCGTAATTTATACTACAGCCTAAGACAAAAAATTGTTTATGCAGGTCCACTACTTCGTATAGCCCCCATATAAAAGTACCACCCAATATTCGGTATTTTGATGATTTTAGTGACATTTTTCACCGGAATTGTTTTAAATTTGGTATTTGAAGTTCGTAATGGATACTACAACCTATGACAGAAAGAAGATCTTCATAGGTACTACAGCCCTTGACAAAAAATGACATATACAGGTCCTCGACTTCGTATATATTTCGTAATTCGTCTTCCGACGAAATTTTGTAAAAAAATGCAAGCAGCTTTTTTTTTAATTTTTAATTTTAAAATATTAAAAAAATTAAATATATATTAAAAATTTTAATTAAATTAATTTTTTTTTAATTTGAAAATTTAAAGTTTTTAGAAATATTTTTGAACTTCTAAGAATAAATTTGATTTTTTTTTAATTTTATTATTTATATTTCTATTTAATCTTCATTTTTTCTCTTTAAAATTCAAAAAAAAAAAAAAAGAAATAATAAAAAAAATAAAATAACTAAAATTATTTTTTTTAATAAAAAAAATTTAATTTTTTTAATAAAAAAAATTTATTTTTTTTAATAAAAAAAATTTATTTTTTTAATAAAAAAAATTTATTTCTTTTTAATTTTAAAACTTTAAGTTATTAAAAAATTTTTAAAAATTAAAAAAAGAATAAAAAAATAAAATAACTAAAATTATTTTTTTAATAAAATAAATTTTATTTTTTTTTGTAATTTTAAAACTTTAAGTTATTAGAATTAACTTTTAGGTTCTTAAGAATAAATTTGAATTTTTTTAATTTTTTTTAATATTATTTTTTTTTAAATATTTTTGAATTTCTTAAGAAAAAATTTGATTTTTTTAATTACTATTATTATTTATATTTGTTGTTCTATGTAATTTTTATTTCTCCTCTCTAATATTCAAAAAAAAAAAAAAAAATAAATAAATAAATAAAAATTAAAAAAATAAAGTAACTAAAATTATTTTTTTAATAAAATATATATTTTATTTTTTTATTATAAAACTTTAAGTTATTAGAATTATTTTTGAGCTTCTTAAGAAAAATTTTGAATTTTTTATTTTTTCAATATATTATTTTTTTTAAATATTTTTGAATTTATTAAGAATTAATTTAATTTTTTTTAATTATTATTTATATTATTATTTATATTTCTATTTCTATTTAATTTTCCTTTTTTCTCTCTAAAATTCAAAAAAAAATAAAAAATAAAAAGAAAATATTTTTTTTTAATAAAAATTTAATTTATTTTTTTTTTGTAATTTTAAAACGTTAAGTTAGAATTGTTTTTGAGCTTCTTAAGAATAAATTTAAATTTTTTAATTTTTTTTAATACATTATTTTTTTTTAAATATTTTGAACTTCTTAAGAATAAATTTGATTTTTTTAATTATTATCATTATTATTTATATTTGTAGTTCTATGTAGTTTTTATTTTTTCTCTCTAAAATTCGCAAAAAAATTAAAAAAAAGAATAAAAAATAAAATATTTTTTTTTCGATAAAAATTAAATTTATTTTTTTTGTAATTTTAAAACTTTAAGTTATTAGAATTATTTTTGAGCTTCTTAAGAATAAATTTGAATTTTTTTTAATTTTTTTATTATTAATATTTTATTATTTTATTATTATTATTATTATTATTATTATTATTATTATTATTATTATTATTATTATTATTATTATTATTATTATTATTATTATTATTCTTATTATTATTATTTATATTTGTAGTTCTATGTAATTTTTATTTTTTCTCTCTAAAATTCGCAAAAAATTAAAAAAAGAATAAAATAATAAAATAACTAAAATTAATTTTTTTAATAAAAATTAAATTAAATAATTTTATTTTTTTTTCTAATTTTAAAGCTTTAGGTTATTAGAATTATTTTTGAGCTTCTTAAGAATAAATTTGAATTTTTTTATTTTTTTTTAATATATTATTGTTTTAAAATATTTTTGAACTTCTTAAGAATAAATTTGATTTTTTTAACTATTATTATTATTATTTATATTTGTAGTTCTATGTAATTTAATTTTCAAAAAATTAAAAAAAGAATAAAATAACTAAAATTATTTTTTTAATAAATTAAATTTTATTTTTTTAAGAAAAAATTTGAATTTTTTTTAATATATTATTTTTCTTAAATATTTTTGAATTTCTTAAGAATAAATTTGACTTTTTTTAATATTATTATTATTTATATTTGTAGTTCTATGTAATTTAATTTTCAAAAAATTAAAAGAAGAATAAAATAACTAAAATTATTTTTTTTAATAAAATAAATTTTATTTTTTTAATTTTAATAGTTTAAGTTATTAGAATTATTTTTAAGCTTCTTAGGAATAAATTTGATTTTTTTATTAAAAAATTCAAAAAAAAAAAAAAAAAAATAAATAAAATAAAATAACTAAAATTATTTTTTTTAATAAAATAAATTTTAATTAATTTTTTTTAATATATTATATTATATTATATTATATTATATTATATTATATTATATTATATTATATTATATTATATTATATTATATTATATTATATTATATTATATTATATTATATTATATTATATTATATTATATTATATTATATTATATTATATTATATTTTATAATTTTTTGTTTTTTTTTATTAATTTCTAATTGTTTCTCATCTTCAAAAAATACTTCTTTTTATTCTCTTCCATAATCTCTCAATTTTTTCTTACTCTCATCCTATTTCTCTTCATATCTCTCCTCTCTAGTTCCACCCCAGTAATACCCTTTACAACAACAAAAACAATAAATTTATGCAGTTGTCGAGGATTTTATGGGTCACAATAAACTTTTAAATGTTTTTGTTTTTATTCTCTTATCTTCGAGGGGAGAGGGGGCAGAAGAGCCTGAGAAGAACCCAAAAATTTCCAATTGAATTGAGTTTGCCACCTAATTTGATAAAATATGAGAATTAACTGGGAAAATATGTTAATTTTCAAAACAAAAAGGCAAAATTTTGCCCGAAAATCTGTGTTTCCATATCTGCCACCCTTGCTAGCCTCCACACCTCCTCCCTTCCTTTTTGCGGATATAAAGATATGACAATTCATGGCCTCAAATCGAATTTAATTTTGTGTATGGCTTTGAGGTTGGGGGGCAAATCTCATGGCTTGGCTGGAAAAAAAAACAGCTGCAGGATATACAATAGCAACAAAAACAACAAACATAGCATTGGCCACAAAGGCCGAATGGAATATTGGTTACGTCTGCTAATTTGATTTGATGTCTAATATGTTTGGAAGAAAATTGAAAAGTAATTGGTTTTTATTTGTATGGGCCCAAGCAGAGGGCGGGGGGTGGGTGAGGCTTAAGGGGGAAAGAATGGATGAAAGGCGATTTGGTATAACTTCTGTCACAGTCAACCAAACAAGCTAAGCAAAGGAATTTATCGACAAATTAAAACAAGTGTTTAAGTCAAATAAAAAGTTATTGATTTTCCTTTACCCAACCTCCACCCTCCCCCTTTTTTGGAACACAATAAAAAGAACAATAAATCTGGGCAAAAAAAAAAAAATATTTACAGGGAACAAAGAGCTAAAAAAAGAAGCCACATGTTTTGAAAGTTTACTTTGCAAAGTAACCAAAATAGAGAGGGGCAAGTCTCCCTCCCCTTTTCCACAATTTTGGAAATATTCCAATAAAGATTCCATGGAATCTGTGTATTTTAGGCATAAACTGTCTTCGGCAATGTTGCAGCGAAAAATACGAAGGTTATTCTGGTGGAAAATTTTAACCCTCATTCGAGCCAACAAGGGGTCTTTTTGGTCCTTTTTTGCAAATATGGTTAAAAATTCCGCTTAGACGAAAAGAAATCACACTATCACACGCTTGAATTCCATCACAAATAACTTCCGTTCTGGAAAATTCTCACCAAAATGCTTTTGTACGCTTGTAAACAATATAATGAGCTGTCAGTGGAATAATTTTACTAGCTGTCGGACGAGTGGCTTAGAAACGACAGCAGTCTGAAATTGGTTGCAATTTTTTCATCTCAAAGGGCATACTTTGTGTGAATTTAAGCAAAAATCTTCAACAAAACATCATCTCAGAAGGATGACATTAAAGACAAAAATATTCTCCATCAAATTTCACTATAAGTCACTAAAGAAAAGAAATCTCTATTCTCACTTTATATCAAAAAAATATTCGCACCAAAACTCCATAAAAAATAACCAAAAGTATTTCCTATTTTTTACATTAAATTTTTCCTCGGACTTTTTTCGAGTTGACGCCTGAATGTAACATAAAATTTCATTTTATATGAAAAATACCAAGAGAAGAAATATTCTACACAAAAGTTCACTATAAGTCTCGGAATAAATTATATGTCTAGGTATAATCGTTTTTACGAAAATCACATTCGAAATTTATGTATTAGAACAGAAAATTATGTATTTGCCTCTTTTACTGTTAATTTAACACATATCCAGTCCAAGTCAAAATCTCCCTTTACAGATAATTTTTTGGAGAAAGTGTTAAAGGAAGAATTATTCTTCATCGAATTTCACTATAAGTCACCAAAGAAAAGAAATCTCTATTTTCATTTTATATCAAAAAATATTCGCATCAAAACACCATAAAAAACCCAAAATAGTAACTATTTTTTCATCAATTTTCCCTCGGACCTTTTTCGAGTTGACGGCTGAAAGTAACATAAAATTTTATTTTAGATGAAAATTGCCAAGAGAAGAAATATTCTGCATAAAATTTCACTATAAGTCTCGGAATAAATCTTATGTCTAGGTGCAATAGTTTTTACGAAAATCACATTCGAAATTTATGTATTTCAAGAGAAAATTATGTGTCTACTTTTTTACTGTTAATTTAACACGTTCCCAATCCAAGTCAAAATCTCCCTTTATAATTCATTTTTTGGGGAAAGTGCCAAAGGAAGAATTATTCTCCATCAAATTTCACTATAAGTCACCAAAGAAAAGAAATCTCTATTTTCATTTTATATCAAAAAAATATTCGCATCAAAACTCCATAAAAAATAACCAAAAATATTCCCCAATTTTTTTCATCAAATTTTTCTTCGGATTTTGTTTTTCGAGTTGACACCTGAAAGTAACATGAAATTTCATTTTAGATGAAAATTGTCAAAAGAAGAAATATTCTACACAAAATTTCACTACAAGTCTCGGAATAAATCATATGTCTAGGTATAATAGTTTTTACGAAAATCGCTTTCGAAATTTATGTATTACAAGAGAAAATTATGTATTTACCTCTTTTACTGTTAGTTTAACACATATCCAATCCGAGTCGAAATCTCCCTTTATACTTCATTTTTTAAAAACAGTGTCAAAGGAAGAATTATTCTCCATCAAATTTCACTATAAGTCACCAAAGAAAAGAAATGTCTATTTTCATTTTTATCGAAAAAATATTCGCATCAAAACTCCTTAAAAATAACCAAAAATATTCTCTAATTTTTTTTCATCAAATTTTTCCTCTGACTTTTTTCAAGTTTAGGCCTGAAAGTAACATAAAATTTTCTTCTAGATGAAAATTGTCAAAAGAAGAAATATTCTACACAAAATTTCACTATAGATCTCAGAAATAACCATAGAGCTAGGTACAATAGTTTTCATAAAAATCACATTCGAAGTTTATGTACTTTACGTGAAAATTATGTGTCTAATTTTTTTACTGTTAATTTAACATATCTCCAATCCAAGTCAAAATCTCCTTTTATTATTCATTTTTTGGGGAAAGTGTCAAAGGGAGAATCATTCGCCGTCAAATTTCATTGGGAGTCTCTGAACAAAAGAAATTTGTATACTTAATATATCCAATAAAAAATAGCATTCACTTTTGATCCAATGTAACTTTCAGCACAAAAAAGAAAAAAAAAACAATAAAGAGTTAATAAACTAAGTTATCGCGAGTTCAAAGAAAAGCGGAAAAAATACGTTTGGGGGGAAGGATGCCGGGGCAAATAAATTTAATTACAAAATGTAAAAGTTTGCTTTTTTGTTGTTGTTGTAACAATAACAAAAACCTTGTAATTTGTAAATGACTAAAATCAAATTAAAGAATTTGGGAAAGAGCGAGAGATAAAAACAACGAAACACGATTTGCCATTTCCTTGGCTTGTTTTTCTTTACAGGGGAACTTCAAAACAAAACAAGGGTATGACTAACCAAGGGGAATGAATTTGACAAAGAAAAGTTGCCGATAACAACATTTTGATAGAGGAAAAATTTCGATAACATTCGTTTCTTTAAAGAAAAACTGTCGACTATAGTTTATAAAGCGAGAAAAATTATCGATAACATCATTTCCAAAGAGAAATGTTGTCGATAACAACTTCTCACGGGAACAAAATAATCGATAACAATTTGTTCAGCGAGAAAAGTTATCGATAACAGATTTTCTTTAGAGAAAACCTTTCGATAGCAATAGCTAAAAAAAAGAAAATTAATCGATAACGTCATTTCATAGGAGAAAAGTTATCGATAACAAGATTTCCGGGGAGAAAATTTATCGATGAAATTGTTTTCTGGTAGAAAAGTTTTGACAATGATAACAACTTATACACAGACAAAAATAATCGATAACAACGTTTCCAGAGAAAAAAGTTATCGATAACAACAAGAGAAATATAATCTATAAAAATGTTTTGGTATAGAAACGTCACCGATAATAATGTCGATAACAGTTTACACAGCGAGAAAAATCACCGACAACAACATTTACAGAGAGAAATGTTATCGATAACAACTTCTCACTGGAGCAAAGAACAGGATTTATTTGGAAAAACCCTTTCGATAACAATAGTTAAAAAAGAAAATGTATCGATAACGTTAATTCCCGAGAGAAAACTTATCGATAACAACAATTCCGAGGAAAACACTTATCGATAACAACAATTCCGAGGAAAAAACTTTTCGATAACAACAATTCCGAGGAGAAAGGTTATCGATAAAATTTTTTTCATAATGAAAAATTATTGGTAAAATTTTTTTCTGGTACAAAAGTTATCGATAACAATTTAGATAAAAAAGCTATCGATATATTTTATGTATAGAGACATAATCTATAATAATTGTTTATGTAAAGAACGCTACCGATAATAATGTCGATAACAGTTTACACAGTGAGTATACTAACCGATAACAACATTTCCAGAGAGAAAAGTTATCGGTAAAGAAAATTAAACTTTTTCGATATCAATATTTCTAAAAAGAGGAGTTGTCGATAGCAAAATTTCTATTCCTTTAAGTTGTCGAAAACAACATTTCTGTAGAGAACAATTGCCGATAACAACTTCTGCGGAGGGAAAATATATCGATAACAATTTTCCCGAGAAAAAAAGTTATCGACAGGGAGAGAAAATTTATCTATAACCACCTCTTTGATGTCAATATTTCCTTAAAGGGAAGTTGTCTGCAACAAAATTTCTATAGAGAAGAGCTGTCGATAACAATTTCTCCAGAGAAAAATAATATCGATAACATTTTTACGGGAAAAAAAAGTTAAAGATAACAATTTTTCTCTGTAGGAAAACATTCCATTAAAATATTTCCATAGAGAAAAGTTGACGGTAAGAACTTCTCCAGAGGGATATAATATCGATAATACGATTTTTAGGAGGAAAAGATATCGATAGTGACCACTACATGCAGAAAAGAAAATCGATAATAAAATTTCCATATAAAATATTATCGATGACAACTTTCCGTTTGGAGACAAGTTATCGATATCAGTTTTTCTACATAAAAAGTAATAGATAACGCGTAACATATTGCGCCCCCCAAAATATTGAAGAGAACCGCCCCCGACTTAAGTGATTTCCGTTTCCGTTCGACAGCCAAACTTTCATTGGGGGAAGATGAAATGTTTCACATCGAAGTGAACAAATAAAACACAGGACGTTGTCTAAAGATACTGAGCATTTAAGTAGCTCGATTTCCGCCACTTGGTATCTTCTCGTGTTTGTTTTTTTTTCCTTTCCCCACTCCAGCTTATCATTTACAGCTGGGCAGGATGATGTTGGCTTCCTTACCCTTGGGGCGGGGGAGGGAGGAAAGTCAAGTGGTGTTGACTTAAATGTCAGAAACGATTCAATAGATTTTCCTTTTTTTTCAATGTATGGGTGGAAATACCTGTTGGCAGTTCCTCCTTTCCCCTCTCACTTTCGTTTTTTTTCATCTGGTTGGGGTTAGGTAAAGACAAATGTCATTCACGGCGGAACACTTTTAATTTCCGTTCAAATGGCAATCAAATTTGAAAATTAGTTTAAGGAAGCCAATAGGAAACGTTGTTAAAGATATGGGTATTTAAGGGAGTGGAGAATAAAGGGAGATGGGAAGAAGTGTAAGAAGCTTAAGGTTTAGCCATGACAAAATGGAGAGGTTCGCAAGAGAAAAATGTTATCTACAACCTTCTCTAGAGAAAATTTGTTATCGGTAGATTTCATGTATAGAAAAGTTGTTATCGATAACATTCATATACGGAAAAGTTGGTATCGATAATTTTTCTCTATAGAAAATTAGTAATCGATAACTATTCTTAATAGAAAAGTTGTTATCGATAACTTTTTATATAGAAAAGTTGTTATCGATAAGTTTTTTATATGGAAAAGTTGTTATCGATAACTTTTCTATACAGAAAAGTTGTTATCGATATCTTTCCTATATACAAAAGTTGTTATCGATATCTTTTCTATATGGAAAAGTTGTTATCGATATCTTTTCTATATGGAAAAGTTGTTATCGATAACTTTTCTATATAGAAAAGTTGTTATCGATGCCTTTCCTTTATAGAAAAGTTGTTATCGATAACTTTTCTATATAGAAAAAATGTTATCGATAACTTTTCTAGATTGAAAAGTTGTTATCGATAACTTTTCTATTGGTTATCGATGAATTTTTTATATTAAAAACTTGTTATAGATAACTTTTCTATATAGAAAAGTTGTTATCGAAAACGTTTCTATATAGAAAAGTTGTTATCGATAACTTTTTTATATACAAAAGTTGTTATCGATAACTTTTCTATATAGAAAACTTTTTATCGATAGCTTCTCTATATAGAAAAGTTTTTATCGATAACTTTACTGTATAGAAATGTGGTTATCTATAACTTTTCTGTATAGAAATGTTGTTATCGATAACTTTTCTATATAGAAAAGTTGTTGTCGATAACTTTTCTATATTGAAAATGTGTTATCGATAACTTTTCTATATAGAAAAGTTGTTATCGATAACATTTCTGTATTGAAAATTTGTTGTCGATAACTTTTCTATATTGAAAATTTGTTGTCGATAACTTTTCTATATTGAAAATGTGTTATCGATAACTTTTCTATATAGAAAAGTTGTTATCGATAACATTTCTATATAGAAAAGTTGTTATCGATAACTTTTCTATACAGAAAAGTTGTTATCGATAACTTTTCTATACAGAAAAGTTGTTATCGATAACTTTTCTACATAGAAAAGTTGTTATCGATAACTTTTCTATATAGAAAAGTTGTTATCGATAACTTTTCTATATAGAAAAGTTGTTATCGTTAACCTTTCTATATAAAAAAAGTTGCTATTGATAACTTTTCTATACTAAAAAGATGCAATCGATAAATATTCTATACGGAAAATTTGTTATCGATAACTTTTCTATACCAAAAAGTGGCCATCGATAACTTTTTTGAATACAAAATTTTTTATCGATAACTGTTCTGTATTGAAGGTGATTATCGATAACTTTTCTGTATGGAAAATTGGTTATGGACAACTAACCTATACGGAAAAGTGATTATCGATAATTTTTCGATATAGAAAAGTTGTTATTGATAACTTTTCCATGTAGAATAGTTGTTATCGATAACTTGTCTCTATGGAAGTGTAGTTATCGATAATTTTTCTCTAAAGAAAACTTAGTATTAATGAAGTTTTTTTATGGAAATTTGTTTCTCTCTTTCCCAACTGAGCACAGTTTTATCTGAAAGTGAGAGAAAGAGAGAGACACTAAAGCTCAAATAACAAACAGAGTATCTCAAACCCCTAAAACAGCTAGACAAACAGAAAAAAAGACAAAAACAACAACAACAACAACATAATGTGACACACACTGAAATCAAGTCCAACCCTCCAAGCATTAATAGCAACCATAACAACAACAACAACAGTAATCCAATATTGGATGGACGGTAATGTGACGTTGAACGCTTCAACTTTGTTTTGGTTTGAGCTACTCTCGCCAGTCAGTCAAGTATAACAAGTAAGCCCAACTTACTTGAGACGATCAGTTGCGATACAAGCGCGATAGCGATAAGATATCTATCGGAGACGTGCGGCGAACTGTTACGGTACGTTGGCGAAGGGCGAATCGCATCGAACTTGAGATTGCGAATGTTGACTTAATTACCTGTCAATGGGTCACCAGAATAAAATTTATGGATAAATTTTCGTGATTTGTTTTTGTTGTTGTTTGTGTTTTGCGAGAAGAGCGGGAGTGAGGGCCTCCAAGTTTTATGGAAATTGTGGATTGATCTCTTGTTTTTTTTTATTTGCGCCTCTGCATGTTTTGTGGTCGAACATCAAAGAGAATGAATTATGAAAAATTATCTTTCCCCTTGTGGGGGTGGGGGAGGTTGAATGCATGGAACCACAATAACAGCAGCAGAAACAACAACGACTGGGATTTAATAAAATCATATTTATGTTGCCGCAAAGAGGGCCATGTCAACTCGCATCCACATGTTGTACATTCCATAGCCATTGACTTCCCTCATCCCCCATGTCCCGCAGTGAGATGGGCGAGAATGCGTAAAAAATTGAAAATAAAAAAAATATGGTTAATAAAACAAAATTATGTGATTATTATTAATTGAATCAATTCAGTGGAGGAGGGGTGTAGAAAAATGTGTCCGGCATGTTTCACACAAAATGTTCGAATGACGAGAAGGAGAGGAGAGGAGAGAGAGTGAAAAAAATAAATTTCTTTTGAAAGCCTAGAATTGTGCATCAATACGAAAATAAAATTTATAAATAAATGATAAAAAATAATTAATTAATAAAAATAACAATGATCAACGTGAATAGAACAACACTGCAATTTTGGCAATTAAAGGAGACGTGACAGCGACTCGATGTTTTGATGTCATGTATTTGTCTAAGCCATCTTGGGATTTAATTAAAAACGAAACAAGTGATAGTTCGAAGAAAACGGCTACAAAATACCCTGCAACTGAATAAAGACAAAATAAATGAAAATAAATGATTCTGCAGGAAACGATATCGATAAATAATTTTCCGTAGTGATAAGTGACCGATAACAGCTTTTCCATAAGGAATATTTATCGATAACAACTTCCTTTGTGAAGAAAATCTATGGATAGCAATTTTTCCATTAAGAAACGTTATCGATAACATAATTTCTGCAAAGAAATACGATCAATATTTCTATAATTTATCGATAACAAAGGTTCTACCCAGAAAAGTGTTCTGTAACCACTTATTAATAGAAAAGAGTCACCGATAAAAAATTTTTCTAAGAGAAAAGTTGTCGATAACAACTTTTTCAAAAAGGAAATTTGTCGATAACAATGTTTCCAATAAGAAAAGTTATCAATAACAACTTTTTCATAGAGAAAAGTTGCCGATAACAAAGTTTCTACCCAGAAAAGTTATCGATAACTACTTTTCCATGGATAAAAATTGCCGATAACAAATTTTCCAAAGAGAAAAGTTATCGATAACAACTTTTCCAGAGAGAAAAGTTACCGATAACAATGTTTCCAAAGAGGAATGGTATTGATAACAACTTTCCCATAGAGAAAAGTTGTCGATAACAACATTCCGGAAGAGGAGAATTAACGATAACTACTACTCTACGAAAAAAAGTTACCGATAATAATTTTGGTATGGTGAAAATTTTTCGGCAACAACATTACTATGGAGAAAAGTTACCGATAACAACGTTCCTGTGGAGTAACATTAGCTACAATACATTTTCTGTGGAGAGAAATTGCCGATAACAACCTGTTTAAAGAAAAAAAGTTGTCAAAACCAGCACTTGTACGGATAAAGGTTATCGATAATAAAAGCTTTTGTTTGAAAAATAGCCGATAACACATTTTTCATAGAGAAAAGTTGTAGACAGCAGCGTTTCTATAAAGAAACAACAACGATAACAACTTTCTTGTAAAAAAAATAATTAGCCGATAACAGATTTTTCACAGAAAAAAGTTATCGATAACATATGTTCTACTGAGAAAAATTATCGATAACAACTCTGCTTCTGAGAAAATTTGTCGATAGCAACTTTTCTATGGAGAAAAGTTGCCGATAACAACTTTCCTGCAGAGCACAATTGTCGATAAGTTTTCTATGTAGAAAATTTGTTATCGATAGCTTAATAGGAAAGTTGTTATCGATTAGTTTTTTATATAGAAAAGCTGCTATCGATTAGTTTCCTACAAAGAAAAGTAGTTATCGGTTAGTATTCTACAAAGAAAAGTTATTATCGATAAATGTCCTATATAGAAAAGTTATTATCGATTAGTTTTCTATAAAGAAAAGTTGTTATCGATTAGTTTTCTATAAAGAAAAGTTGATATCGATTAGTATTCTATAAAGAAAAGTTGTTATCGATTAATGTCCTATATAGAAAAGTTATTATCGATAAGTTTTCTATATAGAAAAATTTGTTATCGATAACTTTTCCATATAGAAAAGTTGTTATCGATAATTCTTTACATAGATAAACTGTTATCTTTATTTTTTCTATATTGAAAGTTTGTTATCGATTACTTTGCTACACAGAAAATTTGTTATCGATAACTTTTCAATGTAAATAAGTTGTTATCGATTATTTTTCTATATAGGGAAGTTGTTATCGATAGTTTTCAATATAGAAAATTTGTTATCGATAGCTTTTCTATATAGAAAAATTGTTATCGATAACTTTTCAATTTAGAAAATTTGTTATCGACAACTTTTCAATTTAGAAAATTTGTTATCGACAACTTTTCAATTTAGAAAATTTGTTATCGATAACTTTTCTATATAGAAAAGTTGTTATCGATAACTTTTCTATATAGAAAAGTTGTTATCGATAAATTTTCCATATAGAAAAGTTGTTATCGATAACTTTTCTATATAGAAAAGTTGTTATCGATTAGTTTTCTATAAAGAAAAGTTGTTATCGATGACTTTTCTATATAGAAAAGTTGTTATCGATAACTTTTCTATCTAGAAAAGTTGTTATCGATAACTTTTCTATCTAGAAAAGTTGTTATCGCATAAGTTTTCTATATAGAAAAGTTGTTATCGATAAGTTTTCTATATAGAAAAGGTTGTTATCGATTAGACAAGAAAGAAAAGTTGTTATCGATGACTTTTCTATATAGAAAAGTTGTTATCGATAACTTTTCTATCTAGAAAAGTTGTTATCGATAACTTTTCTATCTAGAAAAGTTGTTATCGATAAGTTTTCTATATAGAAAAGTTGTTATCGATAAGTTTTCTATATAGAAAAGTTGTTATCGATAACTTTTCTATATAGAAAAGTTGTTATCGATTAGTTTTCGGTAAAGAAAAGTTGTTATCGTTAACTTTTCTTTACAGATAAGTTGTTATCGATAACTTTTCTATATATAGAAAAACTTTTCTTTATAGATCAATTTGTATCGATAACTTTTCTGTATAAAAAGTTGTTACCGATAATTTTTTTACATGGAAAAGTTGTTATCGATCACTTTTCTGTATAGAAAATTTGTTATCGAAACTTGTCTTTATATAAAACTTTTCGATAACTTATAACTCTGAGCGATAATTGGTTATCATTGAATAAATCGTTAACTTTTCAATGTAGAAATGTTGTTATCGACAACTTTTCTCTACAGAACTGTTTTTTTTTCTGTTACAGCTTGGAAGACAAACCTTTGAATCAATCGAAGAATGACTTGAAATAAACTCAGCAGCGCTTGCAATACCGGTTTTGTCACGTGCTTCAATTTCAAGCCATTTTTAAAACAATTCAATAAGAACAACACCAACAACAACTAATAAATTAAAGCAAGGCAACAATTCAGTGGCGCAAAAAAAATAACGAAACGAAAACAAGTGGTCGCGTAAATATTGAAACTAAAATCGACAAGTGTTGGAAATTATTTTGAATAAATTTTGAGAAAAACAAAATTTTGTTAAAAGTGAATGTTCGAATTCAATTTTATTTTCGTTTGGTCCGCATTTAGAAGCGCTGCAGTGAAATGTTATAAAAATAAATTTAAAGAAAAAAATTATTAAAAAAAAAACGACAACAACCAACCAAAAAACAAAAGGGATCATCACTAAATCTCATAAATGTCAATGGCCTTTAGACATGTCAAAATGTCAATTCAGAAAATGTCAAATTACAAATCAACCATAAAATTATCAGTGTCAGCAGCATCGGGAAAGCCATCAAAATATGGCGGTGAAGCGGCAGCGGCCACAATGCCGTTATTTATGAAAATCATTTTAATTCATTTATTAATTTTGCTACAATGTTTGTTGTGTGCCACAACAACAGCAACAACAGCAGCGACACAATCATTAAATCACACACTAGATAAAGATAATCTCCAGCCAGAATTGGCGGTGGCGGCCAAAACAACCGGACTCTCATCCACGACACCAATAACACCAACAACTATCATCAAAGCTCTCGCTGTTGCAAATGACAGCTCAAATGATAACAACAACAACAATAATGATGACACTTCAAATGTTAATACTGCCATGCAGTCTGGGAATGCCGTCACTGCTGCCGGAGATAACGATGGCAATGCCCATAATGACATTGCCGCCGCGGCCGCCGCCGATAATGACCTGTCGCCCATTAACCAATTATTTACCCATTTAACAAATGCAACACTTCTCCACGATGCCTCGGCGCATGAATACGATGCCAGCACGGTGAGGCTGTTGGGCAATGTAACCCATTCATGTTTGCAGACCTGCATTGAAGAGGTAGGTTAATGAAAAACGTATGTAGTGCAGGCAATTATAATTTTGAAATAGTGTGTTTGCAAGGTTTTAAAAATTAACACAGGTATTACAAAAATCGATCGAAAAAAGTTATCGATAATAATAAAAATCGATGGAAAAATGTTATTGATAATACATTTGCTATAGGAAAATGTTACCGATAACAATTTTTCTATAGAAAAATCGTACCGATAACAATTTTTCTATAGAAAAATCGTACCGATAAAAATTTTTCTATGGAAAAATCGTACCGATAACAATTTTTCTATAGAAAAATCGTAACGACAACAAATTTTCTATAGAAAAATCGTAACGACAACAAATTTTCTATAGAAAAATCGTACCGATAACAATTTTTCTATAGAAAAATCGTACCGATAACAATTTTTCTATAGAAAAATCGTACCGATAACAATTTTTCTATAGAAAAATCGTACCGATAACAAATTTTCTATAGAAAAATCGTACCGATAGCAATTTTTCTATAGAACAAGTAAAAAAGTATCGGTCGGCTTTGCCGACAGATGTATACCCTCAGCTCTCTTCACCCTCTATGGAGTGGGTTTTTAAAGAATGGGTCAATATTGTCAATTTCGTATCGGACCTACATAAATATGATATAAATATTATTCTAGCAGATGGATATAGGAATTGTAAAGAATCACTGAGTTGTTTCGCAATTTATGACAGATAAAAATATTGAAAAATGTGTCTCTTTGTGGGTGAGGTGCCAGAAGTTGTTCGCAGATATATAGGATCATCTTCAAAACAGATCTGGTGTTAGCAAAAATAATTTGTATGTGTGAAATTTGAAAAGAGTTTAATCCTTATTTCGCTTTCTTTGAGCCTCATGTTTTTCAAAATTAGATTATTGCTTCCTTTCTGTGCAGAAAATATATATCTCAAATTTTCGACCATTTGTGGGGGAGGTACCATAAGATGTGGACCGATATACTTCATCTTAACGCCAGAGCTTGGGTTAATATAAATATTGGGATGTGCGCCATTCGAAGACAATCGGACTCATATATCACATTTTATGAGAGTTGTAATTATTCAAAATTTTGACCATTTGTGGGGGAGGTACTTGAAGGAGTGAACCGATATTGTCCATTTTTACACCTAACGTAGAACTGATGCAAATATTAGGATTTGCAAAGTGAGAGCAAAATCGGATTATCCTTTCTCTTTTTGTGCAAAAAATATATTTTTTTTGCAAATTTCGACCTTTTGTGGGGGAGGTACCAGAAGGAGTGGACCGGTATATTCCATCTTAACATCAGATCTTGGGTTAATATAAATATTGGGATGTGTGAAATTTCAAGACAATCAGACTCTTACATCACATTTTATGAGAGTTGTGATTATTTAAAGTTTTGACCCTTTGTGGGGGAGGTACCAGAAGGAGTGGACCGATATTCTCCATTTTCGCACCAGACCTAGCAATGATGCAAATATTAGGATTTGCAAAGTGAGAGCAAAATCGGATTATCCTTTCTCTTTTTGTGCAAAAAATATATTTTTTTGCAAATTTCGACCTTTTGTGGGGGAGGTACCAGAAGGAGTGGACCGGTATATTCCATCTTAACACCAGACCTTGGGTTAATATAAATATTGGGATGTGTGAAATTTCAAGACAATCAGACTCTTACATCACATTTTATGAGAGTTGTGATTATTTAAAGTTTTGACCCTTTGTGGGGGAGGTACCAGAAGGAGTGGACCGATATTCTCCATTTTCGCACCAGACCTAGCAATGATGCAAATATTAGGATTTGCAAGGTAGCAGAATAATCGAATTATTCTTTCTCTTTCTGTGCAAAAAAAAATATATTTTTTTTTTGTTTGAAAATTTCGACCTTTTGTGGGGGAGGTACCAGAAAGAGTGGACCGATATATTCCATCTTAACACCAGACCTTGGGTTAATATAAATATTGGGATGTGTAAAATTTTAAGACAATCGGACACTTACATCACATTTTATGAGAGTTGTAATTATTCAAAATTTTTACCATTTGTGGGGGAGGTACTTGATGGAGTGGGCCGATATTTTCCATTTTCACACCCGACCTCACACTGACTCAAATATTAAGATTTGCAAAGTTGGAGCAAAATTGGACTATAATTTCTCTTTCTGTGCAAAAATTAAATTTTTTGAAAATTTCGAACTTTTGTGGGGGAGGTACCAGAAGGAGTGGACCGATATTGCCCATCTCCGAACTCGATCTAAGTTTGACAAAAATATTACGATGTACCAAGTTTGGACCAAATTGGATACTCCCTTCGAGAGTTATCGTGCGCACCAGCCAGCCAGACAGACAGACAGACAGACAGACGGACGGACGGACGGACGGACGGACATCGCTAGATCGACTCGAAATGTTCTGAAACGGATTTGGTCCAAAGAGACCTAGGGTCTAAAACCGTTATTTCGACTAGGCACGTTTTGGCCGTATCAAATGATATATACCCTCTGTAGCCATATGGCTGAGGGTATAAAAAATATAGAAAATAGGAAAAATGTTACAGATAACAATTTTTCTATAGGAAAAAAGTTACAGATAACAATTTTTCTATAGGAAAAATGTTACAGATAACAATTTTTCTATAAAAAATCGTACCGATAACAATTTTTCTATGGAAAAATCGTACCGATAACAATTTTTCTATAGAAAAATCGTAACGACAACAAATTTTCTATAGAAAAATCGTAACGACAACAAATTTTCTATAGAAAAATCGTAACGACAACAAATTTTCTATAGAAAAATCGTACCGATAACAATTTTTCTATAGAAAAATCGTACCGATAAAAATTTTTCTATAGAAAAATCGTACCGATAACAATTTTTCTATAGAAAAATCGTACCGATAACAATTTTTCTATAGATAACAATTTTTCAGATAACAATTTTTCTATAGAAAAATCGTACCGATAACAATCCGATAACAATTTTTCTATAGAAAAATCTTACCGATAACAGTTTTTCTATAGAAAAATCTTACCGATAACAGTTTTTTCTATCGGTACGATTTTTCTATAGAAAATTTGTTATCGGTACGATTTTTCTATAGAAAAATTGTTATCGGTACGATTTTTCTATAGAAAAATTGTTATCGGTACGATTTTTCTATAGAAAAATTGTTATCGGTACGATTTTTCCATAGAAAAATTTTTATCGGTACGATTTTTCCATAGAAAAATTGTTATCTGTAGCATTTTTCCTATAGAAAAATTGTTATCTGTAACATTTTTCCTATAGAAAAATTTTTATCGGTACGACAATTTTTCAGATAACAATTTTTCTATAGAAAAATCGTACCGATAACAATCCGATAACAATTTTTCTATAGAAAAATCTTACCGATAACAGTTTTTCTATAGAAAAATCTTACCGAAATGTTACCGATAACAATTTTCCTATGGAAAAATGTTACCGATAACAATTTTCCTATGGAAAAATATTACCTATAACAATTTTCCTATGGAAAAATGTTACCGATAAAAATTTTCCTATGGAAAAATGTTACCGATAACAATTTTCCTATGGAAAAATTTTACTGATAACAATTTTCCTATGGAAAAATGTTACCGATAACAATTTTCCTATGGAAAAATGTTACCGATAACAATTTTCCTATGGAAAAATGTTACCGATAACAATTTTCCTATGGAAAAATGTTACCGATAGCAATTTTTCTATGGAAAAATCGTACCGATAACAATTTTTCTATGGAAAAATCGTACCGATAACAATTTTTCTATGGAAAAATCGTACTGATAACAATTTTTCTATGGAAAAATCGTACCGATAACAATTTTTCTATGGAAAAATCGTACCGATAACAATTTTTCTATGGAAAAATCGTACCGATAACAATTTTTCTATGGAAAAATCGTACCGATAACAATTTTTCTATGGAAAAATCGTACCGATAACAATTTTTCAGTGGAAAAATCGTACCGATAACAATTTTTCTATGGAAAAATGTTACCGATAACAATTTTTCTATAGAAAAATGTTACCGATAACAATTTTTCTATAGAAAAATGTTACCGATAACAATTTTTCTATAGAAAAATCGTATCGATAACAGTTTTTCTATAGAAAAATCGTATCGATAACAGTTTTTCTATAGAAAAATCTTACCGATAACAGTTTTTCTATAGAAAAATCTTACCGATAACAGTTTTTCTATAGAAAAATCTTACCGATAACAGTTTTTCTATAGGAAAAATCGAACCGATAACAATTTTTCTTTAGAAAAATCGTACCGATATCAATTTTTCTATAGAAAAATCGTACCGATATCAATTTTTCTGAAGAAAAATCGTACCGATAACAATTTTTCTATAGAAAAATCGTACCGATAACAATTTTTCTATAGAAAAATCGTACCGATAACAATTTTTCTATAGAAAAATCGTACCGATAACAATTTTTCTATGGAAAAATCGTACCGATAACAATTTTTTTAAACAAAAATTTTACCCATAAAATTGTCCTATAGAAAAATCCTACCGATAACAGTTCTTTCTTTTATTTATTATTTGTATTTCTTTTTAATTACCACCCACTTCCCGCTATTATTCGAATATTTTCTAAGGTCAGTTATGACAGCGCCCAAACGTGTTTACGTGAGCCAAAATGTATTGTTACGTTTCCAACACAAGATAAATAAAAACTATAATTGAAAAAAAAATAATTTGTCAAATGCGAGAAGAATTTAAAGAGACTGTCACAAAATCGCTGTTTATGTTTATTGTTTTTGTCTGTTTATGTTTTCGATATTTGACATTGCCAAAAAAATTCAAAAATAAACACAAAAACTCCACAAATACACGTTTTAACAAAACTATACTTTGACGTGTGCTCTCTGCCCCATGAAGAGCGCGGGAGACAGAGAGATGTAGATCGAGAGTGACAAGAGTAGACAAGAGTTGCGGCAACAAAACAAATGTTGTGCCATTTTGTACTTTCCACTTCAATTCTCGTTGTTCGTCGTCCAATTGGTCCAATTGAAATGTCAACACCTTTCCGCCATTGACAGCCGCCTCATATAAACGCTTCTAAGCGTTTTCCATGCCATTAACTCGGACGGGGGTGCGTGCGTTTTTGTGCTATTCTATCGGCGGAAAAGTGCAGCAAACGCTGAAAAATGTTAAGGTTAAAGAAATTAAGAGCATGTCAGGTTTTGTCGGCTGCGTTAATCAGTTTTAGAAATTTCCATTTAATTTTATCTTTTTTTTTTTTTGAGATGCACTTCTGGCTACATTCTTTTGTGGCTGAATAACGACAACAACAATAACTGAATAGGCAGTCATAAATCTCGCACTTGGCGACTGCGGAGAACAACAACAACGTAAGAATAGAACAAATTGTTTTCTTTGTGCAACAAATTGAGGCAACCAGGATAGGGAAGTGTGTCATTGACGTCACGGCAACATCTGTTTAATAGGGATGTGTTATGGAAAGCTTTATCGAAAACATTGCTCCAAATAAAAATTGATAAAGGTGTAATCGATAAGATTTTTCTATAGAAAAATTGTTATCGGTAACATTTTTCTATAGAAAAATTGTTATCGGTAACATTTTTCTATAGAAAAATTGTTATCGGTAACATTTTTCTATAGAAAAATTGTTATCGGTAACATTTTTCTATAGAAAAATTGTTATCGGTAACATTTTTCTATAGAAAAATTGTTATCGGTAACATTTTTCTATAGAAAAATTGTTATCGGTACGATTTTTCTATAGAAAAATTGTTATCGGTACGATTTTTCTATAGAAAAATTGTTATCGGTACGATTTTTCTATAGAAAAATTGTTATCGGTACGATTTTTCTATAGAAAAATTGTTATCGGTACGATTTTTCTATAGAAAATTGTTATCGGTACGATTTGTCTATAGAAAATTTGTTATCGGTACGATTTTTCTATAGAAAACTTGTTATCGGTACGATTTTTCTATAGAAAACTTGTTATCGGTACGATTTTTCTATAGAAAAATTGTTATCGGTACGATTTTTCTATAGAAAAATTGTTATCGGTACGATTTTTCTATAGAAAAATTGTTATCGGTATCATTTTTCTATAGAAAAATTGTTATCGGTAACATTTTTCTATAGAAAAACTGTTATCGGTAACATTTTTCTATAGAAAAACTGTTATCGGTAACATTTTTCTATAGAAAAACTGTTATCGGTAACATTTTTCTATAGAAAAACTGTTATCGATAGGATTTTTCTATAGAAAAACTGTTATCGGTAGGATTTTTCTATAGAAAAACTGTTATCGGTAGGATTTTTCTATAGAAAAACTGTTATCGGTAGGATTTTTCTATAGAAAAACTGTTATCGGTAGGATTTTTCTAGAGAAAAATTGTTATCGGAAACATTTTTCTATAGAAAAATTGTTATCGGCAACATTTTTCTATAGAAAAATTGTTATCGGCAACATTTTTCTATAGAAAAATTGTTATCGGCAACATTTTTCTAGAGAAAAATTGTTATCGGTAACATTTTTCTATAGAAACATTGTTATCGGTAACATTTTTCTATAGAAACATTGTTATCGGTAACATTTTTCTATGGAAACATTATTATCGGTACGATTTTTTTTATAGACAAATTGTAATCGGTTCGATTTTTCTTTCCATAGGAAAGTTTTTATCTATAACATTTTACCATAGGGAAGTTGTCGATAACAATTTTCCATAGGAAAGTTTTTATCGATAATATTTGTCTGTAGAAAAGTTGTTATCGATAATATTTATTTATAGAAAAGTTGTTGTCGATAAGAATTTTCCATTTTAAAGTTGTTATCGATTACATATTTGCATAAGAAAGTTGTTTTCAATAAAATATATCTATAAAAATTTTTATCGATAACATTTTTCCATAGGATAAAAATTACGATAAGTCGATAACATTTTTCCATGAGAAAGTTGTTATCTATACCATTTTTCAATAGAAAAGTTGTTATCGATATCATTCATTTATAAAAAAAAGTTGTTATCGATAGTATATTCCCATGGGAATGTGGTTATCGATAACACTTTTCAATGGAAAATTTGTTATCGATAAATTTTAAAAATAGAAGATATGTTATCGATAAAAATTCTTCGTAGCTATCGATTACATTTATTATAGTAGAGATGTTATCGATAACATTGCTAACGATTAAAGTTTTTATAGTACAGCTGTGTTCTTTAAAATTCATTCATAAATGAGTTTTTATCGATAATCCTTTTATAAGGAAATGTTTCTATCGATAAAGTTACAATCGATAAAATTTCTTTAAAGAAAGGTTGTTATCGATAACATTTCTCCAAAGAAGACTGGATATCTGTTCCTTTGTTCCCACCCTAAAGTTTTAGGGATTATATTTCTCTATTTGACATTTGTTATCGATAACAGTTCTCCATAGAAAATAAATAATCGTTAACATTGTTCTATGAAAAAATAATTATCGATTAATTTTCTCATTGGAAAATTTGTTATCAATAAATCTTCGTTTTACAAAATTTGTTATCGATAAGTTTTCTTTAACAAAAGTTGTTATCGATGAAATTTCTTCATTCAGAATTATCGGTAATTATTCCTGAAATTCTGAAAGCTTGTTATCGATTTGAAACTTATTATCGATAATAGTTCTCCATGGAAAATAGATTATCGGTAACCCTTTTTCTATTCTAAATTAATTATCGATAAATTTTCACATTGAAAAAAGTAGTTATCGATAAATTTTCGTTTTACAAAATACGTTATCGATAAGTTTGTTTTCTAAAAAAAAGTTGTTATCGATAAAAATTTCTCCATGGAAAATTTGTTATCGGTAATTTTTTTTTGAAGAGGAATTGTTGTCGACAACTTTTCTTTGCAGAAATGCTGGGAAAATAGTTGTCGTTAAGTTTTCTTCATAAAAATGTTATTATCGAAAAGTATTCTCCATATGAATGTTGTTATCGACAACATTAATTTGAGTACAAGAGCTGGCCATAAAAAACTTGTCATCGAAAAAATTTTCTTGTTAGAGAAATTTTTGGGAAAAGTTGTTATCGATAAATTTTATTGTGGGAAAAGTAGTTATCGATAAATTTTATTTTGGGAAAAGGCATTATCGATAAATTTTATTTTGGGAAAAGTCGTTATCGATAAATTTTATTTTGGGAAAAGTCGTTATCGATAAATTTTATTTTGGAAAATGTCCTTATCGATAAATGTTATTTTGGGAAAAGTCGTTATCGATAAATTATATTTTGGAAAAAGTCATTATCGATAAATTTTATTTTGGGAAAAGTCATTATCGATAAATTTTTTTTTGTGAAAATTTGTTATCGATAATTTTTTTTTTGGGAACATTTATTATCGGTACTTTTTCTTTTTAGGAAAGTTGTTTGCCTTAAAATTTAACTAATAAAAATCGATTATCGATAACATTTTTTTATGGAAAATTGCACTGGCTTTTAATTTGTTAATCTCATCAGCAAATCATTTCATTTTTGCGTTGATTTTTTTTTTAATTTTTCGCTTTGCCTTTTTTTATTCGATGGTGGTGTCATTCATTTAAGCACCATTGTAATTCAATTTAGGTGGCATAATAGTTCAGTTGTGAACAAACAACAGCCAAATGTCTTTATTTACACACTTGTCATTCAGAAGTGAAGGAGAGAGAGAGAGAGAGAGAAAAAACGAACGAACGAACAAACTGACAAACTTTGTCAGGCATATCGACAACACAATGCAGCAACAAAAATAGGTCTAGAATGCAGCCGTTGATGACGGCGATGATGTTGTTGATGACGTTGATGAGTTGTTGTCGTTGTCGTTGTTTTCAAATGATTTGAAATGGAAAAAAAGTCACCAGATTTTTCTTTTTTTCTCTCTCTCTCTGCGGTGATATTCCTTTTCTATTTTTCTGTGAATGGAAATGCTGAAGGTTAGAAAAATGCTCCATTTGTTTGCTCAAAGCAAACACGAGGATTGCAGGAGGAAAAAAGAATGCATTGTAGGGTTTTTTGTTTCACTTCTGGGTTGCGTTTTTTTTTTTATTTTTTATTTGCGATTGCATTTCACTTTTTATGTTCGCATCGTGTGTCTCCCTTTCGCTCTTCTCTGCTCCCTTGAATGCAAGCGAGTTTTTTTTTTGTTTTTCCTTCCAGCTCTGGTTTTATGGAACAATATTTGCCTGGTGCTATTGTCCCATTGATGCCATTGTGGTGGGTAAGGCGATTCCAGAATAAATACTCGGTATCGTATTCAACATTGGCTATTCGATAACAACTTAAATTGTTTGCCATTTTTTCCTAGTCACTTGATAATAGAGGCTATTGGTGATGGTGGGTAGGGTAGGGATGTGGTGTTGATAATTTTTTAATTGTAGCTTAGAAATGGACAGACAGCCTGGCAGAGGTGGCCTAGGGAAAAATTGCCATAACAGCGATATGAAATACATAAAGTTTACAAATGGTTCAATATTTTACAGAAAACTGAAGCAGTACTCGTTAAGGGGTTTCAAAAGTTTCTTCAAATATCATAGGTCTTTCCCTGTTTTTAACAGACCCCCTCCTAGGCTATTAATTTTGCCATTCATGGTTTCATTCTACAACAATAATTTATTAAATTCTCCAAAAGCCCACGTAACAATCATGGCATGAACATCGCAATCAATTAAGAAATGTGGAATAACCCAGTAAACAAAGTGACAGGAAAAAAAATTTTCATTTGAAAAAAATATATCCCCGCTTTTCAACTGTTCCAGAACTGCAAGAATGTAACATTTTTCGCTACGATAACATCGTAATCAATTAAAAAATGTGGAATAACCCAGTAAACAAAGTGGCAGGAAAATTATTTTTAATTTGAAAAAAAATCTCCCCGCTTTTCATCTGTTCCGGAACTGCAAGAATGTAATATTTTTCGCTACGATAAACGATTTTTCCTTCATGATATCGGAAAAAATTGTAAAAATTCCAGATTCTTGCAGGTTCTGGAAGAGGGCACCTATCAGCTATTTAGTACGTAATGGATTATTAGCAGCATAATAAATGTGATATGCCACTATCGTGGCGCAGTGTGTTTTCATGCGGCAATTGTCTTGTCACTCGAAAAGATGCGAAGAATTTGAAAAGCTACGGCAATAAAGGGTATGCCTATCGAAAAATATAAAAAGAAGCAGGTTACTACATTTTCATAAAGAAAATTTCACGATCAAAGCTTTTTAGTTAAAAGGAAAACTGTCGATAACAACTTTTTTTTTTGCAAAAAAACTGTCGACAAGTACATTTTCATAAGGAAAAGTTATCGATAACAACAGTTCTATGAAGAAAAATTATCGATAACAACTTATTTCTCAAGGAAAACTATCGATTACAACTTTTTTTTCCAAAGAAAACTGCCGACAAGTACATTTTCATAAGGAAAAGTTATCGATAACAACAGTTCTATGAAGAAAAAATTATCGATAACAACATTTCCATTAAAAATAAATATCGATAAGAAGATTTTCTTTAAAAAATAAATATCGATAATCATTTTTCAATACAAAAATCTGTCGATAAAAACTTTAAGGATCAAAGCTTTTTAGTTAAAAAAGGTAATCTATAAGAAAAAGAAAAGTAATCGATAACAACTTATTTCCCAAGGAAAAATATCGATAACAACTTTTATTTTTGCAAAAAAACTATCGGAAAGTACATTTTTATAAAGAAAAGTTATCGATAACAACAGTTATATGAAGAAAAATTATCGATAACAACTTATTTCCCATGGAAAACTGTCGATAACATTTTTTTTTGCAAAGAAAACTATCGACAAGTACATTTTCATAGGGAAAAGTCGTCGATAACAACAGTTCTATGAAGAAAAAATTATCGAAAACAACATTTCCATTAAAAATAAATATCGATAAGAAAATTTTCTTTAAAAAATAAATATCGATAATCATTTTTCAATACAAAAATCTGTCGATAAAAACTTTAAGGATCAAAGCTTTTTAGTTAAAAAAAGTAATCGATAAAAAAAGAAAAGTTATAGATAACAACTTATTTACCAAGGAAAACTATCGATAACAACTTTTTTTTGCAAAAAAACTGTCGACAAGTACATTTTCATAGGGAAAAGTTATCGATAACAACATTTCTATGAAGAAAAATTATCGATAAAAACTTATTTCCCAAGGAAAACTGTCGATAACAACTTTTTTTTTTGCAAAGAAAACTGTCGACAATTGAATTTTCATGGGGCAAAGTTATCGATAACAACATTTCTATGAAGAAAAAATTATCGATAACAACATTTTCATTAAAAAATAAATATCGATAAGAAGATTTTCCTTAAAAAATTAATATCGATAATAATTTTTCCACACAAAAATCTGGCGATAACAACTTTAAGGAAAAGCAAAGTTATCGATAGGAATTTTTTTGTAAAAAACAATCGATAACATCTTCTCTGTAAAGAAAAGTTATCGATAACAAATTTTCTATACAGGAAAAGTGTCGATAACAACTTTTCAATAGAGAAAAGATTTCGATAACAGTATTTATGTCACGAAATTTTGCAGGTGATAACTTTTATATAAAAAACACTTTATATAAAAGTTTGCCGTAAAGAAAGGTTATCGATAACAAATTTCCTGTACTTAAAAGTTATCGATAACAAATCTTATGTGAAGAAAAGTTTTCGGTTACTGCTTTTTAATGCAAAAAGTTTATCGATAAATGTCGATAGCAACTTTTCTGTGAAGAAAAGTTTTCGATAATAACTTTTCTATAAAGAAAAACTGTCGATAATAACTTTTCTATAAAGAAAAGGTTTCGATAACTGATTTTTTATACAAAAAATTATTAATGGACGTCGATAACGACGTCATTGTGAAGAAAGTTATCGATTACTGATTTTCAATATAAAAAGATATCGATAAAGGTCGATAACAATTTTTCTGTGAAGAAAAGTTATCGATATTTTGATTGATTTTCAATGCAAAAAGGTTGTCGATAAATGTCGATAACAATTTTTCTGCGAAGAAAAGTTATCGATAAAAACTTTTGTGTAATAAAAAAACAGTCAATAACAGCTCTTCTATGGAGAAGAGATTTCGATAACAGCATTTACTTCAAAAATGTCGTTGATAACCATTTTTATAGCTGAGGATAGGATAGCTTTCGATAAAATCCTTGTTGTAAAGAAAATTTATCGAATACCGCTTTTCAATATAAACAGGTTATCAATAAATATCGATAACAACTTTCTGTGCAGAAAAGTCATAGATTACTGCTTTTCAATACAGATGGTTAGCGATAAATATCGATAACAACTTTTCTGTAAAGGAAAACTATCTATAAGAGTTTTTCCATAAAGAAAAGAGTTCGATAACAGTACTTATTTCAGGAAATTTTGTCGATAACAACTTTTGTATAAAAGAAAGCTACCGATAACCACTTTGCTCTAAAGAAAAGTTATCAATCAATGTCGATAATAACGTATCTGTGAAGAAAATTGATCGATAATAAATTTTTGACATGTGTCAAGAAAAGTCATAGATTATTGCTTTTCAATACAAATGATTTGCGATAAATATAGATAACAACTTTTCTGTGAAGGAAAGTTGTCGATAACAACTTTTCTGTAAAGAAATGAGTCCGATAACAGCTTTTCTGTTAACAAGATCTCTCGATAAGATATTTTCTGTGAAGAAATGTTATCGATAACAACTTTTCAATAAAGAAAAGATTTCTATAGCAACTTATCTATAAAGAAAAGATACAGATAACAGTTTGTCTGTAAACAAAAGTTAACAAAAACAAATTTTCCTTAAAGATAAGTTATCAATAACGACTTTTCTGTAAAGAAAAGTTATCGATAACTAAATTTCTACACACAAATCTTACGAATAGATTTCGATAAGAACTTTTTTGTGAAAACAGTTATTGATGACAATGTTTCTACAAAGAAAAACTATCGATAACAGATGAGCTATAAAGAAAAGAAATCGATAACAACATTTCTATAAAAAAATAAATATCGTTAAAAACTTTTTCCGCACAAAAAAAAGTAAAAAAAAAATTTTCGATAACAACTTTTCAATAAAGAAAATTTATCGATAACAACTTTTCTATGAAGAAAAGAAACCGATAACCGCTTTTCCGTGATAAAAACTTATTAATAAATTTCGATAATGACTTCATTGCGAAAAAAAGTTAATGATAGCAGTTGTTCTGTAAAGTAAAACTTACGATAACAGCTTTTCTGTAAGAAAAAGTTATCGATAACTGATTTTCAATTCAATTCAATTATCGATAAATTTCGATAATAACTTTTCTGTTAAGAAAATCTATCGATAAGTTATCGATAACAACTTTTCGGTAACGAAAAGATTTCGATTACCGTAGTTATTTCAAAAAATTTTGTCGATAACATCTTTTCTTAAAAAAAAGCTATCGATAACAAATTGGGTGTATAGAAAAGTTATCGATAACAACTGCACTGTCAAAAAAATCGATCGATAATAGCTTTTCTGTAAAGAGAATCATTGATAACATATATCATTGATAACATATAATCTATAAAGAAAAGTTATCGATAACTGATTTTCAATACAAAAATAAATGTCGATAACAACTTTTCCACCAAAAAAAATTACCAATAACACATTTTTTGTAATGAAATGTTATCGTTTACATATTCTCCGTAAAGAAAGGTTATCGATAACAATATTTCTGTCAAGAAAAGTTTCCGATAACAGCATTTTTTTAAGAAAATTTTGTCGATAACAACGTTGCTTTAAGGAAATTTTGTCGACAATAAATGTTCTTTAATGAAAAATTGTCGAAGTGTGAAGACACGTTATCGATTATAAGATGGCTACTAAGAAAATGTATCGATAACAAATATTAATTTTCGATATTAGTTTTCGATAAGGCTATATTGTATATTTATATAAACGCTGTGTTTTTTTCGTCGAGTGTAATTTTAGATTAAAATTTCAACAGCTGACATCACAATTTGACACTTTAGCCAAGCAACCAGCAAGTCAGTCAGCCCGCCCGCCCGCCCGCCATCCATCCATCCATCCTTGTTTGTTGTATGTAAATGACAGGAGACACACACAGCTCTGAAATATTTATGATAACAGCATATCGTTGTCATCAGTCTGTCAGCGTGTGCTAATTCCATTAACCGATATTAGGATTGCTCAAATTGTATTCGAATTCCAGGCCATGAAATATGTATGCAGATTAACGAGAATTTTCAAAATAAAAAAAAAAATATACAAATGCTGTGGAGATATACTTATTTACGGGGGCGTTTACATTTGGGGGGGGGGGGGGGGGTTTTCAGGAAGGGCAAGCTGCGAAACAGGAATGCCTTTTTAATTGGCAATGTAATTGTTGTCTTCAAGCCCCGGAGCCTGACATTCTTCCAAACCACCATAAATTGCCGTTGATTAGTGTTGATTTCATACGTCATTTCTGGAATTATTCAAACAAATGTTATTCCTCTCCCCCTCACTTCCTCTCGCACACTCTTTCTCACTCCCTTAATGAGCCTAAACATAATCACATAAAAATGAAATATTGTTTATGATGATTGCGGCATTTAATGAAATTGAAGATTTAATAACAAAAAAAAAAAAAAAAAAAACAAAACGAGAAAAAGGAACACGAAATAGTCATTTTGTTGTTGTTTTAATGGGCCTCCTCTCACACACACACATATATATAGCATACAAGGGCATATGTAGATTCTATGAACGTATGTATGTCATGAGGTCGCATTTACAAAAATATGTCATTTGCTAGTAATTCACCACATATGTGCAGATGTATGTGTGTCCACAAGTAGTTCGTCAATTATTACACATCTTGTGCGTGTGTGTGCGTTGTATGCTAATAAGGTATATTAGGAGAAATTGAACAACAAAATTACGAGAAAAATCCGATAAAAATAATTGGTACAGTGAAGCATTCCATTTTCGATTGGGATTCCTATTACGGAAATTATCGAAAATATATATTCAGTTGACAAATGTTGTCGATAACCACTTTTCTGCAGGGAAAAGTAATTGATAACCACTATTCAGCAGAGAAAAGTTATCGATAACAATTTTTAATGGAAAAAATTACCGATAAAAACTTTTCTATAGAAAAAATGATCGATAACTAAGTTTTTATATAGAAAATTTATCGATAACACATTTTTTTAATATAAAAAAATTATCGATAAAACTATCGATAACATTTTTCTCTTAGAGAAAATTTATCCATAAAATATTTTTCATATATAAAATTATCGATAATAAATTTTTCATATAGAAATGTTATCGACAAAATTTTTCCTCAAAGAAAATTTATCGATAACAATTTTTTTTTAAAAAATTTACCGATTATAAAATTTTCATATAGAGAAGTTATCGATAACAACAAAAAATATTTCATAATTATCGATAACATTTTTTCCCCAGAGAAAATTAATCGATAACAAATTTTTCATATAGAAAAATTATCGATAACATTTTTTCCTTCGAGACAATTTATCCATAGCAAATTTTGCATATAAAAAAGTCATCGACAACATGTTTTCCTTAGAAAAAAATTATCGATGACAAGTTCTTTATGTAGAAAAGTTATCGATAACATTTTTTCCTTAGAGAAAATTAATCGATAACAAATATTTCACAGAGAAAAATGATCGATAATCTTGTTTTTATCTTTTTCATTAAAGAAAATTTATCGATAATACATGTTTCATATAGAAAAGTTATCGATAACATTTTTACCATAGAGTCAATTTATCAATAACAAACTTTTCATGTAGAAAAGTTATCGATAACATTCTTTTCTTAGAGAAAATTTATTAATAAAAAATTTGTTAGTTTTTCCTCAGAGAAAATTTATCGATAACAAATTCTTCCTTACAAAAAAAAAATTATCAATAACAAACTTTTCATATAGAAAAGTTATCGATAACTTTTTTTCTAAGAGAAAAATTATCGATAACATAATTTTTATAAAGAAAATTCATCGATAACTTTATTTTCTTAGAGAAAATTTATCGATAACAAGTTTTTCCTTAGAAAAAAAAATGATCAACAACAAATATTTCATACCGAAACATCATCGACAACACTTTTTCTTCAAAGAAAGATTTATCGACAATAAATGCTTTATAAAGTTATCGATATAATTTTTTCCTTATAGAAAATTTACCGATAATAATATTTTCATTCAGAAAAGTAATCGATTACAACAAAAAATGTTTCATAATTATCGATAACATTTTTTCCTCAGAGAAAATTTATCGATAACACATTTTTTGTATAGAAAAGTTATCGATTACATTTCTTTCCTAGAGAAAATTTATCGATAATAATTATTTCATTTAGAAAAATTATCGACAACATGTTTTTTCATCGATATTTTTTTCCTTAGAGAAAATGTATTGATAATAATTTTTTTATATAGAAAAGTTATCGATAATATGTTTAAAAAGAAAAAAGAATCCTTAAAAATAATTTATCGATTTCATATAGAAAAGTTATCGATAACTTTTTTCCCTACAGAAAATTTATCGATAACATGTTTTTCATATATAAAAGTTATGAAAAACATTTTTCTTCTTAGAGAAAATTTATCGATTGCACATTTTTTTAAAAATTTATCAATAACAAATTTTTCACATAAAAAAGTTATCGATAACATTTTTTCCTCAGAGAAAATTCATCGATAACAAATTTTTATATAGAAAATTCATTGATAAATTTATTTTCTTAGAGAGAGCTTATCGATAACAAATTTTTTATATAGAAATGTTATCGATAACATTTTTTCCTCAAAAAAAATATATCGACAACAAATTTTTTTATAAAAAATTTATCGATAACAATTTTTTTGTAAAGAAAATTAATCGATAACAAATTTTTCATACAGAAAAGTTATCGATGACAAATTTTTCATATGAAAAAGTTATCGATAACGTTTTTTCCTTACAAAAAATTTTATCGATAACAATTACGTCATAAAGAAAAGTAATCCTTAGAGAAAATTTATCGATAACAATTTTTTTTATATGGAAAAGTTATCGATTACAAAATTCTTATAAAAAAAAATTCATCGATAACTTTAACTCAGAAAAAAATTCATCGATAACTTTATTTTCTTAACGATTGTACATTTTTCAAAAATTTATCGATAGCAAATTTTTCATATATAAAGGTTATCGATAACATTCTTTCCTTAGAGAAAATTTATTGACAACAAACTTTTCATATAGAAAAGCTATCGATAATATTTTTTTCTTAGAGAAGATTTTTCGATAACTCAGTTTTTTATACAGAAAAGCTTTCGATAACTTTTTTCCTCTGGGAGAAAATTTATCGATTACAAATTTTTTATGCAAAAAAGTATCGATAACAATATTTTCATATAGAAATGTTATCGATAACACTTTTTCTTTGAAAACATCATCGACAAAATGTTTTTTTTCGTAGAGAAAATTTATCGATAACAAATTTTTCATATAGAAAAATCATCGATAACTCTTCATCGATAACTTAGACAAAATTTATCGTTAACAAATTTTTCATATAGAAAAGTTATCGTTAACACTTTTTCCACAGAGAAAACCTATCGATAACAAAATTTTAACATAGAAAATTTTCGATAACTTTTGTAACTTAGAGAAAATTTAGCGATAACAAATTTTTCAAAAAGAAAAGTTATCGATAACATTTTTTCATTAGAGAAAAGTTATCGATATCAAATTTTTTATATAGAAAATTCATTGATAACATTTTTCCCTTACACAAAATTTATCGATGACACATTTTCCGTAGGGAAAATTTATCGACTACTTTTTTCGTTAGAAAATCCATCGATAATTTTTTTCCTAAGAGAACATTTATCAATAAAAAATTTTTTGTATAGAAAAGTTATCGATAGCAATTTTCCTCAAAGAAAATTTATCGATAAAAGTTTTTTCATATAAAAAATTTATCGATAATATTTTTTCCCCAAAAAAATGTATCGATAACAAATTTTTCATAAGGAAAATTTGTCCACGACAAATTTTTCATAAAGATAAGTTATCGATAACAAATTTTCCTTAAAGAAAATTTATCGATAAAAAATTTTACATATACAAAAGTTATCGATAACTTTTTTCCTTAGATGAAATTTATTTATCGAATATAGAAATTTATCGATAACAGTTTTTCCTTAGATGAAGTTTATTGATAACAAATATTTCAAAAGTTATCGATAACTTTTTTCTTTAAATTTTTTTTTCATAAAATCTTTTCGCGCCCACAGTCCATCCCTACGCACATTACAGACAATTGCTTTTATGGCCCGGCTCGCCTAGAAAAAAATAATGATTGTATCTTGGCTTTTGAATGGCAGATGGATGAGATATCGGTTACAGTTGTGGATTTGCCATTGCTCGGCATGACGTCTAATGACAATAATCTTGATTGTTAAAATGACAAATTTGATAAATGTGATGTGCGAGCGATGGAGAAACTGGATGAGAGGAATGAATAAAGACAATGGAAAATGTGCCGTGACAGCTGGGAAGGGAAAGATTTGTAATTAGGTAGATATGTGCGTATGTACATTTATGTGTGTGTGCCATAGGACTAGAAAAATTATCGAAATAGATATTTTTTGAAAAAATTATTTTTTTTTTTAATTTTCAATGCATTGTTGAATGGAAATGTAACCAAAAATTCTATGATTAAAGAGAACCCCTCTCTCTGACTCTTATTTTGGCCCCTTCCCCACTCAAGACGAACCGTCATAATCTCATTTGGATTTCCCCAATTATATTTAAATTGTTATTCCCTGCCCTTCTCAACCGCACAGACCGATAAGTGAGAGAGTGGCATATTCAATTACCTGACATTAATACAGCATCACCAGGAAGTTTATTAGCCCAACACGTCTCGAAATTTATGTTAATTTTCATTTTTTTTTTAATTTTATGGCTTGAATATCGAACAACAACCACAACAACCCAAGCAGTTATTATTATTAAAAATTAATGCAACTTGTGTAACATTAATTAACCAGCTCATTATAATTTAGTAGAGAAAAAAATTGACTGAATGAATAAATAAAAATTAAAAATAAATTATTTGATTTTCTTTTTACAGGAAACACGATTCGTAAATGAATTCGGTGTGAAATGTTCCATGGGAGATAATCGCACAGAATGTTATCGACAGAGGGTAAGTTGTAAACGGAATGTGGTAAGAACTCATACAAAAATAATAGAAAAGTCAAAAAAAAAAAAAATTGACAGAAATATGGTCGATAACAAATATTCCTGATAGAAAAGTTATCGATAACAGTTTTTTTCATAAAGAAAAAATATAGACAACAACATCAAGCGATAACAAGACTGTATAACAAAAAATGTTATCAATAAAAAATTTTTTAGAGTAATTATCGAAAACTACGATATTAATTTCGATACGAAATTTTTTCTTAAGAAAAGTTTTCGATAACAATTTTTCTCTTAACAAGGGTTATCGATAAGAAAGTTTTTCTGAAGAAAATTTACCGATACAAATTTTTTGTAAAGAAAATTTATAGATAACAATTATTCAATGGAAATTTATCGATAACAATTTGATTTTAAAGGAAAGTAATCGATAAAAAAAATTTATTTTTCAAAAAAGTGCTATCAATATAAGCTTTTTCTTTAGGAAAATATACCGATAACAATGTGTCTCTTAAGAAAAATTGTCGATAACAACTTTTGTCTCAAGAAAAGCGATCGATAATTAGGGAAAATTGGTCGATAAAAATATTTGTTTTTAACGAAAAGTTTTTTATAACAAATTTTTATCGATAAGAGTATTTTTTTTAAAGAAGGGTTATCGATAATATTATTTTTCCAAAAATAATTATCGATAACATCACTTTTGCAAAGGAAAGTTATCGATAATAACTTAAAAAAATGGTGGGTTAAATATTTTTTTAATGAAAAGTTATCGATAACATTATTTCTCTGAAGAAAAATTATCGATAAAATATAGTTTTTAAAGAAAACTTTTCTATAACAACGTTTTAATATAAAAGCTATCGACAACAAATGTTATCGATAAAAATATTTTTCTGAAAAAGCAGTCGAAAACAATATTTATGAAAATAAAGGTTATCGATAACAACTTTTTTCTGAAGAAAAGTTATGGATGACAACTCTTTACTAAAAAAATGTCGATAACGACTGTTTTCTAAAGAAAAGTTATCGGAAAAGTTATTGATAACGATTTGCTTCTTAGAAAAAATCGTCGGTAACAACTATTTCTAAAGAAAATTTATCGATATCAGGCTTTTTCTAAAGAAAGTTATTGAAAAGAATCTGGTTTTTAAGAAAAGTTATCGACTAATTCTATTCTCTAAAGAAAAGTGATCAATAGCTATAGTAATCGATTACAATATAGATCCAAATAGAAGTTTTCGATAACATTATTTTTCTAGCGAAAAATTATCGATAACTACTTTTCTCTAAAGAAAAATTATCAATACAATATTGTTTCTAAAGAAAAGTTATCGCTAACAACTATTTTCAAAAGAAAGTTATCGATAAGATATTAACATCGATAAGATGTAAAGTAATCGATAAGATATCCTTAGTTTTTAAGAGAAGTGATGGATTACAATAAATTTTAAAAAAAGTTATCGATAACTTTATTTTTCTAAAGAATATTTTATTTTTCTAAAGAAAAGCGATAACAATTGTTTTTCTAAAGAAAAGTAATTGAAAGCAACTTTTCTGTGAAGAATAATATTGTTATCGATATTTTGTTAAGGAAAACTTATCGATTTCAATTCTCGTCTACTAAAATGTCACCGATAACAACTTGTTCTAAATAAAAATTAAAAATTACAATATTGTTTGAAGAAAAGTTATCGATAACATTTTTTTTCCCAGCCCAAAAGTAATCAATAGCAATTTTTTTCTAGATAAAAGTTATCGATAACAACTTTTTACAATGAAATCTTTTCGATAGCATATTTTTTCTAAAGAAAGTTATCGATCACAATTTTTTTCTACAGAATATTATTAATACCAATTATTTTTCTATTGAAAAATTATCGATAATAGTTTTTCTTCTTTAGGAATCTTATCGATAAAAACTCTTTTTTAAAGAAAATTTATCGATAACAATTTTCTTGTTAAGGAAAATGAACGATAACAATGTTTTTTTTTACATAAGATTTGTCGATAACAATTTGTTTCTAAAGAAAAGTTATCGAAAAAAATGTTTTTAAAGAAAAGTTATCGATAATATATGACATCTAAAGAAAAGTTGTTGATAACAATTTTTTTCCACATTTTTTTCTAGAGAGAATTTATCGATAATTCATGTTTTTTAAAAGAATGTTTCATAACATCTATTTTCTAAAGAAAAGCTATCGATAAGAATTTTTTTCGTAAAGAAATGTTATCGATAAAAACTTTTTTTTACAAAAAAAGTTGTCGATAATAAGTTTTTTTTAAAGAAAAGTGTTCAATAACAATTTCTGGAAAGTGGTCGACAAAAATATTTTTCTAAAGAAAATTTATCGATAATATATTGTTTATAGAAAAAAGTTATCGATATAAGCGGTTTTTTACGCGGTTTTAAGAAATGTTATCGAAAACAACATTTTCTAAAGAAAAGTTGTCGATAGCACATATTTTTGAAGAAAACGTTTCTATTTCCTAAAGGAAAGTTATCGATAACATTTTTTTTCTTAAGAAAAAATTATCGATAATAATTTTTTTCTTGAGAAATGTTATAGATATCTCTTTTTTCTAAAAGTACATTTTTCGATTGCCACTTTTTTCTTATGTAAAGCTATCGATAACAACACTTTTCCAAAGAAAATTTATCGATAATAACTTTTTCTAAAGAAAAGCTATCGACTAATATTTGGACAATGTTTTTCTAAAGATAAGTGTTCGATAACAATATTTTTCTATAGAATTGTGGTCGATAACAACATTTTGCTAAAGGAAAGTTATCGATAATATTATTTTTCCAAAGAAAAGTTTTCGATAACCACTTTTTCCTAAAGAAAAGTGATCCATAACTTAATACTTTTAAAAAAAGTAGTCGATATAGTCAATATTTTATCGATAAGATATTGTTTCCAAAAAAAGTTATCGATATAAGCATTTTTTTACATAAAAGTGGTCGATATCAATTTTCTAAAGAAAAGTTGTCGATTACACCTTTTTTTGAAGAAAACATTTCTAGTTTCTGATGGAAAGTTATCGATAACAATTTTTTTGTTAAGAAAAAATTATCGATAACAACTCTTTTCTGGAAAAAAGTTATAGATAAAGAAAAGTTGTCGATTACACCTTTTTTGAAGAAAACATTTCTAGTTTCTGATGGAAAGTTATCGATAACAATTTTTTTGTTAAGAAAAAATTATCGATAACAACTCTTTTCTGGAAAAAAGTTATAGATAACTCCTTCCTCTTAAAGAACATTTTTCGATAACAACACTTTTCTAAAGAAAATTTATCGATAACAATTTTTTTCGAAAGAAAATTTATCGATAACAACTCTTTTTCTAAGAAAAGCTGTCCACTAATATTTCGACAATACTTTTCTAACTAAACATTGCACATAAACATGTTTTTATAAGAACAACAATAAAGGGATTAAGCCTGACCATTTTGCAACAACAAAAATGTGTGATAACAATATTTTTCTATAGAAATGTGGTCGATAACAACATTTTGCCAAAGTAAAGTTATCGATAATATTATTTTTCCAAAGAAAAGTTTTCGATAACCACTTTTTTCTAAAGAAAAGTGATCCATAACTTTATACTTTTAAGAAAAGTAGTCGATATAGTCAATATTTTATCGATAAGATATTGTTTCCAAAAAAAAGTTATCGACATAAGCATTTTTTTTTCATACAAGTGGTCGATAACAACTTTTTCAAAAGAAAATATATTTATACTTATTAGTTTTCGATAACACCTTTTTTTAAAGAAAACTTTTCTATTTTCTAAAGGAAACTTATCGATAACAATTTTTTTCTTAAGAAAAAATTGTCGATAACAACTCTTTTCTGCAAAAAAGGTATAGATAACTCATTTTTTCTTGAAATACATTTTTCGTAGCAACTTTTTTCTTAAGAAAAGTTATCGATAACAACACTTTTCTGAAGAAAATTTATCGATAACAATTTTTTTAAAGAAAAGCTATCGACTAATATTTCGACAATATTTTTCTAAATAAACATTACCATCGTTCTCCACTAATAAACAAACGTTGTTTTTATACAAAACAACAATAAAGGGATTAAGCCTGACCATTTTGCAATAACAAAAGTGTTCGAAAACAATATTTTTCCAAAGAAATGTGGTCGATAATAACAGTTTTTTCAAGTAAAGTTACCGATAACAACCTTTTCTAAATACAAATTAAAGATGACAATATTTTTTTTTTTTAATCGTTTCCGATAACAATTTTTCTATGGAAAACTTTTAGCGATAACATTATTTTTCTAAACAAATTATCGATTAAAATTTTTCTAACTATTTTTTAGGAAATGTTATCAAACACAAAATAGTTCTAAAGAAAATAGATCAACAATTTTTTTTTCTAAAAAAAAAAATTTGAAAACCACTTTTTCGAAGGGAGCAGAGATTGTCGATAACAACGTTTCGATAAATGATCTATAATGATAAGAAGTTTTCTTTGGAGAACAGTTGCAGATAACAATTTTTCCTTGGCTAAAACTCACCGATCACCCATTTTACATAGATAATAGTTGCCGATTACAACATTTCATATCCTAAATTCAAATGTTTTTTTTTTTGAACGCCACTCACATCGAAGCACGGCTCAGTGAACATCTGAGAATGTTTTGTTTCAATTACTCGACAATGCCATTGTCATTAACGTTCATCTTTTCCATGCATAGTTTGTGACCCTGAGCTCTTGTTGTTACACTTCTTTGAGTTTTGTCACATTTCTTGTGAGAAATCAAAGTTCTCATTTACCAAAGTTAGTTTATGTGTGGAGGGCACACACACATACACTCTCACACGCACGAAACTTGTACAAGGACATTTTGTTACATCTGAAATTTGAGACAATTTGAGACAGGGAATGAATGAATGAATGCATGAATCAACCGGCAAATGTAGTTATGAGAACACAACACACACACACACTCACTCACTCACTCACATTTGGCTTAAAAACCAGACACCTTGACGACGTCATCGCCGAGACAATGAAAATAACCAAAAAGGTATGAAAAGTAAAAAAAGGAGTCGTAACATTCTCATCGGATCCGAAACAGCAAATGACACCAACAACTACAGCAAAAGCAACGACAAAGGTGGCTTGATATTGCAATTTAATAGCCATAATGTGGTCTTGTTAACTCTTGTCTTTTACCATGAGAACCTGACATTGACAGGAAAGAAGAAGACGACAAAGGGGCCTGCAGCAGACAAAGAAGAAGAAAAAGAAGTTTCAATACCAAAATATTTGGTGTGCAACAAATGAAGTAAGTGTGTGTGTGTGTGTGAAAGAGAGAGAGAGGGTGCTGTAAAATATTCGAGCCAGTGGGTTGTGAAAAAAAAAACAATTAAACAAGCGTATAATTGAATGTCGGATTAAGACATGTTGGCAACAGTGGTGAGATACATATTCGCCAGAGGAAATTAGTTCATAAAATAGTTATCGATAATAATCCTAGTTCACAAAAAATAAAATACGAATATTTTCAACGAAAAATATTTTTGAAAAACTCCACTCGTTCTCCACTAATAAACAAACGTTGTTTTTTTTTTATAAAAACAACAATAAATGGATTAAGCCTGACCCGACCAAAACTATAAAAATAGTTGCCGATAAAAAAATTTTTAACACATAGAAAAGTTATCGATAACAACTTTTCTAAAGAGCAAAGTTGTCGATAATAACTTTTCTCTAAATACAAAAGCTATCGATAACGATATTTTAAAATGAAGAACTTTCGATAATAATTTTTATAGACCCTTTCCGACGATAACAATGTTTTTATATTTGAATGTTATCGACAACCACTTTTCTGTAGAGAACATTGATTGACAGAAGCTTTTAATGTAGGAAAGTTATCGATAGCAGCATTTGAGAGAGCGAAATTATCGATAAAAACGTTTTTATATTTCAAATTTATCGATAATAATTTATCTTTAGCGAAAAGTGATCGATAGTAAATTTTTATGTAGGAAAGTTATCGATAAAAACATTTGTAAAGAGTGAAATTATCGATAAAAACGTTTTTATATTTCAAATTTATCGATAATAATTCGCTGTAGCGAAAAGTGATCGATAGTAAATTTTTATGTAGGAAAGTTATCAATAACAACATCTTAAATATAGAAATTGTATCGATAACAACATTTCAATAGAGCATAATTATCGATAACAACGTGTTTTTACATAAAAGTTATCGCTAATCACCTTTCTGTAGGGAAAAGTGAAAGTTAGTTGAAAGTAGGAAAGTTATCGATAACAATTTCTCACATATGGAAAATGTATCGATAACACTTTTTTGATGCAGGTAAACCATCGATAACAACATTTGAATAGAGCAAAATTATCGTTAACAAGGTTTTTTATGTAAAAGTTATCGATAAGAACTTTTCTGTAGAGAAAATTGATCGACAGTAAATTTTCAATTCAATTTAAAATGTATCGATAACACCCTTTTTATGTTGGCAAACCATCGATAACAACATTTATATTGAAGAAAATTATCGATAACAACGTTTTTATATTTACCAGTTATCGATAACAACCTTTCTGTTAAATATGGAAAATGTATCGATAACACATTTTTATGTTGGCAAACCATCTATAACAACATTTGAATGGAACAAAATTATCGATAACAAGGTTTTTTTTACATAAAAGTTATCGATAACAACTTTTCTGTAGAGAATATTAACATTAATCGATAACAACGTTTTTATGAATAACGTTTTTCGATAACATCTTTTCAGTAGAGAATGGTGATCGATAGAAGCTTTTCATGTAGGAAACAGCTTTTGTGTACAGAAATATATCAAGAACACCTTTCCCCCGGAGGTAAACCGTCGATAACAACATTTCTACAGAGAAAAATGAACGATAACAATTTTTTCATATAAAAAAGTTATCGATAACAACTTTTCTGTAGAGAAAATTGATCGACAGAAAATTTTCAAATATTTAAAATGCATCGATAGCACCCTTTGTATGTAGATAAACCATCGATAACAAAATTTATATCAAAGTTATCGATAACAACTTCTCAAATATGGAAAATGTATCGATAACACCTTTCCCATGTAGGTAAACCATCGATAACAACATTTGAATAGAGCAAAATTATCGATAACAACGTTTTTTATATAAAAGTTATCGATAACAACTTTTCTGTAGAGAAAAGTGATCGATAGTAATTTTTCAAATATTTAAAATGTATCGATAACAACTTTTCCAGGAGGATATATCGCCGATAACACCATTTCTATGGAGCAAAACTATCGATAACAACGTTTTTATGTATAAAGTTTTTCGATAAAAGAGAATGGTGATCGATAGAAGCTTTTTATGTAGGAAACTCATTGATAACAGTTTTTGTGTACAGAAAATATACAAATAACACTCTTCCTCGAACACACTTGATAACAACATTTCTACAGCGAAAAATGACCGATACCATTTTTTAAAAATATAAAAAATATCGATAACATCTTTTCTGTAGAGAAAGGTGATCGATAGAAGTTTTTAATGTTAGAATTTTATCGATAACAGTTTTTGTACACACAAAAATATCGAGAACACAATTTCTCCGTATGTTAGCCATTGATAACCAAATTTTTACAGAGAAAAAGAGTCGATAACAACGTATTCATATTTTATGATCGATAATAACTTTTTATGTAGAAAAGTTATCGATAACCACTTTTGTATATAGCATATTTATGGATAACAACTTTTCCATATAGGTAAGCCCTCGATAACAATATTTCTACGGAGAAAGATATCAATAACAAGATTTTTATATTTGAAAGTTATCGATGACATTTTTTCTGTAAAGGAAAGAGATCGATAACATATTTTCTGTAGAGAAAAGTGATCGATTACAACTTTTCTATAGTGGAAAGTGATCCACAGTATTTTTTTATGTGGGAAAGTTATCGATAACAACCTTTTAAATATAGAAAAAATTACCATTAACACTTTTTTCAGGTATGTAAACCATTGCTTACAACGTTTATATAGAAAACAATTACCGATAACAATGTTTTTATATTTGAAATTTATCGATAACAACTTTTGTATAAAACCAATTTATCGATAACAACTTTTCCATGTAGGTAAGCTATCGACAACAAAATTTCTACATAGAAAAATATCGATAACAAAGATTTTATATTTCAAAGTTATCGATAACAACTTGTAGAAAAAATTGATCGATAACAACTTTTCCGTAGTGAAAAGTGTTTGTTAGATGCTTTTTATGTCGGGAAGTTATATATGTATCGATAACACCTTTCACATGTATGTAAATCATCGATAACTGCATTTCTACGGAGAAAACTTATCGATAACTACATTTTTATGTTTAACAGTTATCGATAACAACTTTTCAAACAAAGAAAAGTTATCGATAACAATTTTTCAACAGAGAAAAATTATCGATAACAAGGTTTTTATATTTAAAAGTTATCGATAACAATTTTTCTATGGAGAAAAGTAATCGCAAGAAGCTTTTTATGTAGGAAAGTTATTAATGACAACGTTTCGATATAGAAAATTTATCGATTGCATCTTTTCTATAGAGAAAAATTATCGATGACAACATTTCTATGGATAAAAGTTATCGATAACAATGTTTTTATATTTACAAGTTATCGATAACAACTTTTCTATGGAGAAAAGTACTCGCTAGAAACTTTTTATGTAGGAAAGTTATCGATAACAACATTTCGATATAGAAAAATTATCGATTGCAACTTTTCTATAGAGAAAAATTACCGATAACAACATTTCTATGGATCAAAGTTATCGATAACAAGTTTTTTATATTTAAAAGTTGTCGATAACAACTGTTCTATGGAGAAAAGTAATCGCTAGAAACTTTTTATGTAGGAAAGTTATCGATAATGACATTTCGATATAGAAAAATTATCGATTGCAACTTTTCTATAGAGAAAATTTAGATAGTAACTGGGAAAGTTATCGTTAAAAAAATTTTGTATATAGTTATCGATAACTACTTTTTCCATGTAGGTATGCAGCCGATAACACAATTTCTATGGAGCAAAGGTATCGATAACAATTTTTTTTTATACAAAAATTATCGATAGGGGAGGGAAGAAAATCGATTATCGATAGTGGAGAGAAAAAATCGATAGTTGTTTTGTAGAGAGGGGTGATCGTTAGCAAATTGTTATTTAGGAAAGTTATCGATAAGAAATTTTGTATACAACAAAATTATCGATACAACTGATCGATGGAAGCCTTTGATCTAAGAATGTTATCGATAACAGCCAATATTTACATTATTTATTATTTTTTAATCCCTTTTCCATTCCACTGTTATCGCTTGGCCATTCTGGTGTCCATCTTCACCCTTCGCTGTCCCATCTTTCTGTTGTGTGGCTGGCTTCTTTACATTCTTTACAGGTTGTGTGAGGATGGCATTCGGATTCAATGTCTTTACACTTTTGTGGACAATTTCTTTTCAATTTTATTTACTTTTTTTGTTTTGTTTCTCTTTTTTGGTTTCTCATTCAGTGTTTCAAAGGCTGTGAACTGTGGTGGAATGCCTTAAAGGAATTTGAGCCCTGCCAGGAAGCATGTGTAAGTATTCTCACCAATGGAGATGAAGCCAATTTTTTTAGTTGGTGTTGCTGATGCCTGGGAAAAATATTCGTTCTCCTTTGTGCACATGTTGTTGTGTTTGTTTTCATTTGTCCTCTTATTTTTTCTTTCTTTGTGTGTTTGTCTGTGTGTGTCCTCTAGTCTTCCACGCAATTCTATCCCTTTGATTTGCCCTGTATTTCCGCCTGCGAACAATCACAACGCCACTATTGGCACTTACAGCGTTTACGTTCGCAACCAGTTGTGACGAGTGTCCGACCCCAGCTGTTGCACGACACTGACGTTCTGAATACATTGACACTTAAATGGCCCATCAGTGCGGAATTGTTGCCGGTGCAATATTTCGCCAGCAGACCATTTAATATACAATACCAATATGTGCTGGAGCCACCACCGAATTGGGCGCCATCGTCCGCAGAGCCATCAACGGCATTTGTAAATGACACCACAGGCATCAATGGTCATGGACAGGACGATTACTCGCAACAGGATGTGGAGATTGCAAAACAATGGTGGAATTTGGCCGATTACAATTGTAATGAGAACTTCGAGTGTGATATAATGGATGGATTGGTGCCGTACATGACATACAGGGTAAGTTGGAAGGAAGGAAGGACATGTATGGGGTCCTTAAAAATATTTAGGAAAAAATCCGCATGGAATACTTATTTTTCCCCACCTCTAGTTCCGTTTTGAAATACCCTTTGGCCAAAACCTGGACGATGTGCTGTACACCCCAGCCTCCGAGGTTTTTACCACTCCGCCAATGGGTGCCCCAATATCAGCACCCGTGATTAAGCAAGCCATTGCCCTAAGCAAGAGCCATTTGGCCATATTCTGGACCCAGGGAAAACATACAAATGGACCATTGAAAAATTACAAACTTGAGGTGGCCGGAGGTAGCGATGATGAGGAGAATGGAATTTCAGATGAAATGGTAGGTAACTTAATTGAATCCTCCAACCCTGAACCCTTATCAAAAATCCCTTAACTTTCCAGCTGCTACCACCAAATGCCACATATATTATTCTCTCGAATTCCGAACATGAAGACTACACTATACGGCTGGCCATGATCAATGAAGAGGGTGAGGGTCCGTATGCAGAGACTCAGCTGAAAAAGCCAATTGCCAGCCATGCGTCCTCCACCAAGTTTAATCTTAACACTTTGCTGGTGTCATCCGAACATGGAATTGTTTTGAAATCATTGGATCCCCTAATCGAAACTAAAACCTTATTTAAAACCAGCGAGGCGATAGCAGATTTTGATGTAAATCATCACACAAGGCAATTATTTGTGCTGGATAGCAGGGGCCAGTTATTTAGGTAAGGAGGTCCGCTATCTAACGTTATTCTGTAGTTATTTTTTTATATTTTTCTTTTTCAGTTTCTACATTGAAAATCCCCTGAATTATTCGGAAATAATTTTTAAGCCAAAGAATGTTAACTTTGTGGCCAGGAAAATCTCTGTGGATTGGTTAAATCTACGGCTTTATATGGCAGGAGAGGTAAGGTTGTCTGTTTTTAAATCTTTGAAAAAAAAATCCAAAATGAAGAACTTTTAGTTTGACTTTCCCCTAAAGTCTTGGGTACCCCAAATTTCTTTTCTTGGGTATCCGAAATGCTTTGTCCAATGCTCCTTGGGAACTCCATAAATAAACACTGTATTACACACACCTAGGGAGATACAAACCCGTTAGGTGTACTGAAAGTCTCGAACATCCAAATGTATATCCAATCTGGCGTGGAAATCTCACGTGTATCTTCAATATTTTGGCTTTGGGTATCCTAGCACGGCTTGGGTACCCAAAATGAAGTACGTATCTCAATTGCTTTGGATATCCCAAATAATTTGGGTTATTTTAAGGGCCTGGAAATCCCAAATGATTTGGGTTTTCCAAACAAGTCGGTAGTGTTGGGTATCTCAAATGATTTGAATAATTTTAAGTGACTTGGGTATCCCAAAAAAACTTGGGGTTTTCAAACAACCTGGGAATCCCAAATGTTCTGGATATCCTAGATAACTTGGTTATTCCGAAAGGCTCGGGAGTCTCAGACGTCTGTGGGTATCTAAAATGAATTAGGAATCTCAAATATCTAGGTTATAGCATATAGTTTGGGTATTCTAAATCATTTAGGTATCCAAAATGGCTTGGGTATCCCAAATGGTTGGGTGTTTATAGTGCCTTAGTTATCAACATGACTTGGGTATTCCGAAAATCTCGGGTGTCTCAAATGTCTTCAATATCTTAAGTGAATTGGGAATATCAAATGTCTAGGTTATACCACATAGTTTGGATATCCCAAATTATTTGGGTATATTAAATGGTTTGGATATCCCAAATGGCTTGGGTTTCCCCAAATGACTTGGTTATCACAAATATCTGGGATATTCCAATTAGCTTAGGTATCACAAATGGCTTGGGTACCAAAAATGACTTGGGTATCTCAAATGGCTTGGGCATAACAAATGGCTTGGATATCCCTAATTTCTTGGGTACTCACAATGCCTCGATTTCCCCAAATGACTTGGGTATCCCAAATAATTTGGCTATCACAAATATCTGGGATATTCCAATTGGCTTAGGTATCACAGATGGCTTGGGCATCACAAATGTCTTCGGTACCAAAAATGACTTGGGTATCTCAAATGACTTGGGTATCTCAAATGATTTGGATTATTTTAAGTGACTTGGGAATCCCAAAAAAACTTGGGGTTTTCAAACAATCCGGGAATCCCAGATGTTCTGGATTTCCTAGATAACTTGATTATTCCGAAAGACTCGGAAGTCTCAGATGTCTGTGGGTATCTGAAACAAATTGGGTATTCCAAATCTCTAGGTTATTTGGGTATCCCAAATAGTTGGGGTATTCCTAGTGGCATAGGTATCCAAATGACTGGGAATTTTCGAAAAAAAAACTTGATAATCCTAGATGTCTTGGATATTCTAATTGACTTGGGCATTCCAAAAGACTGGGGAGTTTCAAATGTGAATTGAGTATCCAAACGTTATAGTTTGGATGTCACAAATTGTTTGGGTATCACAAATGGCATGGGAGTCCCAAATAACTTGGATATCCCAAATTTCTTGGGTACTCACAATGGCTTGATTTTCCCAAATTACTTGGGTACCGCAAATGGCTTGTGTATCCCAAATGTCTTGAGTATTCCAAATGGCTTAGGTGCCACAAATGTTGTGGGTATCCCAATTTTCTAGGGTATCTCAAACAGTCTGGAAATCCCCAATGAGATTGAGAGAAAAACTTGATAGTTCTACATGTCAAGTCCTAAACGACTTGGGTAGTCCGAAGGTGTCGAAAATTTTAGATGTCTTGAGTATCTCAAGTGAGCTAGGTATCCAAATGTCTAGGTTATATCACATAGTTTGGGAATCCCAAATGGCTTGGGAATCCCAAATAACTTGTGAATCTCAAGTGGCTTGGGTATCCCAAATACCTTGACTTGTGCATCCCTAAAAGCTTGGGTATTTTCAATGTCTTATGTACGACGAATGGCTTGGGTTTCCCAAATGGCTTGGGTATCCCAAGTGACTTGGGATTATCGCATAACTTGATAATCCTAGATGTCTAGGATATTCTAAATGACTTGGCCATTCCGAAAGTCTCGGTAGTCTCAAATGTTTGGGTAAACTGGGTATCCAATGCCTAAGAGGCTTGTGAATTCCAAATGGCTTGGGTATCTTATATGTCTTGTGTACTCCAAGTTGCTTGGGTACTCCAAATGTCTCGGGTATTCCAAATGGCTTGGGTATCCCAAATTATTGGGTATCTCAAACGATTTTAGAATTCCAAATGGCTTAGGCATCCCAAATGGCTTGGATATCACGAAAGCATTGTGCATTCCAGACGTTTGGGGTATCCTGAACTCTTTGGGTATCTCAAACGCTTTGGGAATCCAAAACGCATTGCGTATCCCAAACGCTTAAGGGATTCGAAAGGCTTTGGGTATCCCAAACTCTTTTAGTATCCCAAAATCTTTGGGTATGGCAATCTCTTTGGGTATCCGAAAATCTTTGGGTATACCAAACTCTTTGGGTATGGCAATCTCATTGGGTATCCCAAAATCTTTGGGTATACCAAACTCTTTGGGTATGGCAATCTCATTGGGTATCCCAAAATCTTTGGGCGTCGCAAACTCTTTGGGTATTTCAAAGGCTTTGGGTATCCCAAACTTTTTTAGTATCTCAAAATCTTTGGGTAAACCAAACTCTTTGGGTATGGCAATCTCTTTGGGTGTCCCAAAATCTTTGGGTATCGCAAACTCTTTGGGTATCCCAAGCGCTTTGGGGATTCGAAACGCTTTGGGAATCCCAAACTCTTTTAGTATCCCAAAATCTTTGGGTATTCCAAAGACTTTTGGTATCCCAAACTCTGTTAGTATCCCAAAATCTTTGGGTATACCAAACTCTTTGGATATGGCAATCTCTTTGGGTATCCCAAAATCTTTGGGTAACGCAAACTCTTTTGGCATTCCAAAGGCTTTGGGACTCCGAAAGTCTTCGGATTTTCCAGGCGCTTTGGGCATCCCAAACGCTTTAGGAATCCAAAACGCTTTGGGTATCCCAAACTCTTTGGGTATTCCGAAACGCTTTGAGTATCCAAAAACTCTTTGGATATTCTTAACGCTTTGGGCATCTGAAACGCAATGGCTATCCGAAACGCTTTTGGGTTTCAGACGCTTTGGGTATCCGAAACGCTTTGGATATCCCAAACGCTGAGCGTATCCCAAACTCTTTGGATATTCCAAAGGATTTGTGTGTCCCAAACTCTTTGGATATTCCGAACGCTTTTGCTATCCCAGACGTTTTGGGTATCCGAAACGCTTTGGATATCCCAAAAGCTTTGGATATCCCAAACCCTGCGAGTATCCCCAACGGTTTAGTGTTCCAAAACCGGTGTAGGATTTCTTTAACGCTCTCTTCAACTCTTTTCTCTCTCTCTCTCTCTCTCTCTCTCTCTCTTGCCGACCCATTACAAACCTTGTTGCATTATTTTCGCTCACTGTTTTTCTTCTTCTCCCTTTCAGATCTCCCCAAGCCACTGGCAACTGATTGTCACTGACCTTCAAGGTTCGATAATTGAAATTCTCGCTGAAAATATTGCAACTCCCATTAAGAGCATACAAGTTGATCCTCTAAATGGTTGGATATTTGCCACCACTACAGAGGATCAGCTGCTACGAATCAATTTGTCCAACGGGTTACTAACTCCCTTACCCAGCCATTTGCGAATCACAGCATTCACGAACGACTATGAACATTTCATGCTGAAAACATTTGACGACGAAGAACGTTCCGTTTACGAACTTAGCTATGATGGCTTGTATTCCAAGAAACTATCTGATCGCATTCCATATAAATTTGAGGGCAGTATCTTAGGATTTTATTATTTGGATGATATTTGCCTGATGGCGGCGAATGGTACACATTTCCTGATGCAGGATAATGAGAGTAAAAAATTGGATCTGCTGGCATTGGACGAGCTGGCGGAGAAGGTGGTGCCATTGTTTGCTGGCCGAGAGGCTAAGCTATTGCAACCAGTGCCTCGGCCCTTGAAGAGTCCGGGTAACTTGCAGGCGGTGCTTTCGGATACCAAGGCCAAAATAAGTTGGTCCCCTCCCCAGAAGCTGGAGGAGTTTCAGACACCGGCCAGCTGGCATAGCTGGGAATATGAATTGGAAATCATGGATGTGTCCAGTAATAGTGCCTTCAATATTCGCGGCATCAAGTCGCGGTACTTTGAGGTGGAACGTTTACAGGCGAATAATTTGTATAAGATAAAAGTGCGGGCCATGTTTGTGGCGTTGAGTGGTCGGCTGTCCAGCGACTCGAGTGAGTGGTCTGAGGAGTTAATGACTCGCACCTGGCCCATGGCTAATCATAGGCTGTTGTGGGCCAGCCAGCGAGGGTTGTTTGAGTCAAATGAATTGGCCGAGGCTGTGGAGCTTAGGAGAGGTGTGACGCAAGCTGAGGGTATCCAAAGCTTTGTCCAAGTCAATAGCTCGCTGTATTACGTCACGATATCGGACGGAAGGAGGGAACTGAAGTGCCTGAACCTAATGAATCCTGAAGTGATGTGTGGCTTTAGGGCGGAAAATGTGTTTTCCATGGATTATGATTGGCGTGGTGGCCGCCTCTATTGGTCGGATGTGAAAAGAAATTGTATCCTGCGTTCGGATTTGAAGGGCAAAAACATGGAGCTGCTGCCCATATTTGAAGCCCGCCAGATTAAAGTAGACTCGCTGAGAGGCTATTTGTACTACAGCAGCGATTCTCGTTTGGTGAGACGCTATCTCAATGGAGCTCTCCCGGCAGAGGAGTTGGAATACTATCAGATCAATGGCAATGGGGAGGTGATTAAGGGATTCACATTGGATTCCATGGCCAATCAGTTGTACTGGCTGGTCCAACATCAAGAGGAGCCGTTGCGACTCTTCCGCTCCGATGTGGATTTGCCGAAAACCGAGGAATATTTGGAACTTCCCGCCGATGTTGGGGCGGTGGAAGAAAGTCTACAATATGTAAGGGAAATTGAGGGTTTCCTTTTGCTTCGCTCCGATCGGAATACGGCAGTTATGCTGCGCAAGGAATTCCCTGGCCATGTGGCAGAGATACAAACTCCTTTCCAGGGAGAGAGGCTAAATTTCGTGAACCTACGTAAGGATTTCATGGGTTTCATGGATTATCGCATCGTCCCCGATGCCGTGGACCGGGAAGCCATCAGAATCACCGAAGGATTTTGGGATGATTTCAACATCAAATGGCCGGCGCCGGGAAACAGTGAGCATTTATCGCTCATCTACAGGGTTTTGGTGGCCTCAGTGGGTGATAATTCGACAGCCAGGGATGTTCTCAGTTTTGAGGTTGCCCAGCCGCTTGTGAGAATAACAGAACTGAAAATCTCCTCACACATGATCAATGTAAGCATTACCCCCGAATCCTGGTGGAGTAAGGGCCCAACATCATGGTCTTTGCTCCGGACACCTTCGGCTGATCCCAAACAGCCCAAAAATCTAAGAGTATTTGTGGAACAGCTGCAGGAACCTTTGCAGGATGAGGCCAACATTACGGCCCTGCTACGCTGGGAGGCTGCGGACAATCTGAGCAATGAAAAGGAGGCCTTTTACAAGGTCTTTTGCTGGCACAAGGATGAGCTGTTCAGTGTCAAGGACATTGAGGACATGGGTCGGGATACCCATGAAATGAGGTTTTATAATTTGCATCAAGATGCCACCTATATGTTCCAGGTCCAGGCCTTTTCGTTGAGTCGTTCCAAGGGCGGTGAGAAATCGGCTCTGCTAACCTATCACATCAACCCGGAGTTCCAGGCGCGACCGAAATTAATGTTCAGTACCCCGGAATATATTGGAGAATTGGACATGGATTTGGGTAGCTCCAAGGTGTGGTTGTATACCTCTAGCGAGGTGGAGCATATGGCTGTGATGCCGGGCGAACAGCGCCTAATATGGGTCAATGACAATGTGGAACTGATGACCTATCAACCCGGATCATCGGCCCTCAAGTTGGCTCGCATGCGGGCCGAAGTTTTGTCCCTGGCCGTGGATTGGATTCAACGCCAGGTCTATTGGGCAGAGTTGTCGGGTGACATCGAGCGTCCGGTGGATGTTTATGTCTTGGATCTGACCCAATATGAGGGTAAAGTAATGCTGGGCCAGCGATTGTTTTCCCTCAGTAATGGCAGGCTTTTGAGGGATCTCCAGGTGCTGCCCTACTCCCAGCTCATGTTGTGGCTCGAATATGATTTGGAGACCAAGGAGGGGTCATTGCAGGCTAGGAGTTTGAAAAATCTAGGGGAAGTGAAATTGAAAAATCTCCCTTTGGCGCCGCTGCAATCGCTATTTGAGGGATCCTGGTCGGCCGACATGGAGACAGTAAATCTGGTGGATGTGAAGGGCAAGTTGTACTCCTATGAAATCGAACGTCAAATTTTGGTGACCACCAAGATACCCATCATGTCTGGGGATTCTGGTACGGATTTTGAAAGGGATGCGGGATATATTTATTGCCTCAGCAATCACACGCTGAGGGCCTATAATCGTAGGAAACACAACCTAGAGTACTCCATGAATTTCGAGGATATCAAGGTCATTAAGGCATTTAACTATCAACGCTATCCGCCGAGAGAGTGTTTGCTGCCGGCTGAGAGTCACAAGGAAGGGGAGAAAGAAGAGGAAAGAGGGGAGGCGGAGAGGGAAGAGGAACTGCTCAAAACCCGTCTGGTCAAGGCAGTGGGCCAGAGATATGTTTTGCTACAGCCTCCCCAGCATAACTTCCTTGGCCAATGTGAGCTGCCCATACCTGGCCTGAAATATCACCTTCACCTGGAGCAGGAGGGCAACCTTAGGCAACATTTTGAATTGAGCGGAAACTTTAGCCAATTAAATGTGACTGATCTCAGACCCTACACCAACTATACCCTTACCCTGGAGGCCTATTCCTATTACCAACAGAAGCTGGGGCTCAATGGAACCACCTATCCCCCATTCACTGTCCTTACCCTACCTGGAACACCCAGCCAACCTAGGAACTTTAGCCTGGAGGTCATTAGCCCCACCGAGGTCTTGGCCACTTGGCAGGAACCCGAAGAACTCAATGCCCCCCAAGTGCGTTATGCCCTTAGCTTCATGGAGGATGGTGCGGCCCGGGGCTATCGTGTCGATTTGGAAGAACTGGAGTATACCCTAAGGAATCTCAAGCCCCTTAGTAAGTACTTCATTTGGATCTCCGTCTATGCGGGAGATGAAATGAACAGCACCGAAAAGGTGGCAGTCAACACCTATGCCGAACCCCAGGACCTGCTGCTGGTGGAGGCGCAACCCTTTAACTTGACCTTGTTTTGGAATTCCAGTATTGACTATAGCTCCGTTATCCTGGAGTGCCTACCCCACAGCCAAGATCCTGAGGTGACCGCCTTTAGCGTGGACATCAGCCAGCTGGATGGCAACATAACCATTACCAATCTGGAACCCAAGACGAAGTATGAGTTCTATTTTAAACTCGTATATCCGCGGTCCTCACATCCCTATATCTGGCCCGTGGAACAGGCTGGACATTTTCTTTACGAAACTTTGGGTACGGCACCCGGACGTCCTGGGCGTCCAATGCTGGAGCTAATCAGTGGTGAGATATTCAAAATCAATTGGGAACCGGCCCGGCCACATGGCGCCCAAGGTCTCCACTACAGTCTGGAGGGTCTACAGGCCCGCAATAGCAAACGTAGCCGACGTGAGGCCATTGCAGCTGCTTCGTATGACAGCAGCAACCTTAATCACACGTCCAGCATTAGTGTCATCTCCCAATTGCCCTGGGCCGAGGAGTTGCAACCCATCGAAGACAAATGGATTGTGGTGTGCAACACCACGGAGTTAAGCTGTATCATCAGGGAGCTACACACCCTGCGCCTGCTAATGTTTCGTGTTCGGGCCCACAGTAAGGAATATGGCTGGGGTCCATACAGTGAGGACAGCGAGCGGGTGTTGGAACCCTATGTTTCGCCACAAAAACGCAACTCATTGGTTTTGGCCATTATGGCACCGGTGGTGATTGTTGCCACTTGTGTCATCATTTTGTTTGTCATACGCAAAGGTAAGAAGCACGACCTCCCCCCCCCACCCTAACACCTCTCATGCCATTACTTTTCTTCTCTCTCTGTCTTTCTCTCCCACTTATGGCTGCGGTTTCTTCTTCACACAGTACACAAACGTCGCTTGAAAGCCAAACAATTACTGGCCAAAAGCCGTCCCAGCATATGGAGCAATGTGTCCAGCATGCAACAGCAGTTCGATCGCAATCGTGCCTTTTCCATGACCAGCAATGCCACCATGTACACGGGGGGGCCACTGAGTGATGCTGACATTGCCCTGCTGCCGCATGTTAATTGGAGTCAAATTTCATTGTTGAATTTTTTGGGCAGTGGTGCCTTTGGCGAGGTCTATGAGGGTTTGCTGAAGCATGAGGACAACGAAACACCCGAAAAGGTGGCAATAAAGGTAAGGAAGAACGGCATTTTTAAAGTGTTATACCATGAAAAAATGCCTTGTTTTTTTTTCAAAAAGAAATTGGAAATTTTTGCTTTAAATTAAATGTTTGAAAACTGTTATACAAAGAATATCCACATCTTTCTTTAAATTTAAGGTTTTGAAACTGTTATACAAAGAATATGAGAAATTTCCAAACTGAAATTGGTGTTACAGGACTAAAAAACCCCTTTGAAACGCCAAGTATATCAAAAATTGAAATTTCTAAAACTGTTATACAACTGTTATACTGATTTTTTTCAATTGAAATTGGTATTATGCGATTAAAAACCCCTCTTATATAAGCAAAAATAACAAATTAGCAAATTGTTATACTAAAAATTGAAATTTTTTGAAACTGTTATACAGATTTTTTGATTAAAAATTTCCGTTATACGGTTATTAAAAGCCTGTTATACGTCAATATGAAGAATTTGCAAACTGTTATACTGAAAATTGCAATTTTGGAAACTGTTATACAACTGTTATACTGATTTTTTCGATTGAAATAATTGTAATGCCTTTTAAAAAAGCCTAAATATGTATTAAAATGACAAATTGGAAAACTGTTATACTAAAAATGGAAATTTTGGAAACTGTTATACTGATTTTTTTGATTGAAATTTCCGTTATACGGTTAATAAAAGCCTTTTATACGCCAATATGAGCAATTTGCAAACTGTTATATCTAAAATATCAATTTTGGAAACTGTTATACAACTGTTATACTGATTTTTTTTCGATTGAAATGAGCGTAATGCGTTTGAAAAAAGCCTATATATGCATTAAAATCATAGATTAGAAAACTGTTATACTAAAAATTGAAATTTTGGAAACTGTTATACTGATGTTTTTCATTGAAATTTAGTAGTTCACTATTAAAAAGTTTTAAATACTCTGATATAACAAATTTGCAAACTGTTATACCAAAAATTGTAATTTTGGAAACTGTTATACTGAGTTTTTTCGATTGAAATAAGTGTAATGTGTTTAAAAAAGCCTATATATGCATTAAAATCATAAATTAGAAAACTGTTATACTAAAAATTGAAGTTTTGGAAACTGTTATACTGATATTTTTCAATAAAATTTAGAGATTTTTGCATTAAATTGATCGTTATATGATTAATAAAAGCCTTTTATACGCCAATATGAAGAATTTGCAAACTGTTATACTAAAAATTTTATTTTTGGAAACTGTGTTACAACTTTTATACTGATTTTTTTCAATTGAAATAAGTGTAATGTGTTTAAAAAATCCTATATATGCATTAAAATGACAAATTAGAAAACTGTTATACTAAAAATTTAAATTTTGGAAACTGTTATACTGATATTTTTCATTGAAATTTAGTAGTATACGATTAAAAAATCTGTAAATATGGTGACAAAACAAATTTGCAAACTGTTATACTAAAAATTGTAATTTTGGAAACTGTTATACTAATTTTTTGCATTGAAAGTTGCATTATACGATTGATAAAAGACGTTTATAAGCCAATATAGAAAATCTGCAAACTGTTATACCAAAAAATGTTAATTTTGTAAACTGTTATACAGCTGTAAAAGAGATTGTTGCATTAAATTGATCGTTATACGAATAATAAAAGCCATCTATACGTCAATATGAAGAATTTGCAAACTGTTATATATTAAATAGCAATTTTTGGAAACTGTTATACAACTGTAATACTGATTTTTTTCGATTTAAATAAGTGTAATGTGTTATACTCAAAATGTTATACTCAAAATTGACATTTTGGAAACTGTTATACTGATGTTTTTCATTGAAATTTAGTAGTTCACTATTGAAAAGTTTTTAAATACTCTGAAATAACAAATTTGCAAACTGTTATACTAAAAGCTGCAATTTTGGAAACTGTTATACAACTGTTATGCTGACGTTTTTCGTTGAAATTTGTGTTTACACAGGGAAATTTTTTGTTGGTTATATCTTTTGAAATAAAAAAAAAAAAAACTTAAAACTAAATTCTCAAGAAAAACTGTTATAAAATCTAAAAAATCAGGTATAACAGTTCCAATTAGTTAGTCGTTTTAGGAAAAAATGATCGAAAATACATTTTCTAGTATCAAAGACTACTAAAACTTATATTTTCCGAGTATAACTGTTTGTATAACAGTTTCAAGAAAACTGTTATACAAGGAAACTTTGTCTTGGTTATATATTTTAAAATGAAAATAAACTTGATATTATATTTTAGATACATTACACATTCAAAAAACTGTTATAAAATCTATAAATCACGTATAACAGTTCTAATTAGTTGTTCGTTTTGGAAAAAATGATCGAAAAGACATTTTATAGTTTAAAACACTACTTAAACTTATATTTTCAAAGTATAACAGTTTGTATAACAGTTTCAAGAAAACTGTTATACAAAGAAACTTTTGTGTTGGTTATATCTTTTAAAATGAAAACAAGCTTAAAATAAAATTTCCATTAATTAAAGTTTCAAAAAACTGTTATAAAATGCATAAATCAGGTATAACAGTTATAATTAGTTGGCCGTTTGAGGAAAAATGATCGAAAACACATTTTTCTGGTGTAAAAGACTGCTTAAACTTATATTTTAAGAGTATAACAGTTTGTATAACAGTTTCGAAAAACTGTTATACAACGAAATTTTGCGTTGGTTATATCTTTTAAAGTGAAAATAAACTTGATATTAAAATTTAGTTGAATTACAGTTTCAAAAAAACTGTTATAAAATCCTTAAATCAGGTATAACAGTTCTAATTAGTTGGCCGTTTTAGAAAAAAAAAGGACCGAAAGAACATTTTCTAGTGTTAAACACTACTAAAACTTATATTTTCAGAGTATAACAGTTTGTATAACAGTTTCCAAAAACTTTTATACAACGAAATTTTGTGTTGGCTATATCATTTAAAATGAAATCATGCTTAAAACAAAATTTCCGACGAAATAAGTTTTCAAAAAACTGTTATAGAATCTATAAATCAGGTATAACAGTTTTGATTAGTTGTCCGTTTGAGGAAAAAACTACCGTAAAGACATTTCCTCGTGTAAAACTCTTCTCAAAATTATTTTTTCTGTGTATAACAGTTTGTATAACAGTTTCAAGAAAACTGTTATACAGTGATAACAATTGCCGACAATGGGTTTTTAAACGTAAATGAAGATACAATACAATTTTTAAGTATAACACATTTATAAAAAACTGTTATACAACGAAAATATTACAATTGGAAACGTGTTTTTGCATGAAAATATTTTTAATCTATTATTTTCCATTAGTAAAAGTGTGTATAACAGATTGTAAAAACTGTTATACGGAGTATAACAAAATTAAACTGTTATACAAATATAAATTATCCCAGTTATAGCAAACTCTGAAGCTTGATTTGTTTTCGCAACAGCAAGAGTGTTATGTTCTCTCCAGCAAATAATTGTTATCTTCTCTTTGCAGACCCTCCGCAAGGGAGCCAGCGAATTTGCCGAGCTGCTACAGGAAGCCCAGTTGATGAGCAATTTCAAACATGAGAATATTGTGCGTTTGATTGGCGTCTGTTGTGATACCGAATCGATTTCCATTATCATGGAGCATATGGAGGGTGGTGATTTGCTGAGCTATTTAAGGGAGTCCCGACCAAATTCCACGGTGGGTTTAGAAATATTCATGGAGTTCCTAGGGGTTTTTATTCTCTCTCTCTCTCTCTCTCTCTCTCTTTTACAGAAACCTGTTGCATCTCTGCAATTGTTGGATCTCATGTCCATGTGCATTGATGTGGCCACGGGCATGGCCTATTTGGAGGACATGCATTTTGTCCATCGTGATTTGGCATGTCGCAATTGTTTGGTATCATCGAGAATACCCAGCCGGAGGGTGGTGAAAATTGGAGACTTTGGCCTAGCTCGGGATATTTACAAGAGCGATTATTACCGTAAAGAGGGTGAGGCATTGGTCCCTGTACGCTGGATGGCCCCGGAGAGTTTGGTCGATGGGGTTTTCACCACTCAGTCGGATGTCTGGGCATTTGGCGTTTTATGTTGGGAAATTTTAACCCTGGGCCAGCAACCCTATGCTGTGCGCAATAATTTCGAGGTTTTGACCTTTGTCAAGGAGGGAGGACGTTTAGAACAGCCGGATAACTGTCCAGATAAATTGTGAGTGGGGGAAGGAGGAGCAGGAGGAGATTTTGTATATTTCAGAAATATTGAATTTTTTTTCTTCATAGATTTACTTTAATGTCCGAATGTTGGCTAAGCGATCCCGAGGAACGTCCATCGTTTCGAAAAATTTTCAACACCCTGCTGTCCGTCAAGACCGATGTACGTCGGGTCAGTTTGGGCTATAACATCGATGACAGCGACTATGCCATGTATGCCAATCAGCATGGCATTGTTTTCAGCAGCTTCTTGGGTACCCCGCTAAACAAAGTCAACGAAGAGCGACGTGAGGAGGAGGAGGAGAGCTCTGAGTCGACATATGAATGCAAACAAAATCTCAAAAATGAAGAGGAGACAAAACTAAATGCCAATGGGCGTTGTGGCGAACCGATGGAAAAAATCGACATGAAAGTACATTTTGAAAGTGGCAGCCACATGGTCAAGACGTCAGACTGTGATTCGTTGAATGATGAGGCCCATTTGATTGATGCCAAATTATATCGGATGCAAGAGAATCCCGACTATTACATCAATGAGGGAGTGTCGAGATTATAGAGATGTCCATAAATATTATTTCCGAACAAAAACCGCCCCTCTTGCCCTTCCATTTGAAAGTGAATGAAAAAAAGCCAAGAAAATGCCAAAGTATGAACAATTATTTCGCAAATCTATGGAGACTGTTTAATTAATTATTATAATTTTTTTTTTGTAATTTTATTAATGAAAGGAAATTTTTGTTAAAATGAGTTTATATAGCAGAGAACGAGAAACGATGTATTATTTAAGTGTAAAATATTTTTTTCTAATTATAAAGAATTATAAAAATTATGGAGATATTTAGGTTAATATGCGAATTAAATGTATTTTTCAAATCAATTTTGAATATTTTTAATAATAAAAAAAAATTAAAAACCATAATATTGATTTTTTTTGTTAATTTTTCCAATCATTTTTCAATTTTATAACAGTTTGTATAACAGTTTTGAAACTGTTATACACCGGAAATTTAACTAAGGCAGCTATTTTATTATTGGAAATATTTTTCAATCATTTTTTGCATATTATTAGGCCCATATTTATAACTGTTATACAGATAAAAATTAAAAAAAAAAATAATAATAAGTTGTTCACTAAAAATAACAATAAATGAAAATTTTTTTTTTTTTTGGGTTAATTGGGCTTTATTTATCATAAAAAAAATTACAATTTTATAACAGTTTGTATAACAGTTTTGAAACTGTTATACAAACTTTTGTACACCGGAAATTCATCGCTGACAGCTATTACAAGTTTGAGCACTTCTTGGAATTACTTTAAGATAGCATTGGGTGTATATTTATAACTGTTATACAGTTAAAAATTACTATTTTTTGCCAAAAATATAATAAAATGAATATTTTGATGTTTTTTGGTTGAATATGACTATATTTAAGAAAAAAAGACATGTTTTCCAATTTTATAACAGTTTGTATAACAGTTTTGAAACTGTTATACAAACTGTTATACACCGGAAATTCAATCCTGACAGCTATTACATGTGTGATCACTTCTTGAAATCACTTTAAGTTAACATTAGGGGACTATTTGTAACTGTTATACAGTTAAAAATTAATATTTTTTGCCAAAAATATTATAAAATGAAATTTTTTATTTTTTTGGTTACATACGACTTTATGCACGGAAAAAAACAATTTTTTTTAATTTTATAACAGTTTTAAAACTGTTATACACATTCTAAATCACCTGAAATACAACTGCGGAAGGTATTATATGTTTGAACACTTTTTGGAATCACTTTAAGATAACATTGGGTGTGTATTTGTAACTGTTATACAAATAAAAATTAATATGTTTTATTTTTTTAATTTAAAAATGGAAATGTTGATTTTTTTGGTTACATATGACTTTATTTAAGAAAAAACATTTTTTCAAATTTTATAACAGTTTATATAACAGTTTTGAAAGGGAGTATCCGATTTGTTCGCAACTTGGTATATAGTAATATTTTTGTCAAATTTAGATCGAGTTCAGAGATGGGAGATATCGGTCCACTCCTTCTGGTATCTCCCCCACAAAAGATCGACATTGTCAACAAATATATATTTTTGCACAGAAAGAGAAAGGATGATCCGACTTTGCTCCAACTTTGCAAATCCTAATATTTCCATTAGTGCTAGGTCAGGTGCGAAAATGGACAATATCGGTCCACTCCATCAAGTACCTCCCCCACAAAGTGTCAAATTTTTGAATAATTATAACCTTTATAAAATGTGATATAAGTGTCCGATTGTCTTCAAATTTCACACATCCCAATATTTTTATAAACTCAAGATCTGGTGCTAAGATGGAATATATCGGTCCACTCCTTCTGGTACCTCCCCCACAAATATTCGAAATTTTCAAAAAATTTTTTTTTTGCACAGAAAGAGAAAGGATCATCCGATTTTGCTCCAACTTTGCAAATCATAATATTTTCATCAGTGCTAGGTCAGGTGCGAAAATGGATAATATCGGTCCACTCCATCAGGTACCTCCCCCACAAAGGGTCAAAATTTTGAATAATTATAACCCTTATAAAATGTGATACAAGTGTCCGATTGCCTTCAAATTTCATACAACCCAATATTTATTCTATCCCAAGGTCTGGTGTTAAGATGGAATATGTCGGTCCACTCCTTCTGCTACCTCCCCCACAAAAGTTCGAAATTTTCAAAAAAAAAAAAAAAATTTTCACACTTCTCATTATTTCCACCAACAAAAGATCTGTTGTGAAGGTGGGATAAATCTTTTTTGGTAGTTTTCGTAACCTTTTGGTACGAATTTCCAAGAATTTTGGTATGAATTTCCGTTTCGTATAGGAGCTGATATTAGGTTACAGAGAACCTTTAAAAATATTTTTCAAAAAATCCCAATGTTGTCCGGGTCGTTCAAAAATAATTTGTTAAAAAACCTCATTTTTGTCAGTGTACTTTAAAAATATTTTTAAAAAAATCAAGGTTAATGGAGGACTCTTCAAAAAATATTTTTTTAAAAGATTTCCATTTTTGGGTCCCTAACCCCCCAGAAACCCCCTAAACTTACCCCTTATTTTGCCTTTGAAATTTTTAAAACAATTATTTTCCGTTGTGAAACAAAATATCTGTTGTGAAGGTGGGATAAATCTTTTTTGGTAATTTTCGTACCCTTTTGTTACGAATTTCCAAGAATCCAGACTTATCGCACCAAGCCTGGCCCTCGTGCAAAATTCCAAGATTCTAGCTTCAGCCGTTTTGTATGGTAGCTGATTAAATATTTAATCTTTAAAAATATTTTTTTAAAAAATCCCAATGTTGTCCGGGTCTTTCAAAAAATATTTTTTTAAAAAATCTCCTTTTTGTCAGTGTACTTTAAAAATATTTTTAAAAAAATCAAGTTTAATGGAGGACTCTTCAAAAAATATTTTTTTAAAAGATATTAGGTTACAGAGAACCTTTAAAAATATTTTTCAAAAAATCCCCATTTTGTCCGGGTCCTTCGAAAATAATTTTTTAAAAAACCTCCTTTTTGTCAGTGTACTTAACAATATTAAAAAAAACAAGATTAATGGAGGACCCTTCAAAAAATATTTTTTTAAAAGATATTAGGTTACAGAGAACCTTTAAAAATATTTTTCAAAAAATCCCCATTTTGTCCGGGTCGTTCAAAAATAATTTTTTAAAAACCTCCTTTTTGTCAGTGTACTTAAAAAATATTTTTAAAGAAATCAAGGTTAATGGAGGACTCTTCAAAAAATATTTATTTAAAAGATAAGAGGTTACAGAGAACCTTTAAAAATATTTTTCAAAAAATCCCAATGTTGTCCGGGTCCTTCGAAAATTATTTTTAAAACAAACTCCTTTTTGTCAGTGTACTTAAAAAATATTTTTAAAGAAATTAAGGTTAATGGAGGACACTTCAAAAAATATTTTTTTAAAAAATATTAGGTTACAGAGAACCTTTAAAAATATTTTTCAAAAAATCCCAATGTTGGCCGGGTCGTTCAAAAATAATTTTTTAAAAAACCTCCTTTTTGTCAGTGTACTTTAATAATATTTTTAAAAAAATGAAGGTTAATGGAGGACTCTTCAAAAAATATTTTTTTTAAAGATATTAGGTTACAGAGAACCTTTAAAAATATTTTTCAAAAAATCCTAATGTTGTTCGGGTCGTTCAAAAATAATTTTTTAAAAAATCTCCTTTTTTCAGTGTACTTTAAAAATATTTTTTTAAAAAACAAGGTTAATGTAGGACTCTTCAAAAAATATTTTTTTTAAAAGATATTAGGTTACAGAGAACCTTTAAAAATATTTTTCAAAAAACCCGTATCTTGTCCGGGTCGTTCAAAAATAATTTTTTAAAAAACCTCCTGTTTGTCAGTGTACTTTAAAAATATCTTTAAAAAATCAAAGTTAATGGAGGACTCTTAAAAAATTTTTTTTTTTAAAGATTTTAATTTACAGGGAACCTTTAAAAATATTTTTCAAAAAATCCCAATGTTGTTCGGGTCGTTCAAAAATAATTTTTTAAAAAATCTCCTTTTTTTCAGTGTACTTTAATAACATTTTTAAAAAAATCAAGGTTAATGGAGGACTCTTCAAAAAATATTTTTTTAAAAGATATTAGGTTACAGAGAACCTTTAAAAATATTTTTCAAAAAATCCCCATTTTGTCCGGGTCCTTCGAAAACAATTTTTTAAAAAATCACCTTTTTGTCAGTGTACTTAAAAAATATTTTTAAAAAAATCAAGGTTAATGGAGGACTCTTCAAAAAATATTCTTTTTAAAGAAATTAGGTTACAGAGGACCTTTAAAAATATTTTTCAAAAAATCCCAATGTTGTCCGGGTCGTTCAAAATTAATTTTTTAAAAAACCTCCTTTTTCTCAGTGTACTTTAAAAATATTTAAAAAAAAATCAAGGTTAATGGAGGACTCTTCAAAAAATATTTTTTTAAAAGATATCTAGTTTTTGGGTCCCTAACCCCCCAGAAACCCTCTAAACTTACCTCTCATTTTGCCTTTGACAGTTTTAAAACAATTATTTGTCTTATTTTTATATTTAAAATTATATTTATTTATTTATTTTTCAATATACTTTTCTTAAAGAAAGTACAATCTAATGCAATTATTATTTGTTGTTGTTGTTGTTTATATTTATTTATGTAATAATGTTTGTTGTTCTTAATTAATGAAATGTATGCGGTTTTTGTTTTTTTTTTTTTTTTTGTTTTTGGATGTCTGTCCTGTGTGGAATGAATTTGGAGCGGGGTGGGTGGAGCTCCTTAGCCCCGGGTTCGATGATTTCCCAAATGGAAGAATACTTTGCCCAGAGTAGAGCTGTTGCATGTTGGGGTTGATGACCAGACTTACTTGCTATGAACATTTATTTTCTTCATTTTTTTGTGGATGCCATTTATAATCGTTACGCTTACAGTCTAGGGAAATAAATTAGGATGGGATCTCAAACTAAATTCTAAAATCTACTTAAAACTCAGATTATGATAGTGTCCTGAAATAAATCTGGTGTAGAAAGTGGTAATTATGTTTTCTTCTTCCAACTTCTTTTCCCGCCCATGCGGACCCCGATAGAACTGAAATTGAAATTGAATGGGCCTCTCTCTCTCTCAGATGGCTCCCCGTCTTGGGCCACATTTAAACAAATGCAAATTGGGGGTGTGTACATTTCTTGGGTGCATCCAGTGTCAATCTCAACCATTTGCCACGGCATGAGGGTGCCGCCAGAGCGGTCCAACGTGTTGTACGTCCCGGTAGACCCTCTCCGCGGCAATGGAATTGCCGTATCTGTAAGGGGGGATAGGGTGAGAGGGTTGTCGTTGTGCTCGAGGTGCGTCCAGTTGTGGTGGTGGTGGTGGCGGTTGCCAGACTGCTACTTGTCGCCCCCAATTTTTGTGTCAACGATGCCGTATCGTATTCATCGTGCTCCTCATCGCTGTTGCTGCTGCTACTGCTGCTGTTATCCTCAATCAGATTCTCATCACTGTCGGCATCCAGATCCGTTTCATCCTCCTCCTCCGCATCCATGATGGCCGATGTATTGGGTATTTGTTGTTTATATGTGGGTTTGTTGTTGTTGCTGTTGTGATGTTTCATATTGTTGTTGTTATTGCTGGTGGTGGTGGTTGTATTCATTTCATCCATTGGCATAAAATCGGGGATGTAGGCTTCCATGTCACAGCGGACCACAATGCGATCTCCTGGAAATTAAAAAAAATTAACATTTTTTTAAGGAAATCAAAAATAAATTTTTATTAAAAAAATAATGATAAATTCTGAAATTAAGGGTGAGGGTCACTCTTGGTTCGAAGGTGTCAGATAATGGAAATTCGATCTAGAACTGCCCAAAAAGGTACTAAATATGGTACCTTCTGTATTTAAGGAAGCAGTGGAGCTAAAACTCCTAAATTTGCAATGAGGGTCACTGATGGAGAGCAGGATAGATGCAGCGAATGAGTTTTTGGAAATTCGCACCAAAAGTGTACGAAAAGTACTAAAATGTATTACATTTGGTACCATTTCGTGTCATGTGAGCGGATTCCGGGAATTTGAAATTAACATTACTGGCGGAGTGTTGGATTGGAAGTGGTTTTCGAAATTTCTACTTATCTGCACGAAAAGTACTAAATGGTACTAAATTAGGTACAAATTTAAATTTTGGCAGAACCCATAGAGTTGGAATCCTGAAATTTTGAAAATAAAATCAGTATTGTATTGTAGGATTGGGGTATGTAGGAAGTTTTGGGAATTCGTAATTATGGGTACTAAAAGGTACTAAATTTGGTACAATTTACATTTGGAAGAACCCATAGGGATGAAATCCTGAAATTTGGCAACAAGATTGCTGTCGCAGTGTAGGATTGGGGTAAGTAGGAAGTTTTGGAAATTCGTACTTATGTGTACTAATGGTACTAAATTTGGTACAATTTATATTTGGGCGAACCGATAGTGGTGGAATACTGAAATTTGGAAAAAAGATTACTGGCCGAGTGTAGGAGTGGGATAAGTAGGAAGTTTTGGCAATTTGTGTTTATGTGTACTAAATGGTACGAATTTGGATCAGTTTGGTTTAGGGTGAACGGATGAAGCAGGAATTTTGAAATTTTGTATTTGGGACCCGGTTTGGTAGTAGATTTGTGCTAATGAGGTGTTTTTTTTGAAATGTGTACCAAAAGTGCACGAAAAGTACCAAATAGTACTATATTTGGCACAATTTGGTATTGAGTGAGTAGAATGTGTTTGAAATCTGAAAATTTGTATTAGGATCGCTGTTCATGTGTAGCCTAGACATATGGAGATGGTTTCGGATATGTGTACTATAATTGTACGAAAAGTACTAAGTGGTACTAAATTTGGTATTTTGTAAAGGAATCGATCTGAAATCGTGAAATTATATATTGCGTTAGCGGTTGGTGTTTAGGATTGGGATATGGAATGGTTTTGCAAATGAGTACTAAATTTATACGAAAAGTACTAAATGGTACTATCTTTGGAATAAGATGAAGGGATAGAGCTGGGATTCCGAAATTTCTCTTAATGTCGAAGTTTGAGATATAAAATTGGGCTTGGAAATGTGTACTATAATTGTACGAAAAGTACTAAATGGTACTACATTTGGTATTGGGTGAGGGGATAGAGCTGGAATTTTGAAATTTGATATTAAGGTCTCTGGAATTGAATATGGAGGTATTTTTTGGAAATGTGTACTGTATTTGTACGAAAAGTTCTAAATCGTACTATATTTGGAATTGAGGGAAGTGGAGGAGATAAAATTCTGAAATTTAATATTTAGATTGCTGATGGTATATGTGTGTTTGTGATTTAGCGGTGTTTGGTAAAAGCGTCCTATCATTTGTACGAAAAGTACTAAATGGTACTAAATTTGGTATTGGGCGAAGAGATAGGGTTGGAATCCAGAAATTTGATACTGAGGTCCCTGTTGGTATCTGCAATTGAGATATGGGGGTGATTTTGGAAATGTGTACGATAAGTGTACGAAAAGTACTAAATTGTACTCAATTTGGTATTGAGTAAAGGGATAGAGCTGGAATCCTAAATTTTGATATTGAGTTCTCTTTAGGTGTATGTGGTTGAGAGAAAGAGCTGGTTTTGGGTATACGTACTATTATTGCCCTAAATGGTACTAAATTTGGTAATTGCAGTAAATAAGGAGTTGAAACCCTGAAATTTGATATTGAGGTCTCTGTTGGTATCTGCGATTGAGATATGAAGGTATTTTTGGAAATCTAGAATTGGGTGAAGGAATAAAATCCGTTAAAAATTCCGCTAAAATCTTCAAACTGACGAATTTAGCCGTTATATTGGGGTCTATACGAGATACCGTTATATGGAGGTTATACAAAGCCTTAGGCCTGCATAGCAGGTTTTCTGTCACAGGCTGTAGTACCCATTGGAAACTTCAAATACCACATTAGAAACAACTCCGGTGAATAATGTGCCTAAAATCATCAAAATATCGAATATTGGGAGGTGGCTTCATATGGGGGCTATACGAAGACGTGGACCTGCAGAGATAATTTTCTGTTTTAGGCTGAAGTATCCATTACGAACTTCAAATACCAAATTTGAAACAACTCCGGTGAATAATGTGCCTAAAATCATCAAAATACCGAATATCGGGAGGTGCTTCATATGGGGGCTATACGAAGACGTGGACCTGCAGAGATAATTTTCTGTCACAGGCTGTACTACCTATTAGGAACTTCAAATATCAAATTTGAAACAATTCCGGTAAATAATGTCGCTACAATCATCGAAATACCGAAAATAGAGAGGTATTGTTATATGGGGGCTATACGAAGACCTGGACCTGCATTGACAATTTTCTGTCTTAGGCTGTAGTATTTATTACGAACTTCAAATGCGAAATTTGAAACATTTTCGGTAAATAATGTCGCTAAAACCATTGGAATATCGAATATTGGAGGTATTGTTATATGGGGGCTATGCGAAGGCATGGACCTGCACAGACAATTTTCTGTCACAGGCTGTAGTACCTATTAGGAACTTCAAATGTCAAATTTGAAACAATTCCGGTGAATAATGTCCCTAAAATCATCAAAATTTCGAAAATAGGGAGGTACCATTATATGGAAGCTATACCAAAACGTGGACCTACCTGGCCCATTTTCAATACCAAAAGTCCTGCAAACATAATATACATTTGAGTAAAATTTTATCAACCTACTTTATTTCGTTCGGAAGCACAGACGGACGGATAGGGCTAAATCGTCTTAGAATTTTATGCTGATCAAGAATATATATAATTTGTGGGGCCTAAAGTGTATATTTCGAGGTATTACAAACGGAATGACAAACTTAATATACCCTCCATATTATGGTGGAGGTTATAAACAAATCAATGTATAAAAAAAATCTTTACCTTCAATTAGCAAATTATAGGGTGGCAGCTTATGACAGGCCTTGGAACTTCTCAGTACTTCGAACTCAACACAGTATCTGCAAAGAAAAGGAGGTAGAAAAGAAGATACAATTAGAGAAAGAGGCATAATAAATAATTAATATTAATTTTTGCTTAGAAAAATCCACGTTTATGGAGGACCTCTAGAAAATATTAAAAAATGGAAAATCCACTTTTATAGGTGGTCCTTAAAAAATATAAAAAAAATCAAAATTTTTTCAAACTCCATTAAAAATAATTTAAAAAAAAAATTTACGTTTATAGATAAGTTTAAAAAAAAAAAAATAAAAAAAATTATAATACATTTTCAAATATATTTTTCTTAAGAAAAATTGGATTGGGAGGTAGGTCGTATGAGTGTTGTCATCACTTACACGCCCAGGTGTGCTGCCGTCAAAAAATAATCTGATTTTATCATCTCTAAAATTTAAGAAGATTTAATCTTTAAAGACTCCTTAACTTTTGGGCATTTAATGTTTTTTTTTCGTCTTCACAAATAACATATTTTGATTTCCTTAGAACTTAATTCCCCCACCTGGTAACAAAAAAAAAAAAAACACCTGTGGCTAAAATAAATTTATTTCAATTCGAGGAATTTGTTTTCTCAAATATCCCACCCCGCCTAACCACAAGAAGGAAAAGTTAGATTTTCTGGTCATTTACCTGGCGGCGATGGCGACGGCCTTACATCATTTCTATTTTTGTGTTTATTTTTTTTGTTTCTGGTTCTCATTCTTTGTTTGGAAAATATTTATTTACACAGACACACACACAAACTCACAAATTACATTCTAAATGTCACATTTGTCGTGAAACATTTCCAACAAAACTTTTCATAAATATTTATTTTAATACACAGAAATATGTTTTCCTCCCCGGCGGGAGAGAAGAAAAGTTGGCATTTCCACATGTCTGCATGCATGTTAAAGTTTTTCTTTTGGTTTTTTTTTGCCATGTGACTCCTTTCGGCATTTTAAGCTCTCCACAAACACAAAACTGAATATTATTCTGATTTTTTATTTTTTTTTTTCAAAAGGAAAGCAAACGACCAACACTTGTTTTAAATTTATTATGCAAATAGGCAAACATATTGTCCGGTTGATGACATCAGGATTACAGTTTTGGTTGTTCTTCAGGCCAAAGTATTATGGAAAACTCTCTCTCTCCCCCTCCCTCTCCCTCTATCTCCCTCTCCCTCTATCTCCCTCTCCCTCCCTCCTCTCTCTCCTCTCTCTAACTTCATACTTACTGGCCATAAGTGGCTTTGTGTGCTACCACAATGCAGTTGCTTGGTATTAGGTAACCTCCTCCTCCTCCTTGAAGTTTGAAATTGTCCTGCATTATCCGTTTTTTTCCTGGATTTATTTTTATTACTATATGCTCCTGGGTTTTTGTGTAAAAATAGAATGGAAATGTACCTTAACTCCCTAATAGAACATATACTTGGCTTTTTACTGTTGGCTCACAATATATCATAGAATATTATCACTGTCATCACTCTAGGGGAGACAAAAAGCTTTTCGACTGTGACACACACACACACTAGAACATACAACAAAACATACATACAAAAAACATAAATTCATCCGTTTTCTTCCGGACATGAAAAAATATTAAAAAAAAACACATTTTCATCCGGACATTAAAAAATATTTTTTAAAAAATTCACGTTTTCTTTCGGACATGAAAAAATATTTTTAAAAAAAACGCCGTTTTCTTGCGGCCTCGAAAAAATATTTTTTAAAAAATTCACGTTTTCTTTTGGGTTTCGAAAAAATATTTTTAAAAAATTTACGTTTCTTGGGGCTTTGAAAATTTTTTTTAAAAAATCCACGTTTTTTTTTGGGGTTTTGAAAAAATATTTTAAAAAAATCACGTTTTCCTCTAGGTTTTGAAAAAAATATTTTTAAACACATCACGTTGTCCTCTGGGTTTTTAAAAAAATATTTAAAAAAAATCCACGTTTACTGCTAAGCCTTGAAAAAATATTTTTAAAAAATCCACTTTTAATACTAATCCTTGGAAAAATATTTTTAAAAATCCACGTTAGACTCTAAGCCTTGGAAAAATATTTTTAAAAAATCCACATTTGATACTAGGCCTTGAAAAATATTTTTAAAAAATCCACATTTGATACTAAGCCTTGAAAAATATTTTTAAAAAATCCACTTTTGATACTAGGCCTTGGAAAAGTATTTTTGAAAAATCCACGTTTAATACTAAGCCTTGAAAAATATTTTTAAAAAATCCAGGTTTGATACTAAGCCTTGAAAAATATTTTTAAAAAATCCACGCTTTCTGCTAAGCCTTGAAAAATATTTTTAAAAAATTCACATTTGATACTAAGCCTTGAAAAATATTTAAAAAAAATCCACGTTTACTGCAAAGTCTTGAAAAAATATTTTTAAATAATCCACGTTTACTGCTCAGCCTTGAAAAAATATTTTTAAAAAATCCACGTTTACTGCTAAGCCTTGAAAAAAATATTTTTAAAAAATCCACGTTTACTGCTAAGCCTTGAAAAAAATATTTTTAAAAAATCCACGTTTACTGCTAAGCCTTGAAGAAATATTTTTAAAAAATCCACGTTTACTGCTAAGCCTTGAAAAAAATATTTTTAAAAAATCCACGTTTACTGCTAAGCCTTGAAAAAATATTTTTAAAAAATCCACGTTTACTGCTAAGCCTTGAAAAAATATTTTTAAAAAATCCACGTTTACTGCTAAGCCTTGAAAAAATATTTTTTAAAAAATCCACGTTTACTGCTAAGCCTTGAAAAGTATTTTAAAAAAATCTACGTTTATTACTAAGCCTTGAAAAGTATTTTTAAAAAATCTACGTTTACTACTAAGCCTTTGAAAAATACTTTTAAAAAATTCACATTTGATACTAAGCTTTGAAAAAATATTTTTAAAAAATCCACGTTTACTGCTAAGCCTTGAAAAAATATTTTTTAAAAAATCCACGTTTACTGCTAAGCCTTGAAAAAATATTTTTAAAAAATCCACGTTTACTGTTAAGCCTTGAAAAAATATTTTTTTCCAAAAATCCACTACTAAGACTTGGAAAAATGTTTTAAAAAATATTTTTAAAAAATCCACGTTAGATACTAAGCCTTGAAAAATATTTTTAAAAAGCATTGGAAAATATTTTTCAATATTTTTTTTCCAAATTTTGACCCTTTGTGTGGGAGGTACCAGAAAGAGTGGACCTGTAAAGCCCATCTCCGAACTCGAACTAATTTTTATAAAAAGTATTTACGTATTAAGTATTTTAAAAAAGTAATTACAAGGGTCCATAGTAGGAAAGTGTTGTTTTTTTAATAATTTTTAAGAGGCCTAGGAGGGAACGTGGAAAATATAAAAATATTTTTCAAGGGTCCGTAAGAATAATTTTTTTTTTTAATTATTTTTGCTAAGGCTTGGAAGGGAACGCGGATGTTCTAAAAATAATTCTCAAAGGTCCGTAAAGAAAGTTATTTTTGTTAATAATTTTTCAGGGAATGTGGATTTTATAAAATTAATTTTCAAGGGTCCATAGAAGAAACTATTGTTTATAAATAATTTATTAAAGGCCTAGAAGGGAACGTGGATTTTTAAAATTAATTTAATTAATTAATTTAATTTAATTTAATTTAATAAGGGTCCATTGAATAAAGTTTTTTTTAATAATTCGTCAAAGGCCTAAAAGAGAACATGTAACACATAAAAAAATTTAAGACCTAGAAATCAACGTAAAATTTTCACAAAATATGTTTTTTTTATGTTATATTTTTTTCATAATTTTTACCTAACAATTTAGGGAACGTATGAATATTTTTTTTAAAACTTCCCGATAATCATACGCCATTATTGTTTCCGGTGTTTTTTAACAATATAAAACTGTAGGGAGTACTGAAACAGGCGTATGATTATTATTTTTTTAAATTAATACTCATACGACATCCTCTCAACCCTTTAATATTTCTCTATTTTTTTTTCAGTTTTTTCTCTCATTTTTTCATTTAAATCTACAAGGGAACATGGATTTTATAAAAGAATTTTTCAAGTGTTGGTAGAAAAAATGTTTTTTTTTTTAATAATTGTTCAAAGGCTTAGAAAATAATGTGGATTTTATGAAAACATTTTTCAAGGCTCCATAAAAAAAATTGTTTTTTTTTTTTACATTTTTAAAAGGCCTAAAAAGGAACATGGATTTTGCAAAAATAAATTTTTAAAACCTTTTCAAAAAATATTTTTCAAAGGCCTAGAAGAATACATATATATTTCTTGGGTTTTTTTTTATTTTTTTTTATAATTTTTCCCCAACAATTTAGGGGACGTATGATTATTTTAATAACATCCCGGTAATCATACGCCATTTGTTTGTTAACAACACAAAAATGTAGGGAGTACTAAAAAATGGCGTATGATTGTTATTTTTACCTTAATACTCATACGATCTTCTCTCAATCCTTTAATATTTCTCTAATTTTTTCAGTTTTTTTCTTTCATTTTTCATTTAGGTCTACAAGTTAACGTGGATTTTATGAAAATATTTTTCAAGGGTCCGTAGAAAAAAAGTGATTTTTTTAAATTTTTTTTTCAAAGTGTCCATAGAAAATAGGTTTTTCTTTTAAAAATATTTTGAAAGGCCCAGAAAGGAACGAGGATTTTATAAAAATATTTTTCAATGGTTCGTAATTTTTTTTTTATCTTTTTTTTAGTTTTACAATTTTCCCCCAAAAAATTAGGGAGTGTATGATTATTTTCATATCTTACGTTATTCATACGCCAATACAAATTTGTAGGGTGTACTAAAAGGCGTATGATTGTTATTATTTTTAAAATTGATACTCATACGACCCCCTCTAAGCCCCTTATATTTCCTTATTTTCAACTTTTTTTTCATTTCTATGGATCTCATTTTCAATTCTTATTGCCTTCATCTTTCCCCCTTTTCGTGGCCAACAAAACCGATAATTAACAAAAGTTTCCCAAACATTTCCACCGTTATTTTTTTGGATTTTTATTTGCGAATTTCTATGGACATGTTTGTTCATGACCCAAACCCGTCATGTTGTGACTTGATTAAGATTTTTTTCCGTCATATTGTTGTTGTTGTAACAAAACATTTAATTTGATTTTCACTTCATTACATTCATTGGATTTGCAAATGGGCTGTCCCCCACCCTTTCCATCACTCCACCATGAATATAGAGTGACTCGCTGGCTGGCTGCCTGCCTGACTGGCATTATAACAAAATACGTCATACAGAAATTGGCTTTTTTATTCAGAAGCAATTTAACCACAAAAGATTAAATGGCGGTGAATGCAAACAAATCCGAAAAGTGGAACAAACGTTGGAGCTCAATGTCAGGTGAACTGCTGCTGTCGCTGCTGCTGATTCGGATGATGATGCTGATGCCTGGCAGGCAGCCTTTCTGCCTGCCTTGGAAAATTGGTTGGAGCTGGATGATGGATTTTTTTCGCTCTCACTTTTTGTTCTTGTTTGTTCTATTAATTTTTTTTGAGCCCTGCTACTGTGAGGTTAAAGTTTCACCAGGTTTTAATTTTCCATTTCATGCCCACAAAAAAAAAAAAAAAAAAAAAACGAAGAAAAACCATCATCGCCCAGCCGTAGCATCTGGATCACCATGGCAATGGCGGGCGACATGGCCATAAAGGTATTAGGTGGCTTCATTGTACTTCTCTTTCAATAGACGACTTTGAATTCTCGACTCGGTTCGGTTCGTCATTGCCATCAACAAACCGAACAGCAACCACAACAGACTTGCAGCCGCAGCAGCCTGTCGCCAACCATTGCTTCATTTCCTTTTGCTATTTTTTCCAATTCCAGCCACCTCCCTCCCTACCTGGCATTCAATTTTGTGGTTGTGTTAATTGAAAAACATCACCAAAAAAAAAGATGAAAACACTTCAACATGAAAAACTGATTTCAAATGTAATGAAAATACACCGAATATGAAAATGGAAAAATGATGTTCCCAAGCAACAAAACAAAAAAGGAAAAAAGGAAAAGCCCAAGATTTGTATGACTGAAGTCAAAGAATTTTCCTTTTTTTTCTGGTGCGCCAAAAGGTAGTCTACCTGAATCAAAATTTATTTCACTTTTCGCTTGCCATTAATGATGAATGGGAAAACTTTCAATTTTCTGTGCAAATCAAACAAAAGGGGTTAAATGGATTTTTCAAATTCAAAAAAAGGAACTTCAAATTGAACAATTATTTGCCTTGTAATGAATGTTCGCTGGCAGATGGTGAACTATGGAAAAGTTCTGAAAAAGGGATATTCATTGCCTTATTCAATGGAAATAAGTTAATTGAAAAAGGGGCATTTTTTAAAAATGCTAGCATACTTTTGGGCTTTGAAGAAAAAAATAATTTTTCAAAGCCGAGAAGAAAATGTGGATTTTTCAATATCCTCCACCCATCTAGGCCTCTGAACAATTATTTAAAAACTATACTTTTTTCTAGTAATCTTTCAATTTTTTTTTTTAAATTCTAGGTCTTTGAAAAATTATTAAAAAAAAAAACTTTTTTCTACGGACCCCTGTTCAGAGCTCCAAGAATATAAAAATTTTTAACAAATAAAAGTCAACTAGTAGATTCTTGCAGATCCTTGAACAGAGCAAATTTTCACTCGTTTTAGAAGTAATTTTTTCAAAGACAAGTTGTTAAACTACATATATTTGTTCCTGAATAAATTTGTTAAAAAAAATTGAATATCTCTGGGTGTTCCGCTTAAAAGCCGTAAATGTGAGGAGAAAATCTTTCTAAGCGGAGAATGCCTTCCTGAGAGTAGATGCCTTCGAATAGAATTTTTGAAACAGTCCCCTCTTCTATTTTTTTTTAAATCATTTCTTGGGAAGATATTTTGAAGTAAAAAAATCACATTTGGAACAGCTAAAAAATCAAAATTTTGTGGGAAGACCTTAAAAGTATTGTTACAAAAATTCACGATTATTGTATGATCTTAATTTTTTTTTTTAAATCAACACTCCTATTGTGATTTTGAAAAATATTTTTAAAGAAAGCCTCATTTTCTCCTGGTCTTTGAAAAAAATATTTTTAAAAATCTTCACTTCCTCTCAGACCTTGAAAATGGCTTTTTAAAAAATCCAATTCCGTATTTGCCCCTTAAAAATTAATTTTAAAAACTCAAGTCCTTTTCTATGTTTTGAAAGCAATTTCAATTCTTGTGGTTCTCAGAAATATTCTGGAAATATCAAAATTTAAAAAAAAAATTGTTAAGAACTTTCTGGGTTTTGAAATCATTAAAAAACCCACGTGTCCCGAAAAAATAATTTTCCAAAAATCCACGTTTATTTCTAGCATTGAAAAAATATTTTCCAAAAATCCTGGAGTCTTCCTAAAACTTACAATTTTTTTTTTTAAATTCGTGTTTTCCTTTGAACCTTAAAACATTTTCCTAAACAATTGCAAGTCTTCTTTTGGGTCCCATTTGGATTTTGAAAAATATTTTTAAATAAAGCCTTGTTTACATCTGCCCATTTGAAAAATATTTTTATAAATCTTCACTTGCACTCCGACCTTGAAAATGGCTTTTTAAAAAATCCAAGTCGGCATTTGACCCTTATTTATTATTTTTAAACTACTTATTTTTAAAAAAAAATAAAAAAAGCAATTTCAATTCTTGTGGTTCTTAGAAATATTTTGAAAATATCAAAATATTTAAAAAAAAATTAACAACTTTCTGAGTTTTGAAAAAATAATTAAAAAATCCACATTTCCTGAAATAATAATTTTCCAAAAATCCACGATTGCTTCTAGACTTGAACAAATACTTTTCAAAAATCATCGAGTCTCCCTAAAACTTAAATTTTTTTTTCCTTTTTAACCTTAAAAGATTTTCTTAAAAAATGCAAGTCTTCTTTTGGGTCCCATTTGGATTTTGAAAAATATTTTTAAGGAAAGCCTAGTTTTCTTCTGGCCCTTGGAAAAATATTTTTAAAAATCTTCGCTTGCTATTCGACCTTGAAAATGGCTTTTCCCACGACCGTATTTGACCCTTAAAAATCCAAATTGTTTTCGAACCATTGAAATGCTTTCCTTTTAAATATTCTAATTTTTTTGGGTCTTAGAAATATTTTGAAAATATCAAAATTTAAAAAAAAAATTTTCAATAACTTCCTGAGTTTTGAAAAAAAAAAAATATTAATTAAAAACCCCACATTTCCTGAAAAAATAATTTTCCAAAAATCCACGTTTACTTTTAGCCTTGAAAAAATATTTTCCAAAAATCCTCGAATCTTCCTAAAATTTGCAATTTTTTTTTTTAAATTCATATTTATCTTTTGAACCTTAAAACATTTTCCTAAAAAAGGCAAGTCTTCTTTTGGATCCCATTTAGATTTTGAAGAATATTTTTAAAGAAGCCTCGTTTTCTTCCGGCCCTTGAATCAATATTTTTAAAAATCTTCGCTTGCACTCCGAACATGAAAATGAATTTTTCAAAAATCCACGTCTGTATTTGACCCTTAAAAATTAATTTCAAAAAATCAAAACCTATTCTGTATTTTGAAAGCAATTTCAGTTCTTATGGTTCTTAGAAATATCTTGAAAATATCAAAATTAAAAAAAAAAAAAAATAATAACTTTCTGAGTTTTGAAAAAAAAAAAAATAAAATCCACATTTCCTGAAAAAATAATTTTCCAAAAGTCCACATATACTTTTAACCTTGAATTTTTTTTTCTAAAAATGCTGGAGTCTTCCTAAAAATTACATTTTTTATTAAATTCATGCTTCTCTTTTTGAATCTTAAAACATTTTCCTTAAAAATCCAAGTCTTGTTTGGGGTCCCATTTGGATTTTGAAAAATATTTTAAAAGAAAGCCTCGTTTTCTTCAGGTCCTTGAATCAATATTTTTTAAAATCTTCGCTTGCTATTCGACCTTGATAATGGCTTTAAAAAATCCAAGTCGGCATTTGACCCTAAATATTTTTTTTAAATCCAAATTCTTTTCGAACCTTTGAAATGCTTTCCTTTTAAATATTCTTATTTTTGCGGGTCTTAGAAATATTGGAAAATATCAATTTTTAAAAAAAAAGATGTTAATAACTTCCTGAGGTTTGAAAAAAAAAAAATAATTAAAAACCCCACATTTCCTGAAAAAATAATATTCCAAAAATCCACGTTTACTTTTAGCCTTGAAAAAATATTTTCCAAAAATCCTCGAATCTTTTGTATTTTTTTTTAAATTCATGTTTCTCTTTTGAACCTTAAAACATTTTTCTAAAAAATGCAAGACTTCTTTTGGGTCCCATTTGGTTTTTGAAAAATATTTTTAAAGAAAGCCTCTTTTTTTTGTGACCCTTGAAAAAATATTTTTAAAAATCTTCACTTCCACTCAGACCTTGAAAATGGCTTTTGAAAAATCCAAGTCGGCCAAGTTGACCCTAAAAATTATTTTTAAAAATCCAAATTTTTTTCGGACCTTTGAGATGCTTTCCTTTTAAAAATTTTCAATTTTTGTGGGTCTCAGAAATATTTTGAACCCACATTTCCTGAAAAAATAATTTTCCAAAAATTCACGTTCACTTCTAGCCTTGAAAAAATATTTTCAAAAAATCCTGGAGTCTTCCTAAAACTTACAAATGTTTTTTTTTTTTTAAATTCATGTTTTCCTTTATAAATTTAAAACATTTTTCCTAAAAAAATGCAAGTCTTTTTTGGGTCCCATTTGGATTTTGAAAAATATTTTTAAATAAAGCCTTGTTTCCTTCTGGCCCTTGAATCAATATTTTTAAAAAGCTTCCCTTGCACTCCGAACTTGAAAATGGATTTTTAAAAAATCCACGTCCGTATTTGACCCTAAAACTTAATTATAAAAAATCAAGTCCTTTTCTATGATTTGAAAGCAATTTTAATTCTTGTGGTTCCCAGAAATATTCTGAAAATATCAAATTTAAAAAAAAATTGTTTCTAACTTTCTGAGTTTTGAAAAAATTAAAAATCCACATTTTCTGAAAAAATAATTTTCCAAAAATCCACGTTTACTTCTAGCCTTGAAAAAATATTTTCCAAAAATCCTCGAGTCTTCCTAAAACTTACATTTTTTTTAAATTCATGTTCTCCTTTATAACTTTAAAACATTTTCCTAAAAAACTGCAAGTCTTCTTTTGGGTCCCATTTGGATTTTGAAAAATATTTTTAAATAAAGCCTTGTTTCCTTCTGCCCCTTGGAAAAATATTTTTAAAAATCTTGGCTTGCTCCCGACCTTGAAAATGGCTATTCTATGTTTTGAAAGCAATTTCATTTCTTGTGGTTCTTAGAAATATTTTGAAAATGTCAAAATTAAAAAAAATGTTAATAACTTTCTGATTTTTGAAAAAAAAATTAAAAATCCACATTTTCTGAAAAAATAATTTTCCAAATATCCACTCACAAATATTCTGAAAATATCAAAATTTAAAAAAAAAAATAACTTTTTGGGTTTTGAAAAAAAAAAACATTTCTTGAAATCATCCTTTTAGTCTTGAAAAAATATTTTCAAAAAATCTTCGAGTCTTTCCAAAACTTACAAATTTCTTATTTTCTTGGAATTCCAATTTTCCTATATCAACTCAACTGCAGTGAATTTCCTTTAAACCATATCTTTCACATTACATTGTCCCCTATCCAATTCAATTGAATTTGATTTTTTTCTAAGTTCAAAAGAATTACCATATCGAATAAATATTTATAACATTGTTTTTTTGAAAATTTAATTTCCCAGATAAAGTGGAAAATACTCCATTCAATTTGCATACGACAAAAAAAGTCATCTTGAACTTGAACTCTTGCCAAAAAAAAAAAATGGAAAAACAAATTGAATGTTAATGGGAATTTTTGAAAAAGTTTTTAAATTCAATTCTTTCATTTTGAGATGAAATGTTTATTTAATTTTTTTTTTGTTTTGTTAAGTTTTGAAATAATACTCAGCTACATGGCCTCTATGAACTTTAAGACTTTGCACCTAAAGATGACCTTCAGACTTTGTTGTTTTTGTTGTTGCTGTGCTCTGCAGGAGGAAGTTTTCCAAGAAGAGTTTGCTGGAAATTTAATTTTTATCAACTCCATTGAAATAAAAATATGCTCGCTCTAAGGCCAATGAAGAGGAAGACAAAGACAGAGAAGCATACAAATGCAAATACAATTTTACGAAACTTATCCAATTACAGACATATTTATTGCATTAGTCAAGCGGTGGGGAAGGGGGCAGAGGGGGGAGATGGAGTTTGTCTAGGTGAAAAATAAACAAGCAACCTTCACACAATTTAATTTACATAATAGCTATCAAGTCCAGGCAGACAATCAGCCGGAAAGCCAAGTGATGAAACATATTTTGAGTTTTACCACCCTCAGTCCCACCACACTTATACTTCCTGTAGCCAGCCAGGAAAATAGTGCTGGCCCGAAGTGGTAGCCATTTGTCTATGTGGCTCAATGTCCAACCAAAAGCCACCACCATTTGCAGACAGAGTGTGTTTTTGTTTTGTTTGGCCTAAACAATGTTAAGCTACATAACGCCTAAAAGTCGGCAATGGAAATTTTCAAAAATGCACGTGTATGTGAAAATGTGTCGAGGCGAAGTGGCCACTTCATTTAGTTGCTTAGCAGGGAGTGTATACATTTTTCCTCCAACCTACAAGGGTAAATCCTCCATATCCTTTCCCCTCCCCACTTAGTTCCCAGCCTCCAACATAAATACCAACAACTGCATGGCCATAAAACCAACAGCCAGACAAAATAAATTTACACAAGATTCTCTAATACCATCATCATTGTCCTCACCATTGCAGACATACATTCTTGATAGATGGATTTTTTGAAAAATATTTTTTAAGAACACAATTGTATACGTGTATTTTTTAAAAAAATATTTTTTCAAGTGGATGAGGATTTTTTAAAAATATTTTTTTAAATTCCACAAGAGGACGTGGATTTTTTAAAAATATTTTTTCAAGGCCGACATATGTACGTTAATTTTTTTAAAAATATTTTTTCAAAAACCACCGCTGGACGTGAATTTTTAAAAAAATATTTTTTCAAAAGCCACAAGTGAATGAGGATTTTTTAAAAAATATTTTTTTCAAGGTCGCAAGAGGACGTGGATTTTTTAAAAATATTTTTTCAAGGCCGACAAAAAACGTTAATCTTTTTAAAAATATATTTTAAAGTGCCACAATTGGACATGGATTTTTTAAAAATATTTTTTAAAGTGCCACAATTGGACATGGATTTTTTAAAAATATTTTTTCAAGGACCACCAGTGGACGTGGATTTTTTAAAAATATTTTTTCAAGGACCACCAGTGGACGTGGATTTTTTAAAAATATTTTTTCAAGGACCACCAGTGGACGTGGATTTTTTAAAAATATTTTTTCGAGGACCACCAGTGGACGTGGATTTTTTAAAAATATTTTTTCAAGGCCGACAAAAAACGTTAATCTTTTTAAAAATATTTTTTAAAGTGCCACAATTGGACATGGATTTTTTAAAAATATTTTTCAAGGCCGACAAAAACGTTAATCTTTTTAAAAATATTTTTTCAAGTGCCACAATTGAACATGGATTTTTTAAAAATATATTTTCAAGGCCGACAAGAAACGTTAATCTTTTTAAAAATATTTTCTAAAGTGCCACAATTGGACATGGATTTTTTGAAAATATTTTTCAAAGACAATTAGTGGACGTAGATTTTTTAAAAATATTTTTTCAAGGACCACCAGTAGACGTGGATTTTATAAAAATATTTTTTCAAGGACCACCAGTGGATGTGGATTTTTTTGAAAATATTTTTTTCAAGGACCACCAGTGGACGTGGATTTTTTTGAAAATATTTTTTTTTAGGCCGACAAATAAAGGTTAATCTGTTAAAAAATATTTTTTTCAAGGACCACCAGTGGACGTGGATTTTTTAAAAATATTTTTTCAAGTGCCACAATTGGACATGGATTTTTTAAAATTATATTTTCAAGGCCGACAAGAAACGTTAATCTTTTTAAAAATATTTTTTAAAGTGCCACAATTGGACATGTATTTTTTGAAAATATTTTTCAAAGACAATTAGTGGACGTAGATTTTTTAAAAATATTTTTTCAAGGACCACCAGTAGACGTGGATTTTATAAAAATATTTTTTCAAGGACCACCAGTGGATGTGGATTTTTTTGAAAATATTTTTTTCAAGGACCACCAGTGGACGTGGATTTTTTTGAAAATATTTTTTTTTAGGCCGACAAATAAAGGTTAATCTGTTAAAAAATATTTTTTTCAAGGACCACCAGTGGACGTGGATTTTTTAAAATATTTTTTCAAGGACCACCAGTGGACGTGGATTTTTTAAAAATATTTTTTCAAGGACCACCAGTGGACGTGGATTTTTTAAAAATATTTTTTCAAGGACCACCAGTGGACGTGGATTTTTAAAAAATATTTTTTTCAAGGACCACCATTGGACGTGGATTTTTTAAAAATATATTTTCAAGGACCACCAGTGGACGTGGATTTTTTAAAAATATTTTTTCAAGGAACAGCAGTGGACGTGGATTTTTTGAAAATATTTTTTCAAGGACCACCAGTGGACGTAGATTTTTTTAAAAAAATATTTTTTCAAGGACCACCAGTGGACGTGGATTTTTTGAAAATATTTTTTCAAGGACCACCAGTGGACGTGGGTTTTACAAATATATTTTTTCAAGGCCACAAGAGGACGTGGATTTTTTTAAAAATATTTTTTCAAGGACCACCATTGGACGTGGATTTTTTTAAAAATATTTTTTCAAGGACCACCATTGGACGTGGATTTTTTTAAAAATATTTTTTCAAGGACCACCAGTGGACGTGTATTTCATAAAAATAGTTCCCTTCACATATTTTTCCCCTCCTTCACATATTTTTAAATATTCGATTAAGATCCCTTGAAGCGATTTATTGATGGGGTCTTTGTTGGCCCTTTTTTTCAAAATATGGCTGGGAGCTCTCTGTATATGAGATCGCAGAAAGTTAAAATATTCTCCAAATTTATTTGTCACGAAATTCTGCTATAGGTCCTAGAAGTCTTCAAAAAATCTAAATATTATATATCATTTGAAGCAGCTAAAACGTCCTCATCAAAATAATGATTTCAGACCCTTGGTCTCTTTGGAACAAATCTGTTTCAGGACATTTGGAGTCGAGTCGGGGGGTGTTCATCCATTTGTTCGTCTCCATGTCTGACTTGCTAGTTGGTGAGCACGGTAAATCTCGAAGGGAGTATCCGATTTGATCCAACCTTTGTTCATCGTAATATTTTTATCAAACATAGATCGAGTTCGGAGATGGGCAATATCGGTCCACTGCTTCTGGTACCTCCCCCACAAAAGGTCAAAAATTTCACAGAAAATAATTTACAGAATAGAAGAAGAAAGGATTGTCCGATTTTGTGCAAACTTTGTAAATCACAATATTTTTGTCAATGCTAGGTCAGGTGCGAAAAGGGGCTATATAGGTCTACCCGATCAAGGACCTCCCCCACAGAGGGTTAAAATTTTGAATAATTATATCTCTCATAAAATGGGAATTATGACTCCGATTGTCTTCAAATTTCACACATCCTAATATTTATATAGTCACAAAATCTAGTGTGAAGATGGAGTTCATCGGACCACACCTTCTGGTACCTCCCCCACAAAGGGGTCAAAATTTAGAATAATTATATCTCTCATAAAATGGGAATTATTCATCCGATTGTCTTTAAATTCCACATATCCCAATATTTCTATTAACACAAATTTTGGCGTGAAGATGGAATACATCGAACCACCCCTTCTGTTACCTCCCCCACAAAGGGGTTAAAATTTTGAATAATTATATGTCAAATAAAATGGGAAATAAGCATCCGATTGTCTTCAAATCCCGCAAATCCCAATAGTTCTATTACCACAAAATCTGGTGTGAAGACGGCATATATGGGACCACTCCTTCTGGTACCTCCCCCACAAAGAGGTCAAAATTCTGAACAATTATATCGATCAAAAAATCTGAAATAAGCATCCGATTGTCTTCAAATTCCGCACATCCCAATATTTCTATTAACACAAATTTTGGCTTGAAGAAGGAATACATCGGACCACTCCTTCTGGTACCTCCCCCACAAAGAGGTCAAAATTTTGAATAATTATATCTCTCATAAAATGGGAAATATGCAACGGATTTCATTCAAACTTGACACATTTTAATATTTCAATAAACACAAGATCTGGTGCGAAGATGGAATACATTGGACCACTCCTTCTGGTAACTCCCCCACAAAGGGGTCAAAATTCTGAACAATTATATCGCTCATAAAATCGGAATTATAACTCCGATTGTCTTCAAATTCCACACATCCCAATATTTCTATTAACACAAAATTTGTTGTGAAGATGGAATACATCGACCCACTCCTTCTGGCACCTCCCCCACGATTTTTTTTTTAATTTTGCCCAACTTTTCTGTTTTCCTATTTACCTTAACTGAATGGCTTGTTTGCCTTCATTAACTGGCCAACAAAGGGATCTCGAACCCATTCGCTGTCAGCTTAAGTGTGTCTTGCCGTTTGGCCAGCTTTGAATTTTGAATAGCCAGCCAGGTAGCCAACAAAGCCAATGTAAGGTTTCAAAAACAATGCCTAAATAACTCAACTAGATGCGAATTGAAATTGACAATGGCCTGTAAATTGAAGGATTATTCAAATGGAGCAACTACATGGAGAGATATACTCCCACACACAGAGAGAGTGAAAGAGAGAGAGAGCCACACACACACAAATAACATCTAACGCATTGGTTAAAGGAGAGACAACACAAAAGCTTGTAAAAGACCCTGAATAGAAACAAAAACATAAACTTCCGATTTAAGTTCTTAAAGGAATTCCATAAACACTCAATGGAATCGTGTAAAGCCTCCATGAATAATGGTGGTGATGGTCATGGCCAGGGTGATGGCCAATACAATCATTGCACTTTGGTCCGGGGGGGGAGGGGGGTGAAGATGATGATAATGAAGATGGGGATGTAAAACTTTGGTGTTCATTGTTTTGTAGTGGCATTAAGTCGTTTATGCCAAGGAAATTCAATCATCTTGCCAGAGCCAAACGGCCAGGCAGGCAGGCAGACAACCAGCCAGCCAGCCAAGCATGTTGCCATCCAACAACAAGGGAGGGCAACCGTAACCGGCCTCAACAAGAAGAATATATTTATTTTACTTTGGAATTTGCATAAATTTTGCATAATTTCCTAAGCCTTAAATAAAGGCTGGGTGAAGGATCTCAGGATGCCAGACATAGCCAGACACTTGCACCCACACACACACACACAGAGGAAATCTTCTTCCTGAGAAAATATTTTTCTTTCACTTCCTTTGCTAGACTTTCGGGTTTTCCAAAGAACAAACAAGGCAAAAAAATGCAAAAGAACTTTAAATCATATTGTAATTCAATCAAGTGTATTAAACAAATCCTCTGGTGTAAACGTGCGTGCCATAAGCCTATTTTCTCCTTCAGAGAGAGAGGGAGAGAGAGAGAGATACCTCTCCACGGTTGGAAGTTATTTAACTGAGAATTGCTTTTTGCTGTTGACTTTGCATTATGCCATTTAACAAATGAAATTTATGGTACAACAACAACAACAACAATTATTTTTATTGCTAGCAACAACAACAAGAGCAACAAACACCAAAACCAAGTCTAATGGAATTTCAAAACTTTGCCAGAGTAAACACTGAATTTCAAATGGGAAATTATTTTTGATTTGAGATAGTGGCAAAAACAGGCAAGAAAAAAAGCTGTAAGTTCGGCCGGGCCGAACTTTGAATGCTCTCCATCATTGGGTACAAATTTAGCAATTTTCAAACAAATAAAATCCGTTAAAAAATTAAAAAAAAAATAAAATTTAAAATTCTATTAAAATCTTATAAATACCGGATGTAGCTGTTATGTTAGGGTCTGTTCATGCGAAAGTTTGATGATCTGGTCACCCTAATTCAAAAGTTAAGTTTCGCGCGCACTCGTAAGTTGTGCTTGTGCTGTAGCGCTCAATCACTCAATATGTCCGTTTGTGTCCTCTCTGTGGTTTTTCGATTTTCCTTTGTTCCAAATAAAATCACTTGTTACCTTAACGTCAACCACAACTGTTTGAATTTGGTAAGCGCTATTCAAATCTTCAAATTTGAATTCTAAATAAAGAACCAGAATTGTTCTTTCAAACAAAACTAATACGCTCGTTTTATTTCCTTTCCTTTTTCCTTATCCACATCTGCAAAACGAGAGTAAAATATTTCGAATTCCACGGAATAGTTTTCTGTCCAAAACAGCAGTATAACCAGATTTCTACTCCACAGAAATACCCATATTTGGTAAAAACATTTGGTCCATTCGAACCGGATTTAACTGCCGTGCCAAAATTGCCAATCATCCATACTATCCTCCTTATCCATTTTTTCCATCAAAATCAAGGTAAGTTTGTGCTTTAATCATCCAAAAGTGAAATTCAATAGTGCGATTCAATATCCAAGTGATTAACTCAAAGTGCGTTTTGCCGTCAGCAAATTGATATTTTCCTTTTTTGTTTCTATCAACGCACAGTGTTCCGATTTTTTAACTCCAAAGTTTAAAGTTAAAATTACTTCCAAATCATCATAAAATATTTAAATTTTCCTTTAAATATTTTTAATCGAATTTAGTTGAAAAATATTTTTCCTTCCATTAATATAATTTCAATTATTTTCCCGTTTAAATTTCCATTAATTTAAATAATATTCAAATATTTATTTATTTCCAATTCGCGACAGTGTGTTTGTTCTTCATATTTCTATTTTTCTATTTTGCCGCTAAACCATTTCTACTTGTTGTGTGTTTATGCATATTATCCATCTCCGTTTTATTCTATCACTGTAGTTGTTGTTGTTAGAGAGATTCCCACTACTGGATATTCTCGTCAGCACGCTAACTATTCATCCACACATAAGCACACATACTATTATCATTCCTTGTTGGCCGCTGTTGAGTTGTTCGTCCACTCAGCCACCACAGTGTCTATTCATTATTTTCACTCAACAGTGATTGAAATATTCTCTTCGTTGCGCTCTTTAATAAACGCACACCCTACAGTCGGTCTGTTTATATGGTCGCACTACAACCTGTTTGTGACACCTATATATTATTCTATATTAACATATATATAGCCGTGAAGTGTTGGAATAATTTAGTCTTGCAGACTAGTAATTCATCATTTGGCCGCTAGAGGGCGCTATTTATATATAAAAATAGCCGAAAAATCTTACTTTTTATCAATTTTTTCCGATTTTTTCTGGGTTTCCGCCATTATTACGGGTCCGTTTACACCAGAGTATTCTCCCACCACTTGTCGTCATCTGAAGTGTCCATAATCGCCACTAGGTGTCGCCCTGTAAATAAGGAAATATCTCCAAAATTCCCATTTTTTGCTGTTTTTTCTAGATTTTTCGTGAATTGTAATAATTTTTGAACATTTCTTCAATCCTGCTGGGCTTATTTGCTGTCTCAGATACGTAGTGCTCCATATCGCCGCTAGAGGTCGCTTTTAAACTGCTGAAAAGACCTGGAAAAACTGATTTTTGCTTCAAAATTCCAAAATACGTCTTGTTTTTGAATTTTTTTCTGTAAATTTCACACTTCGGTGAATTATTTTCCTGTTCTGTTGTATACTTGTGAATTTAGCCGCTAGAGGTCGTATTTTCTATAAGAAAACATCATCAAACCACTCGATTTTCCGAATTTCCGTTCATTTTCGTACTTTTTTTTCCCAATATTCTCGAGAATTCCAACAATTTCGCTGTTTCTACTGAGTTTCGACTTAAGAAAAGTTCCAATTTTCGTAAGTTCCTCTTCATAACTCCTTCCAACAATGTCGTTAGACGCTTTCATTCGTAATGCTGACCAGCTGGTTGCATTCAATGCTGGTATCGGCGATGGAACTATCCCGGCGACTTCCGCTCAGTTAGTCAAGGTCCATATTTCCGAGTGCACGGGCTTGTGGGAAAAGGCAAAGTCTTCCTTTGATCTTTTCATGATTGAGCAAGCTAATGAAGAAGGTGATGAGGAAGAGGGTGGTGAGGATGTAGCTTCAAATCGAGACACATTCCAGGCTAAGTACAATAGCACATATGTGACTTATTGTACGTGTTTAGCGCGGTTGACAGAACTTTTGGAAAGTTTTCAGCCTCCACCTGTTTCAAAAGATCCGGTTGCTTCTCCAGCGTCAACCGGCGGCAGTCCCATTTCAGACAACCGTGCAGAGCAAAGCTCTAGTCATTCGTTCCACCTTCCTCCGTGCGACACGGAAATCTTTGATGGCGATTATATGTCATGGCCAACATTCCGAGACATGTTCACGGCTGTGTACATCAAAAATTCCAGGCTCAGTCCAGTTGAGCGTTTATTCCACTTGTCTCAGAAGACCAAAGGTGAAGCACGTGATATAGTCCAAAGGTCTCCATTGACTAACCAGGGATTCCAATTGGCTTGGCAGAACTTGTGTTCGAGGTTCGAAAATAAACGAATTCTGGTAAATGGTCAACTGAAGGTTCTTTTCAATCTTCCTTTCATTAAATCTGAATCTGCTTCTGCGCTAAAGGACCTTCAACGCGATATTAATTCCTGTATATCTGCGCTGGCATTATACGATATCGACGTCACAAGTTGGGATCCAGTTTTCGTCTTCCTTTGTTCCAATCGCCTTCCAGACTCAACTCTGACGTTGTGGGAGCAAGGTCTGACAGACAAAACATCACTTCCTAGGTGGGAAGACCTTGATTCCTTCCTCACAAATCGGTATCGTACCCTTGAGTCCGTTTCAGAAATGCGAAACAATTCAAAATCTGAGGACAACAAAGGTAAATCCAATTCCAAACCAATCCGAAAGGTTCGAAATTCAGTTCTTCCAGACTAAGGTTTCTGCTCCGAAGTGTCTATTGTGCACCAATTCTTTGCATATTCTTCGGAAGTGTCCTCGATTCATAGCAATGGACATTAAAAATCGTATGTCCGAGGTGAAAAAGCAGGGGTTATGCCTGAATTGTTTCTCCAAAACACATCATGTCCGGAATTGCACTAGCAAAAACAATTGTTTCGAGTGCCAAAAGAGACACAACACAATGCTTCACGATAGTTCAGTGCATTCACGACCATCCAACCCTTCTTCCAACTCAAATAGTAGCGCCAATCTGAACGCCAGCTCTGTTCCATTCACTCCTAATTCCGTACAGTCCACTAGTTCTGGGAACGGAGTTATCCAATCCTGCTTCACGACGAGTTCTAGGGGAGTATTATTGGGGACCGCGCTTGTAAATGTCATGCACTTAGGAGTTTCATATCAAGCACGGGTTCTTCTTGATTCCGGTTCCCAAGGAACATTTGTATCCGAGAAATTCTTCAACAAATTAAAGCTTCCCTATGAACGAACGAACGTTCAGATTTCCGGCCTCAATAATACCACTGCAGCTTCCGTTCGAAAACTTTGCAGTGTTCTTTTATGCTCCAGATTTGACAATTCCATGCAAGTTTCCGTGCAGGCGTTTGTACTTCCCCATTTGTCGGGAGATCTACCATCACAGACTCTGCCGACGTCCTTATTCGCTCGTCTTCCCAACATCAAGCTAGCAGATCCACATTTCTATAAGAGTTCCATTATTGATCTGCTAATTGGAGGTGATTTTATTCCGGAAATAATGAGATCAGGGGTTATGCACAATGTGTGCGATTCCTTAATGGGCCAAGAGACCATCTTCGGATGGATTCTCACTGGTCCAATTCCTATTTCGAGTCCGACTACTTCCACTGTCGTCTCTAACTTCTGTGAGATTTCTCTTGATAAGGATATTTGCCGTTTCTGGGAGGTAGAGAATTGCCCCAGAAAGAAATTTGTTTCTAATTCCGATAAATTCTGTGAAGAATTATTTGCTTCAACTACCGCGAGGAATAAGGATGGCAGGTATGTCGTTCGTCTTCCCTTTAAGGAAGGTTTTCCGAATAGTAAACTCCTAGGACACTCCCGTCCAAGCTCCGTCTCTCAATTCCTTCGCAACGAGAGCCACCTACTCCGAAATCCAAATTTCAAGATAGAGTATGATCAGGTTGTTAAAGAGTACATACAGCTGAACCATATGATTCCGGTTCAGGCTCCGAGTTCCAATAGCGATACCCTCCACTACTATATGCCTCATCATTCCGTTATTAAACCGGAGAGTTCTACCACAAAGGTTCGTGTGGTATTCAATGCGTCTTCTGCTTCATCCAATGGTCAAAGTCTTAACGACATTTTGCATACAGGTCCAGTGTTGCAGAATGATTTGACCACGCTAATTCTCAAATGGCGCTTATTCCGCTACGTGTTCAATGCTGACATCCAAAAAATGTACCGCCAAATTCTCGTCCATTCCGATCATACTCCGTTCCAAAGAATTGTATTCCGCAACCACCCAGGTGAAAGCATCCAAGATTTCGAGCTACAAACTGTCACATTTGGTGTCAATTGTGCTCCGTACTTGGCTATTCGCACACTTCTTCAACTAGCTGATGATGTCCAAGTTAGCCATCCGAAGGCAAGCTCGATTATCCGTAATTATATGTACGTGGATGACGTACTTTCTGGTGCACATTCAATTTCCGAAGCAGTTCAATCCAGAAACGAGCTTAAATCCGCTCTGGCATCGGCTGGTTTCTCCCTTCGAAAATGGACAGCGAACACAAAGGATATTCTAGCGGGTCTTCCAAATGACCATTTGTTGTGTGAAGATTTCCTAAACTTCGACGATAGTAGCACAGCGAAAACGCTAGGAATTCGTTGGAACGCTCGTTCAGATTCATTTTTCTTTGTCACAACGCCTTTTCCGTCTTCATGTTCCTATACCAAGAGGGAAGTTCTTTCTCAGATCTCCAGACTGTTCGATCCTGCAGGCTGGCTTTCCCCATGCATCGTTGTGGCAAAAATTATAATGCAGAGAATATGGTCCGATGGTACGGATTGGGACGAAGTTATCAGTCCGGCCACATTGTCCCAGTGGAAGATATTTCAATCCGACTACTCGAATCTTGATCAAGTTCGAATTCCAAGATGGCTCCATTATGTTCCTTCCGCTGAAGTTCAATTTCATGGGTTTTGCGATGCCTCTGAAAAGGCATACGCGGCCGCTATATATGTGCGAATAGCTCGAGGTACCTCCGTATCCACACACCTGGTGTATTCCAAAACAAGAGTTGCTCCAGTCAAAACGTTATCCATTCCACGTCTAGAGCTTTGTGGGGCTGTCCTCTTAGCAGAGATGATTGATACGTTACTTCCGACTCTCGATCTTCCTAACTATTCCTTGTTCTGCTGGACAGACTCGACAATCGTTCTCTCCTGGCTTTCCAAACCGCCATGCCATTGGTTAACGTTCGTAGCCAATCGTGTTTCCAATGTTGTTCAAGTGGTGGATCCTTCTAAGTTCCATCATGTTCCTTCCGAATCCAACCCAGCAGACTTAGCAAGCCGCGGTCTCTTCCCATCCGATATCATTGATAATGATCTCTGGTGGCACGGACCGGTTTGGTTACGAGAGTCTCCAGATCAGTGGCCAGACTTTTCTACTGAAGAACTGTCCGTAACCAGCGTCGAACGAAAACCCGTTCGTGTTCATTTTTCCTATTTTAAGGCGACGGACGATATTGTGGGGAAGATTTCATCATATCAACGAGCATTGCGAGTTTTTTCATATGTGTATCGTTTCCTTCATCGTTTCCATCCTCGTTACCGTTCTCCTGGTGCACAACCACTCTGTAATTCCGATATCATTGGAGGTCGGAATATTCTTATCCGATGGTATCAAAAGTTCAGTTTTCCAGAGGAGTACAGATCCCTATCGCTCAGGAAACCGATTTCTACGTCCAGTTCCCTTCTATGCTTGAATCCGTACCTTGACTCTAAGGGGATTATCCGTTCATGCGGACGTTTAGAATCGGCTCCTGGCATTCCTGATGATGAGAAGCGTCCAATCATTCTTCCATACAATTGCAAGCTAGCTCGTTTCTACGTTCAATTCATTCACAATATCACTATTCATGGTGGAAATCAGCTTGTTCTTCGATTAATACGATCCCAGTATTGGATTCCTAAAGTCAAGAACCTGATTAAAACAACGATCAATAAGTGTCGCACTTGTCTTCTGTATAAGAAACGATGTCAAAGACAGATCATGGCTGCGCTCCCTCCTGAGCGCACTGAAATTTCTCGTCCTTTCGCTCGCACGGGCCTCGATTTCGCTGGCCCTTTTGAGATCAAGAGCTATTGCGGTCGCGCATGTCGGATCACGAAAGGGTATGCGTGCGTTTTCGTTTGTTTCTCGACCAAAGCGATTCATCTGGAGGCAACATCCGATCTTTCCACTCCCACGTTCTTGGCGGCTTTCCATAGATTTGTTTCACGGCGCGGATGTCCAGCACATCTGTATTCAGATAACGGTACGACCTTCGTGGGGGCGTCCAAAATACTGGCGAGAGAATTTATCCAAGCCTCTCGCACAGCGCTAATAGAAATTTTTTCCGTCCAAAATCTGAGTTGGCACTTCATTCCACCCGGAGCACCTCATATGGGTGGCCTCTGGGAAGCTGGGGTTAAGAGTTTCAAAACCCATTTCCGAAAGTTCGCCGGCTCCTACAAGTTCACGTTTGAAGAGTTTTCGACACTTCTCTCCAGAATTGAGTCCTGTTTAAACTCTCGTCCATTGTCTCCTATTTCCAGCGATCCAACTGATTTTGCTGCGTTGACGCCAGGTCATTTCCTCATCGGGACTCCCATTTTAGCTCCTATTGATCCAAATATTGATGAGAGTCCAATTTCCTTGATAAATCGTTGGAAACGTTTGAAAGCGATCCATCAGAGTTTCTGTGCTCGGTGGAAAACAGAGTATCTCCGTGAGCTTCAAAAGCGCCACAAGTGGCAGACTCCTGAGAAAGATATTGAAGAGAACACACTGGTCGCCATATATGATGAGAATCTTCCGCCAAATTCATGGCGTCTGGGTAGGGTTTCCAAGACGTATCGCGGCTCTGATGGCCATGTTCGTGTCGCAGATCTTGTGACTCAGAAAGGCGTTATCACTCGTCCAATTACAAAACTTGTTGTCCTTTCCGATAACTAAGTTCCGAATTTCTTTTATTTCTTTCCGTCCTATGTTGTTCTGTCCTTACCTTGTCCTTAGCAACCATGCCCAAACACGTTTCCAACAACAATAAACGCAGTCATTCCAATCCAGCTCCATATAAACGACAGTTTCTATGCCCTCTCTGCCAGCGTCCTCATGCGTTGCGTCGATGCCACAAGTTCCTGGATATGAACATGTCGGAACGCTTAGATACTGTCCGTCAGCACAAATACTGCGTGAATTGCTTGGCAGTAGATCACTCGAATGGGTCGTGCTTCAGTGACAAGGGGTGTCGCCATTGCAAGAAGTTTCACCACACTCTCCTTCACGTCAATCCCAAAGTCCGCGATCAGATTTTACCACGACATGCGCCCTCGGTTAGTTCCGGAGCCAGTTCTCGGTCCCCTTCACCGCAGCCGTCGACTTCTACGGCGGCTCGTCGCCAACCTGCGTCTGCACCGGCACCAGCGAAAAGGGGGTCCCTAACATCTTTGATCCAGCAGAATCGGACCATTTGTTGCCTACCGTCCTGGTGAGGATTGATGCGAAGAATGTGGCCAGGTGTCTCTTGGATTCCGCTTCGCCGGTCAGCAGAGTTTCGAGAGCGTTTGTGGAGAAGATAAAGTTAAACACGCTGACCCTGAGAGAGGAGACGGTATGCCAACTGACATTATTTTCGAGGTTTGATTCGAAGGTGAAGATTGAGGGCACATTCCGGGTTGACAATCGGATCACGACAAAGACGCCAGCTGAATCGCTCCCGGAGGAGTTCAAAAGGAACTTCCCTCATTTGTTCTTTGCAGACCCCACGTTTTATAAATCTGCAGGGGTCGACATAGTGATTGGAGTAGACCTATATCCGAAGGTCGTGTCTGAAGGGGTATATGCAAGGAGCGGGTTGCCAACGGCTCAGAGCACGGTGTTTGGCTGGGCGATATATGGGCTATGTTCATAATTGGACATCCCTATTTTTTTCTATTCTCTTTTCTAAACTCAAATGAATTACTAATAAACATGAACTGAAGAATGCACTATTGTTTTCCTTTTCCCCCAAAGCACAAACTTTATCTTTCCAGATGTCCCTCCTGAAGTTACAGATGCGAGTTCGGATTCCTTTCGGCGCTGATGTTAGATGTAATCCTCCCGCTGTTTCATCATTATATTTCTTACTTACTATAATCTCATATCCATTTCATTCATTACTTTACATCGCTTGTATTGTAAGCAGTGGGGACACACACGGGTTTTCCGTTTCATTCTTTTATTGCAGTGATACTGCAAGGGGGCCGGTAATGTTCATGCGAAAGTTTGATGATCTGGTCACCCTAATTCAAAAGTTAAGTTTCGCGCGCACTCGTAAGTTGTGCTTGTGCTGTAGCGCTCAATCACTCAATATGTCCGTTTGTGTCCTCTCTGTGGTTTTTCGATTTCCTTTGTTCCAAATAAAATCACTTGTTACCTTAACGTCAACCACAACTGTTTGAATTTGGTAAGCGCTATTCAAATCTTCAAATTTGAATTCTAAATAAAGAACCAGAATTGTTCTTTCAAACAAAACTAATACGCTCGTTTTATTTCCTTTCCTTTTTCCTTATCCACATCTGCAAAACGAGAGTAAATATTTCGAATTCCACGGAATAGTTTTCTGTCCAAAACAGCAGTATAACCAGATTTCTACTCCACAGAAATACCCATATTTGGTAAAAACAGGGTCTATACGACGACATGGACCTGCATAGGCAAATTTTGTCATAAGCTATTACAATATTCAAATGCGAAACTTGAAAAAATCTGTTTATAATGTAGCTAAAATCATTAAAATGCCGAATATAGGAAGGTTCCATGGGGGTTATAAAACGTGGACCTGCATAGACAATTTTCTGTCATAGGCTGAAGTATCCATTACGAACATCAAATACCAAATTTGAAACAATTCTGGTGAATAATGTCGCTAAAATTATCAAAATACTGAATAAACGTTAATTTTTTAAAAAATATTTCAAGGACCACCAGTGGACGTGGATTTTTTTAAAATATTTTTTCAAGGCCGACAAATAAACGTTATTTTTTTTAAAAATATTTTTTCAATGACCATCAGTGGACGTGGATTTTTTAAAAATATTTTTTCAAGGAACACCAGTGGACGTGGATTTTTTAAAAATATTTTTTCAAGGACCACCAGTGGACGTGGATTTTTTAAAAACATTTTTTCAAGGAACACCAGTGGACTTGGATTTTTCAAAAATATTTTTTCAAGACCGACAAATAAACGTTAATTTTTTTAAAAATATTTTTTCAAGGACCACCAGTGGACGTGGATTTTTTAAAAATATTTTTTTAAGGACCACCAGTGGACGTGGATTTTTTTAAAGTATTTTTTGAATGACCACCAGTGGACGTGGATTTTTTTAAAATATTTTTTGAATGACCACCAGTGGACGTGGATTTTTTTAAAATATTTTTTCAAGGCCGACAAATAAACGTTAATTTTTTTAAAAATATTTCAAGGATCACTAGTGGGCGTGGATTTTTCAAAAATATTTTTTCAAGGCCGACAAATAAACGTTAATATTTTTTTCAAGTCCACAAGAGGACGTGGATTTTTCAAAAATATTTTTTCAAGACCGACATATAAACGTAAAACGTTTTTAAAAATATTTTTTTAATGACCACCAGTGGACGTGGATTTTTTAAAAATATCTTTGTAAGGACCACCAGATGACGTCGTTTTTTTTTTTAATATTTTTTGAATGACCACCAGTGGACGTGGATTTTTTTAAAATATTTTTTCAAGGTCGACAAATAAACGTTAATTTTTTTAAAAATATTTCAAGGATCACCAGTGGGCGTGGATTTTTCAAAATATTTTTTCAAGGCCGACAAATAAACGTTAATATTTTTTTCAAGTCCACAAGAGGACGTGGATTTTTCAAAATATTTTTTCAAGACCGACAAATAAACGTAAAACGTTTTTAAAAATATTTTTTTAATGACCACCAGTGGACGTGGATTTTTTAAAAATATCTTTGTAAGGACCACCAGTGGACGTCGTTTTTTTTTAAATATTTTTTGAATGACCACCAGTGACGTGAATTTTTTTTTAAATATTTTTTGAATGACCACCAGTGCGTGAATTTTTTTTAAATATTTTTTGAATGACCACCAGTGGACGTGGATTTTTTTAAAATATTTTTTTAAGGCCGACAAATAAACGTTAATTTTTTCAAAAATATTTCAAGGACCACCAGTGGACGTGGATTTTTTAAAAATATTTTTTTAATGACCACCAGTGGACGTGGATTTTTTAAAAATATCTTTGTAAGGACCACCAGTGGACGTCGTTTTTTTAGATATTTTTTGAATGACCACCAGTGGACGTGGATTTTTTTAAAATATTTTTTAAGGCCGACAAATAAACGTTAATTTTTTCAAAAACATTTCAAGGACCACCAGTGGACGTGGATTTTTTAAAAACATTTTTTCAAGGAACACCAGTGGACTTGGATTTTTTAAAATTATTTTTTCAAGGACTTAAGGACTTAATATACCCTCCATACTATGGTGAACGGTAGCCCCCGATATTCGGTATTTTGATGATTTTAGCGAATTTATTCACCGGAATTGTTTCAAATTTGGAATTTAAAGTTCTAATGAATACTACAGCCTTACACAGAAAATTGTCTGTGCAGGTCCACGTCTTCGTATAGCCCCCATATAATGGTATCTCCCTTTTTTTCGGTATTTTGATGATTTTAGCGACATTATTTACCGGAATTGTTTTAAATTTGGTATTTGAAGTTCGTTATGGATACTACAGCCTATGCCAGAAAAATGTCTGTGCCGGTCCACGTCTTCGTATAGCCCCCATATAAGGGTACTTTCCGATATTCGGTATTTTGATGATTTTAGCGACATTACTTACCGGAAATATTTCAAATTTAGTATTTGAAGTTCGTAATGGATACTACAGCCTAAGACAGAAAATTGTCTGTGCCGGTCTACGTTTTCGTATAGCCCCCATATAAGGGTATCTCCCGATATTCGGTATTTTGGTGATTCTGGCCACATTTTTTACCGGAAATATTTCATATTTAGTATTTGAAGTTCGTCATGGATGCTACAACCTAAAACAGAAAATTGTCTGTGCAGGTCCACGACTTCGTATAGACGCTAATCTACGGCTACGTTCGGAATTTTTAAGATTTTAACGGAATTTTTAATGGATTTTAATTTTTTGAAAATTGCCAAATTTGTTGCAAATGGTGGAGGGTATTCAAAGTTCGGCCCGGTCGAACATACAGCTTTGTTTTTTTTTTTTTTTTTTTTTTTTTTTTTTTTTTTTTTTTTTTTTTTTTTGAAAAGTGAATGTCTATTTATTGGACATTTTAAAATCACATTTCCAAGACAATCCAAGCAAAAAAAAAAAAAAAACAAAAAAAACACATAATCAAAATTTAATATCCTGCTGTTGAATTTTCATGAAATCCTCATTTAATCGGTACTGCTGTTGTTATTTTTTCTCGTTATTGTTGTTGTTATTTTACTATTATTACCCCCAACTGAAATGACGAAACAGTTTAAAGAAATTAAAAAAAGAGGCGACACAATTAAGTTTAAAAGTCAATGCTTAAGTCAGACCCTCCCACAGCCTCCCCTCCCTCCCATTTTCATTCATATAATTTACACCCACATAAAAAAGACACGCACACACTCACTCTCACACACCTACACTCACTCACACTTTATTGCATGTAAAGAAAAACCATAAAGTTGGCCAACTCCATGAATACCAAAGAATGGAGAATGTCGCTGTCGCTGAATGGCAGCCATAAAATGCTGTGAAATGATTTTCTGTTAAGCGGCTGGAGGACATTAAAGCTGGGCAAAACGTTGCTGCATGCACAAGGAAATAGTGAAACAAACGACCATAAAACAGATGTTGTAAAAACTGGATAACCATGGCAAGGATGGTGGGAGGGGGGTCGTAGAGAAGGAAAAACTTGAGAAACTTTAAACGGTGGCTTAATGTGCAATGAGCTCTCTCTCTCTTTCTCTCTCTCTCTCTCTCTCTCTCTCATACACACAAGCAAGGTGTTTTAGTTTTTCCTGCAATCACCAGAAAACTTCCTGGGAAATAAAAAACGCATCGCAAAGTTGAATCGAACAAAAGGTGGAAAATTCCAAAATCAATTGATGGCCAATAGAAAAAGTTTCCAGCTAATGGCCGGGCATTGAAAAGCAAGATGGAAAATTTTCCCTGAATTATTTTGGTTTTCCTTAAAATAATTTCAAAGGCATTTGGGGACTCATTTTTCTCTTCAAATTTCGAATTTAAGCCATGCCAAAGCTCTTGGGGGAAAAAGACCAAAAATAGAATTTATATTTTAATTAAGAAAAGAAAATGTTCCGTGGGGAAAATGGAAAATTCTAACAAATGTGTGCTTGTGGTCTTGTAAAATATGGTTGTTGGTCGTTGGCCAGTGTGGTTTTCCACTTCCTCCCATCCCCAGGAGAATTCTTGCGGATTTTTATTTTTAATTTTCTTAACTTAACTTACCTTACCATTGCCGAGAAAAAGGCAAGGTGGAGGGAGAGGAGTGAGGATTTGTTTTAAGGTTTTGTAAACAAACTCCTCTGTTAATTCTTAATTTCAAATGAAAGCTAATGCCTGGCCAGAGGATTTTCTTTGGCAACCTAATGGACTTAAAAGGCCGGAAGCAATACATCATCTTCCTGGCAAAGAAAATTGTACATCTCCAGGAAAATATGAGAAGAGGTGGCAGGAGAATTGAAAATGAAAATATTAACTTAAAGACCAAAATTTAATTATGGCCAAGGAAAGCTAAAATTAGAAAAAAAATATCACAGAAGTCAACGTTAATTTTTAAAAAAATATTTTTTCAAGGACTAATTATAAACGTGGATTTTTAAAAAATATTTTTTCAAGGACTAAAAATAAACGTGGATTTTTAAAAAATATTTTTTCAAGGACTAAAAATAAACGTTGATTTTTAAAAAATATTTTTTTTTCAAAGACTAAAAATAAACTTGGATTTTTAAAAAATATTTTTTCAAGGACTAAAAATAAACGTGGATTTTTAAAAAATATTTTTTCAAGGACTAAAAATAAACGTGGATTTTTAAAAAATATTTTTTTCAAGGACTAAAAATAAACGTGGATTTTTAAAAAATATTTTTTTCAAGGACTAAAAATAAACGTGGATTTTTAAAAAATATTTTTTTCAAGGACTAAAAATAAACGTGGATTTTTAAAAAATATTTTTTTCAAGGACTAAAAATAAACGTGGATTTTTAAAAAATATTTTTTTCAAGGACTAAAAATAAACGTGGATTTTTAAAAAATATTTTTTTCAAGGACTAAAAATAAACGTGGATTTTTAAAAAATATTTTTTTCAAGGACTAAAAATAAACCTGGATTTTTAAAAAATATTTTTTGGAGAACTAGAAATAGACTTGGATTTTATTTAAATATTTTTTGCAGAACCAGATATAAACGTGGATTTTTTTTTAATATTTTTTGGAGAACTAGAAATACTTTAAAATTGTCGCATAAAATTACTAATATTTAAATTGATCTCTTCTGAACTGCCCAAAATGTTCGTCCTCCCCCTCTAGCCCTAGCTGGTGTCAACAATTACCATGCTCGTAAAACTGAATTGCTGCAGACATTAAAATAAAATTTGAATTTAAATAAAATTGTAAATTTAACAAAATTTCTGTTTATTGTCAACACCAAAAACAACACAAACGAACAATTGAGTCTCGAGTCACACAAAAGGGACACACATACGCACACACACAGACACAAGAAAAAGTCATACAGTTTTATGAGTTTGAGAAATAACAAAAAAATATATTCAAAAATTGTTATGATGTCAGTAACAGATGTATTCAATGTACTCGCCGAAATAAACTCACCCAAAAGGAAATATGCAAAACAAAGCAAAGACAAGGACAAGAAGTAGGATGGAATATAAAACAAAAAAAAAAAAAAATGGAAAAAAAAAACAACAGACAAACAAAGCAAGTCAAATTAAGTCAGGGGGAAATGAAGTGAAAAGGAAATAACCAATTTTTAGAGAAATACCTTTGAGAGGTCATTCAACCTCTGTTGGAGAAATGTTGGAAAGTCATTTTGATTTAACAATTTTCAAATAATATTGTATCATATTTATTACTGGATTTTATTGACTTATTTAATCAAGAGAGTCATAAAAATGCCATTCGGTCTCTTAAATTCCATGTTTACTTTTTTCCGAAAAAATTATTTTTTTGGAATGTATTATATTAATGATTTTGCGTGACTTCCGGTCAAGTTAAAAAAACGTGGTGCGCCACCGATACGTTAAGGATAGAAACAGGAAGCCGAATACCGCCTGGAGTGAAAAAAGATAATTTTAGCTCTATATCATCCATAGACCCTCCGATCCTACGACAAATTTCCTATGTAATTTCATAGATCTCCGGGGCATACGAAAAATATCCTATAAAATTTTATAGATATCCGGAGCCTACGGAAAATTTCCTATGAAATTTTACAGGCCTCCGGAGTTTGCGAAACGTGGACTTTTTAAAAATATTTTTTCAAGGACTAAAAATAAATGTGGATTTTTAAAAAATATTTTTTAAGTCTAAAAATAAACGTGGGTTTAAAAAAAAAAAATTTAAAGGACTACCAATAAACCTGAATTTTTATAAAAAATTTCTTCAATGAATAAAAATAAACGTGGATTTTAAAAAATATTTTTTCAAGGACTACAAATGGTCTTGGATTTTTAAAAAATATTTGTTCAAGGACTAAAAATAAACGTGGATTTTTAAAAAATTTAATTTAATTTTTTAAAAAATATTTTTTCAAGGACTAAAAATAAACGTGGGTTATTGAAAAAATATTTTTTCGAGGACTAAAAATAAACGTGGATTTTTAAAAAATATTTTCTTCAAGGACTAAAAATAAACGTGGGTTATTGAAAAAATATTTTTTAAGGACTAAAAATAAACGTGGCTTTCTAAAAAATATATTTTCAAGGACTAGAAATGAACTTGGATTTTTTAAAAATATTTTTTCAAGGACTAAAGATAAACGTGGATTTTAAAAAATATTTTTTCAAGGACTAAAAATAAACGTGGATTAGTAAAAACTATTTTTTCAAGGACTAAAAATAAACGTGGATTAGTAAAAACTATTTTTTCAAGGACTAAAAATAAACGTGGATTTTTAAAAAATATTTTTTCAAGGACTAAAAATAAACGTGCATTTTTAAAAAAATAGTTTTTCAAGGACTAAAAATTAACGTGGATTTCTAAAAAATATTTTTTCAAGGACTAGAAATGAACTTGGATTTTTTAAAAATATTTTTTCAAGGACTAAAGATAAACGTGGATTAGTAAAAACTATTTTTTCAAGGACTAAAAATAAACGTGGATTAGTAAAAACTATTTTTTCAAGGACTAAAAATAAACGTGGATTTTTAAAAAATATTTTTTCAAGGACTAAAAATAAACGTGCATTTTTAAAAAAATAGTTTTTCAAGGACTAAAAATTAACGTGGATTTCTAAAAAATATTTTTTCAAGTACCAGAAAGAAAGGAGAAATAAAGGTGGACTTTTAAAAAATATTTTTTCAAGGACTAAAAATAATCGTGGATTTTTTAAAAATATTTTTTCAAGGACCAAAAATAAACGTGGATTTTTAAAAAATATTTTTTCAAGGACCTCGATTTTTTAAAATATTTTTTGGAGAACCAGAAATAAACGTGGATATTTTAAATAATATTTTTTCAAGGACTAAAAATAAACATACAATTTTAAAGGTCTCCAGAGCCTACGAAAAATTTCTTATAGAGTTTTATAGGCCTATGAAAATTTTTCTATAAAATTTAGAAAAATTTCCTATACAATTTTATAATCCTTCAAGGCCCACAATAAATTTTCTGTCAAATTTCACAGCCGTCCCAGGTTTAAAAACAAAAATCTTATAAAATTTTATGGGCCTCCAAAATTTTTCTACAAAATTTTATGTGCCCCTAGGGCCCATGAAAAAATTTCTATAAAAACCATTTTCAGAAAAATTTTACAGGCCTTTGAGACCTATGAAGGCTTCATAGGCCTATGAAATTTTTCTATGAATTTTTTTAACACCTTTGAGGGTTATTTTTTTAATTTCAGCTCTATATCAGCTCTATCACCAAGGGCTACGATAAATTTTCTATAAAATTTTATATTGCTCAAGGGCCTATAAAAATTTCCTATGAAGATTTATAGCCCTGCGGGGCCTACAAAATATTTTCTAAAAAAATTATAGACCTCCAGGGCCTACGAATAATTTCCTATACAATTTTATAGGACTCCAAGGCTAACATTAAATTTTTTTTATACAATTTTATAGCCCCACGAAAAGTTTTCTATCAAATCGTGTAAGCCTCCAGGACCTTTGAAAAATTTCCTAGCAAATTTTATTGGCCTCCGGGGCTTACGAAAAATTTTCTATAAAAATCTATAGGCCTACGAAAAATTTCTCATGAAATTGTATAGGCCTCCGGAGCCTACGAAAAAAAAAATATGAAGTTTTATTGGTCTTCGTGGAATTTCCTATAAAGTGTTATAAGCCTCCTAGGCCTACGAAAAATTTTCTATGAAATGTTATAGATCTCCGAAGCCTACGAAAATTTTCCTTTACAATTTTATAGGCCTCCGGAACCTACAAAAATTTTTCCATACAATTGTATAGGCCTCCAGGGCCTACGATATATATTTTTTTTATCAAATTTGATAGACCACAAAGGCCTACGAAATTTTTTTTTATAAAATTTTATAGGCCTCCGGTCCTAATAAAAAGTTTCTATAAAATTTTATGGGCCTCCAGACTTACGAAAATTAACTATAAAATTTTATGGGCCTCCACGGCTCACGAAAAATGTCCTATGAAATTTTATGGGTCTCCGGGACTTACGAAAAAATTTCTATAAAATTTTATAGACCTCCAAGGGCTACGAAAAATTTCCTATTATATTTTATAGGCTTCCAAGGCCTACGCAAAATTTCCTATAAAATTTTATATGCCTCTAGACCTACAAAAATTCTCCAATGCAATTTTATAGGCTTTCGGAGCCTACATTATATTTCCTATAACACTTTATGGCCCTACGAAAAATTTCTTATAAAATTTTGTATATTCTCCGGAGCCTCCAAAAAAATGCATATACAATTTTATAACACTCCGGAGCCTACGAAAAATATCCTATAAAAATTTATAGGCCTGCGAAAATTTTCTATAAAATTTTATAGGTCTACCAAAATTTTCCTATGCAATTTTATAGACCTCCGGGCCTACGAAAAATATCCAATAAAATGTAATAGGCCTCCAAGGCGTACGATAAATTTTCTATGAAATTTTATGGGTATCCGGAACTTACGAAATATCTCCTATACAATTTTATAGGCCTCCAGGGCCTACGAAAAATTTCTTATGAAATTTTAGAGGCCTTCAAGGCCTACAATAATTGTTCTAAAAAATTTTATGGGTCTCCCGAACTTACGAAAAATTTCCTATAAAATTTTATAGGCCTCCAAGGGCTACGAAAAAATTCCTATCAAATTTTATAGGCCTTCGGAGCCTACCATATTTTTTTATACAATTTTATATGCCTCCAAGGCCTATGAAATTTTATAGCCCTCCGGGACCTAAAAAAATTTCCTATGAAATTTTATAATTCTCCAGCCTACGATAAATTTTCTATAAAATTTTATATTGCTCAAGGGTCTATAAAAATTTCCTATGAAGATTTATAGCCATGCGGGGCCTACAAAATATTTTCTAAAAAAAATTATAGACCTCCAGAGCCTACGAAAAATTTCCTATACAATTTTATAGGACTCCAAGGCCAACAATAAATTTTCTATAAAATTTTATAGCCCTACGAAAAGTTTTCTATAAAAAACGTGTAAGCCTCCAGGACCTTTGAAAAATGTCTTAGGAAATTTTATTGGCCTCCGGGGCTTGCGTAAAATTTTCTATAAAATTTTATAGGCCTACGAATAATTTCTCATGAAATTATATTGACCTCCGGAGCCTACAAAAAAATTCTTATACAATTTTATAGGCCAAAAAAATTCTTTTATGAAGTTTTTTTGGTCTTCGAAGAATTTCCTATAAAGTTTTATAAGCCTCCAAGGCCTACGAAAATTTTCCTATGAAACGTTATAGATCTCCGGAGCCCACGAACGTTTTCCTATGTCATTTTATAGGCCTCCGGAGCCTGCGAAAAGTACCCTATACAATTTTATGGGCCTCCGGAGCCTACAAAATTTTTTTTCATACAATTGTATAGACCTCCAGGGCCTACGATATATTTTTTTATAAAATTTGATAGGCCTTCAAGGCCTACGAATTTTTTTACAAAATTGTATAGGCCTCCAGGCCTACTAAAAATTTCCTATAAAATTTTATGGGCCTCCAGGCCTACGAAACTATTAACTATAAAATTTAATGGGCCTCCACGGCTCACGAAAAATTTCCTATGAAATTTTATGGGTCTCCGGGATTTACGAAAATTCTATAAAATCTTATAGACCTCCAAGGGCTACGAAAAATTTCCTATTATATTTTATAGGCCTCTGGAGTATTTCGTAAGCTTCGGTCTCCAGGGCCTACGAAAAATGTCCTATAAAATTTTATATGCCTCCTAGGCCTACGAAAATTTTCCTATGCAATTTTATAGGCTTTCGGAGCCTACATTACATTTCCTATAACATTTTATGACCCTACGAAAAATTTCTTATAAAATTTTGTAAAGGCTTCGGAGCCTCCAAAAAAATTCATATACAATTTTATAACCCTCCGGAGGCTACGAAAAATGTCCTATAAAAATTTATAGGCCTGCGAAAATTTTCTATAAAATTTTATAGGTCTACCAAAATTTTCCTATGCAATTTTATAGACCTCCGGGCCTACGAAAAATATCCAATTAAATGTAATAGACCTCCAAGGCCTACGATAAATTTTCTATGAAATTTTATGGGTATCCGGAACTTACGAAAAATCTCCTATACAATTTTATAGGCCTCCAGGGCCTATGAAAAATTTCTTATGAAATTTTAGAGGCCTTCAAGGCCTACAATAATTGTTCTAAGAAATTAAATGGGTCTCCGGGACTTACGAAAAATGTCCTATAAAATTTTATAGGCTTCCAAGGCCTACGAAAAATTCGCTATAAAATTGTATATGCCTCCTAGGTCTACGAAAATTTTCCGATGCTATTTTATAGGCTTTCGGAGCCTACATTATATTTCCTATAATATTTTATGGCCCTACGAAAATTTTTTTACAAAATTTTATAGGCCTCCAATGCCTACATCAAAATTACCTAAAAATGTATTAGGCCTCCAAGGCCTAAGAAAAATTTCCTATACAATTTTATAGGCCTCCGGAACCTATGAACAATATTCTATCAAATTTTAAAGGCCTCCAAGTCCTAAGAAAATTTTCCTAAAACATTTTATTGGCTTGTAAGGCCCACGATAAATATTCTTTCAAATTTTATATGCCTCTGTAGCCTACGAAAAATTTCCTATAAATTTTATGGGCCTCCAAAAATTTTCGATAAAATTTATGTATCACCAAGGTCCACGAAAAAAATTTCTATTACATTTTATAAGCCTCCGGGGCCTATAAACAATTTTCTGTAAAATTTTGCAGGTCTTCGAGGCCGATGAAGGTCTCCTAGTCCTATGACATTTTTTTTTTCAACCTCCGAGGATTATTTTTTTTAAGACCAACAATTTTTCCCCAATGTTCCCCATTCAATTTTTATAACCTGCAACTAATCTATCCATTCCTTTTTTTTTTCTAAAATTTCATCCAAGTTCTCAATACATCCCGTTAATGCTGATACTTGTCTCTTCTTGTGTCCTCTCCCTCCTGTATCTCCTCCCTTCCGGTTCCGTTACATAAAAGTAATCTGTATCTAAAACAAACTAAAACTGTCATAATATTATGTGGTACGTTGTTGTTGTTTTGGTGGCAAGTTTTTTTTCTTGTTGTAAAAGTAAATGGAAACTATTTGTTGTTATCCTTGTTGTTGTGGCCATCAACATTGCAGTCATCATAGTTTTCCTCGTCTTCTTTATTGTTTTCACTATTTTAGATTAAAAAGTTCTCTATCTTGCAGTTATGGCTGGCTAAAGTTTTATGGGGGATTGGAGGAGGGGTGCGGAGGGGGAGGGGAATGGAGGGGGTGATTGAGAGTTTTCAAAAAAGCTGTATGTTCGGCCGGGCCGAACTTTGAATACCCTCCACCATATGCTAAAATTTGGCAATTTTCAAAAAAATAGAATCGGTTAAAAATTCTGTTAAAATCTTAAAAACACCGAATGTAGCCGTTTATTAGGTTCTATACGACGACGTGGACCTGCATAGGCGATTTTGTTACAAGCTATTACAATATTCTAATGCGAAAATTTAAAAAAATCTGTTTATAATTAATTTAAATCAGAAAAATACCGAACATAGGGAGGTGCCATGAGGGTTATAAAACGTGGACCTGCACAGACAATTTTCTGGCATAGGCTGTGGCATCCATTACGAACTTCAAATACAAAATTTGAAATAATTCCGGCAAATAATGTCGCTAAAATCATCAAAATACCGAATATCGGGGGTTCCGCTATATGGGGGCTATACGAAGACGTGAACCTACACAGACAATTTTCTGGCATAGGCTGTGGTATCCGTTACGAACTTCAAATGCGAAATTTGAAACAATTCCGGTAAATAATGTCGCTTAAATCATCAAAATACCGAATATCGGGGGTTCCGCCATATGGGGGCTATACGAAGACGTGGATGTATACAGACAATTTTCTGTCATAGGCTGTAGCATCCACTACGAACTTCAAATGCGAAATTTGAAACAATTCCGGTAAATAATGTCGCTTAAATCATCAAAATACCGAATATCGGGAGGTACCTTGATATGGGGGATATACGAAGACGTGGACCTACATGGCCCATTTTCTGTCCTATGCTTTAGTATCCATTACGAACTTCATATGCGAAATTTGAAATAATTCCGGCAAATAATGTCGCTAAAATCATCAAAATACCGAATATCGGGAGGTACCCTTAAATGAGGGCTATACGAAGCCGTGCACCTGCACAGACAGTTTTCTGTCATAGGCTGTAGTATCTATTACGAACTTGAAATGCGAAATTTGAAACAATTCCGGTAAAAAATGGCGCTAAAATCATCAAAATACCGAATATCGGGAGGTACTGGTATATGGGGGCTATACGAAGACGTGAACCTACACAGACAATTTTCTGTCATATGCTGTAGCATCCATTACGAACTTCAAATGCGAAATTTGAAACAATTCCGGTAAATAATGTCGCTAAAATCATCAAAATACCGAATATCGAGGGGTACCGTTATATGGGGGCTATACGAAGACGTGGATGTATACAGACAATTTTCTGTCATAGGCTGTAGCATCCATTACGAACTTCAAATGCGAAATTTGAAACAATTCCGGTAAATAATGTCGCTTAAATCATCAAAATACCGAATATCGGGAGGTACCTTGATATGGGGGCTATACGAAGACGTGGACCTACATGGACCATTTTCTGTTTTGGGCTGTAGTATATATTTCGAACTTCAAGTGCCAAATTTGAAACCATTCCGATGAATAATATCCCTAAAATCATCAAAATACCGAATATCGGGGGGTACCGTTATATGGGGGCTATACGAAGACGTGGACCTACATGGCCCATTTTCTGTCCCATGCTTTAGTATCCATTACGAACTTCATATGCGAAATTTGAAATAATTCCGGCAAATAATGTCGCTAAAATCATCAAAATACCGAATATCGGGAGGTACCCTTATATGAGGGCTATACGAAGCCGTGCACCTGCATAGACAGTTTTCTGTCATAGGCTGTAGTATCTATTACGAACTTGAAATGCGAAATTTGAAACAATTCCGGTAAAAAATGGCGCTAAAATCATCAAAATACCGAATATTGGGGGGGTACCGTTATATGGGGGCTATGCGAAGACGTGGACCTGCACACATAATTTTCTGTCATAGGCTGTAGTATAAATTACGATCTTCGAGCACCAAATTTGAAACATTTCCGCTGGAAAATGTCTCGAAAATCATCAAAATACCGCATATCGGGAGGTAAGGCTACATGGGGGCTATACGAAGACGTGGACCTGCACAGACAATTTTCTGGCATAAGCTGTAGTATCCATTACGAACTTCGAATGCCACATTTGAAACAATTCCGGTAAATAATGTAGCTAAAATCATCAATATACCGAATATCGGGAGGTACTGGTATATGGGGGCTATACGAAGACGTGGACCTACATGGCCCATTTTCTATCTTTAGTCGTAGTATCTATTGCGAACTTTAAATACCAATTTTGAAACAATTCCGGTGAATAATGTCGCTAAAATCAGCAAAATACCGAATATTGGGCGGTACCGTTACATGGAGACTATACGAAGACGTAGACCTGCACAGACTATTTTCTGTCTTAGGCTAAAGTATCAATTACGAACTTCAAATACCAAATTTGAAACAATTCCGGTAAATAATGTCGCTAAAATCATCAAAATACCGAATAGAGGGAGGTACCCTTATATGGGGGCTATATGAAGACGTGGACCCGCACAGACAATTTTCTGTCTTTAGGCGTAGTATCTATTGCGAACTTTAAATACCGATTTTGAAATAATTCCGGTAAAAACTGTGGCGAACATCACCAAAATACCGAATATCGGGAGATACCCTTATATGGGGGCTATACAAAGACGTGGACCTGCACAGACAATTTTCTGCCATAGGCTGTAGTATCCATTACGAGCTTTAAATACCAAATTTGAAACCATTCCGATAAATAATGTCCCTAAAATAACCAAAATACCGCATATCGGGGGGTACCCTTATATGGGGGCTATACGAAGATGTGGACCTACATAGCCCATTTTCAATACCAAAAGTCCTGCAGACATGATACACATTTGGGTAAACTTTTATCAACCTACTTCATACTACTGATCAAGAATATATATATACCTTGTGGGGTCTAAAATGTATATTTCGAGGTGTTACAAATGGAATGACAAACTTATTATACCCTCCATACAATGGTGGAGGGTATAAAAAAAAAGAAGCCAAAGGATTGCAAACCAATTTTATGGCAACTTTGTTACGCTGAGCAACATGTTTTCCAACTGTTGACAGAAGACAGCAGCCCAGCCCAGCCATACCATGGAGCTGGCCACCATTGAACAACAAAATTAACGATCCATGGAGGAGCCAAGGGAGGATAGATTGGAAAACAATGAAGCGTTGTAACTATTGTGAGTTTTTCTGTTTTCCTCATTGATTTTGCTTTAGTTAAGCATCTCTCTTTCATTTCCGCTTTAATGGCAGGAAAAAGGCCAGCTTCAAAGCTCATTAAAGCATGAAATTGTTGAGAGCTGTGGAAAAGCAGCAGCAGCAGCAGCAAAAATAACAACAACAACAATAAAGGCCATTGAATTGTTCGAATAACACAAAAAGCGATATGGGTATGGGGTTAGCCAGGCTAAGCCGGAAACGGAAATGAAAGGACACTTATTCGACAGAGTACAGGAAAATCACAGCAACAACGAAACACAACAACAACAAAAATAATGAAGCCATTTAAGGCCAAAGACATTTCAGACTCAAAACTGGGTGAAACGAAAAATAAAAATCGAAACAAACATTGAAAAATAAATTCATTCAACAAATCGGAGATTTAAACAAAACTCCCCTCCCCCAACCCCCCTGGGGATTAGACAAAACTGCCAACTATTTGATTTTATTTCCTTAATGGGCCAGCGTTTTCTTGGCCCATTCAAAATAACCTTTATTGGAAGGAATGAACGGAGAACAATGGACTAATGGTCCATTCAGTTTGGAGTTGGTTATTTTTAGAAAATTCAAAGAAAAAAAAAAAAAAACAAAAAAAAAACAAAAAAAATTAAAAAATAAAAAACAAATGAATTGAATTTCACCGAAGCCATTGAATATGTTTCCAAAGCTTAGGACCTGTATTTTTTTTTTTTTTCAAAATAAATTTGGCGACAAATCTCTTCGCATTTTATTTTTCGTAGCTAAGTGCCGAGAACAATTTCCGCTGAAGGGAAATCCATCATTTCGACTTTGAAAAAAAGACGGAATTCATGGAAGTGTCATTAGGGTTTAAATATCCCAGTAAAGAAAGTCTTAAAGTCGGGCGCGGCCGACGAAGTTATATGCGGGAGATATATCCCAAATCCGAACCGATCTCGATAAAATTTGGCAAATATATTTCTGAGCTGTATTTCCTGTATTTCCCTGAATATCATTGTTACCGACTGCATATTACGGCTGCGGAGGACAAAAACAACAAATCGGATGAACAATATACAAGGGAGCTATAGCTATATCTGAACCGATCTTCACCAAATTTGACATACTAGCTTCTAGCTTCAATTCGGTCGTAAGTGCCAAATTTCATCCCATTTGGACAAATATTACAAGTTTGGTGCACAATTAATTATGAATCGGACGAAGTTATATATGGGAGATATATCCTAAATCCGGACCGATTTCAATAAAATTTTGCAAAGGCATTTCTGAGCTGTATTTGCTATATTTCCCCAAATATTGTTGTTACGGAGTGCATATTACGGCTGCGGAGGACAAAAATAACAAATCGGATGAACAATATACAAGGGAGCTATAGCTATATCTGAACCGATCTTCATCAAATTTGACATATTAGCTTCTAGACTCAATTCGGTCGTAAGTGCCAAATTTCATGGCATTTGGGCAAATATTAGACGTTTGGTGCACAATAACAGGTAAATCGGACGAAGTTATATATGGGAGATATATCCCAAATCCGAACCGATCTCGTTAAAATTTAGCAAAGGTATTTCTGAGCTGTATTTGATAAATTTCCCCAAATATTGTTGTTACAGAGTGCATATTACGGCTGCGGAGGACAAAAATAACAAATCGGATGAACAATATACAAGGGAGCTATAGCTATATCTGAACCGATCTTCATCAAATTTGACATATTAGCTTCTAGACTCAATTCGGTCGTAAGTGCCAAATTTCATGGCATTTGGGCAAATATTAGACGTTTGGTGCACAATAACAGGTAAATCGGACGAAGTTATATATGGGAGATATATCCCAAATCCGAACTGATCTCCATAAAATTTGGCAAATATATTTCTGAGCTGTATTTCCTGTATTTCCCTGAATATCATTGTTACCGACTGCATATTACGGCTGCGGAGGACAAAAACAACAAATCGGATGAACAATATACAAGGGAGCTATAGCTATATCTGAACCGATATTCACCAAATTTGACATACTAGCTTCTAGACTCAATTCGGTCGTATGTGCCAAATTTCATGTCATTTGGACAAATATTAGACGTTTTGTGCACAATAACAGGTAAATCGGACGAAGTTATATATGGGAGATATATCCCAAATCCGAACCGATCTCGATAAAATTTGGCAAATATATTTCAGAACTGTATTTCATATATTTCCCTGAATATCGTTGTTACGGAGTGCATATTACGGCTGTGGGTAACAAATACAACAAATCGGATGAAAAATATACAAGGGAGCTATAGCTATATCTGAACCGATCTTCATCAAATTTGACATACTAGCTTCTAGACTTAATTCGATCGTAAGTGCCAACTTTCATGCCATTTGGGCAAATATTAGACGTTTGGTGCACAATAAAAGGTAAATCGGACGAAGTTATATATGGGAGATATATCCAAATCGGAATCGATCTCCATAAAATTTAGCAAAGGTATTTCTGAGCTGTATTTGATATATTTCCCCAAATATTGTTGTTACCGAGTGCATATTACGACTGCGGAGGACAAAAATAAAAAATCGGATGAATAATATACAAGGGAGCTATAGCTATATCTGAACCGATCTTCACCAAATTTGACATACTAGCTTCTAGACTCAATTCGATCGTAAGTGCCGAATTTCATCCCATTTGGGCAAATATTAGACGTTTGGTCCACAATAAAAGGTAAATCGGACGAAGTTATATATGGGAGATATATCCCAAATCCGAACCGATCTCGATAAAAATTAGCAAAGGTATTTCTGAGCTGTAGTTGCTATATTTCTCCAAATATTGTTGTTACAGAGTGCATATTACGGCTGCAGAGGACAAAAATAACAAATCGGATGAACAATATACAAGGGAGCTATAGCTATATCTGAACCGATTTCGATCAAATTTGGCATACATATTTTCAGGCCTAATTTGGCTGTATGTGCAAAATTCCATACTATTCGGCTGATATTACAATAAAAGGCAAATCGGACGAAGTTATATATGGGAGCTATATCCAAATTTTTACCGATTATCTCCAATTTCAATAGGGTTCGTCCCTGGGCCAAACAAATGTTGTTTGGAAAATTTCATCGCAATCGGGTAATAAATGCGAACAAAAGTTTTGCTCATCTCTCAGAAGAAGAAAAAGACAGTCCGGTCTTGTCCGAAGAGAAGAAGATCTTCTGCTCTTCTCTAAGAAAAAGAAAACCTTATGCTCTTCTCTGAATCTTCTGTATACATTCTGATAATCTATGGCAGAAAATAATCTGCTGTTTTATTATTGCCAACGAGCGGATGTATTGTTACTCTTCTCTGAGAATGCCTGCTGGCCCCTTCTTTCTTATGTAAGAAGAGGGCAGAAAAGAGAGGCTAAGAATACCTTCTGCTCTTCTCTGAAGAGAAGAAGAACTTCTGCTCTTTTCTGAAGAGAAGAAGACCTTCTGCTCTTCTCTGAGAAAAAGAAAACCTTTTCTTTTCTGAAGAGAAGAAGACCTTTTGCCGATTTCTGAGAGGAAGAAGAAGACAGTCTGGTGTTTTCCGAAGAGAAGAAGATCTTCTGCTCTTCTCTAAGAAAAAGAAAACCTTGTGCTCTTTTCTGAATCTTCTGATCTGCTTGAAGAGAAAAAGGATACCTTCTGCTCTTCTCTGAGATAAAGAAAACCTTCTGGCGCTCTATGAGCAGTATACATTCTGATAATCTATGGACAGAAAAGTATCTGCTCTTTTATGATTGCCTACGAGCGGATGTATTGTAGTTCTTCTCTGAGAATAACTGCTGGTCTTTTCTTCCTTCTGTGAGAGGAGAGCAGAAAAGAGAGGGGAAGAATACCTGCTGCTCTTCTCTAAAGGGAAAAAACACTTCTGCTCTTACCTAAGAAGAAGAAGAGCTTCTGCTCCCCTCTGAGAATAAGAAAACCTTCTCTTCTTCTCTGAAGAGAAGAAGACCTTTTGCTCATCTCTGAGAAGAAGAAAAAGAAAGTCTGGTCTTTTCCGAAGAGAAGAAGACCTTCTGCTCTTCTCTGAGAAAAGTAAAACCTTGTGCTCTTCTCTGAATCTTCTGCTCTTCTTGAAGAGAAAAAGGATACCTTCTGCTCTTCTCTGAGATAAAGAAAACCTTCTGCCACTACATGAGCAGTAGAAGTTCTGATAATCTATGGCCAGAAAAATATCTGCTATTTTATGATCGCCTACAAGCAGAGGTAGTTTTGTTCTTCTCTGAGAATACCTGTTGGCCTTTTCTTTCTTCTGTGAGAGGCGAGCAGAAAAGAGAGGGGAAGAATACCTTCTGCTCTTCTCTGAGAAGAAGAAAAACTTCTGCTCTTCTCTGAAGGGAAGAAGAGCTACTGCTCTTTTCTGAGAAAAAGAAACCTTTCTCTTCTTCTCTGAAGAGAAGAAGTCCTTTTGCTCATCTCTGAGAAGATGAAAAAGACAGTCTGGTCTTTTCCGAAGAGAAGAAGACCTTCTACTCTTCTCTGATTCTTCAGCTCTTCTTGAAGAGAAAAAGGATACCTTCTGCTCTTCTCTGCCGCTCTATGAGCAGTAGACATTCTGACAATCTATGGCAGAAAATAATCTGATCTTTTATGATTGCCTACGAGCGGATGTATTGTAGTTCTTTTCTGAGAATACCTGCTGGCCTTTTCTTTCTTCTGTGAGAGGAAAGCACAAAAGAGAGGGGAAGAAGAACTTCTGCTCTTCTCTGAAGAGAAAAATAACTTCTGCTCTTCTCTGAGAATAAGAAAACCTTCTCTTTTTGTCTGAAGAGAAGAAGACCTTATGCTCATCTCTGAGAAGAAGAAAAAGACAGTACGGTCTTGTCCGAAGAGAAGAAGATCTTCTGCTCTTCTCTAAGAAAATGAAAACCTTGTGCTCTTCTCTGACCTTTTGCTCTTCTCTGAAGAGGAAAAACTTGTTTGTTCTCTTTAAAGAAAGAAAGCCTTCTGCCGCTCTGTGAGCATAATCTATTGCCAGAAAAATATCTGATATTTTATGATCACCTACAAGCAGAGGTGTTGTTGTTCTTCTCTGACAAGACCTTCTGGTCTTTCCAGAGAAGACCTTTTGGCCTTCTTTGTTAGTTCTAGTTTCCGATTTTATTGTTTCTCTTTTTCAATTTCAATTGCAGAACTTTGGCACTGATGTTCAGTGACTTTTCTCAGTTGATGTTTTAAAACTTTTCATCGATACTTTTTTTTTGTCCTTTGCGTCTGAAGTTTTTCCAACCGTTTTCCCTTTTTCTTTTTTTAAATTTTGTTACTTTCATCGATTTTGTGTTTGGGACGCAAGAAGGGGTGTTACGGTAAGGTGAACACTTTTCCAAGGATTTATGCTAATTCATCGCATGACAGATGAGGCTTGTAAGCGGAAATATTACAGCAACGGAAATCAATGGAAATGCCTGCAATCTGTGGAAATGGTTTTTCAATATTTTTTTGAGTTTTTTTTTCCGGAAATTTACTTCTGGACTTTTGTGTGGAACTAGGATTTCTACACTTCAAGTTGCAGCAATGCTCCCAGAGGTATGGCCACAATTAACCCAGTTTAAATCGGACCAACCAGCCATAATGCTCTTTACATTTCGATATTATACCGAAACGGATATGAGAAACAGAAGATGAAGAGCAGCCAGAACAGAAAAAAACAATAACGGGCAAAGTTGTTAGTTCTTGGCATTACAGGCTATGGTGGGGTAGGGTAGGGTAGGGTAGGGTAGTACTGGGATGGGAGAAGGTATTTATTTGCACTGAACATTGATTTGAAATTGATTTTTGAAGCCACATTGATGGGCTGCACTCATATGTTTGTGCTCATCTGTGTGTGCTCATGTGTGTGTGTGTAACTGAGTGTGTAGTTGTTTCCGTTTCCGTTCAATGCTCATTGCCATTGAAGAGCTAGAGAGCTCTCTTTGTTTACATTGCCTTCGATACTCGGGTATTTTCAATTCAATTTCCTTAAAAGCTTAAAATTAAAACTCTCCCCCCTCTCCCGCCCGATTGCTCTCTCTCTCTCCCTCTCATTCATTCGTTGAGTATTCTCTATTGGGATTTATGTTACCAGCAATAAATTGTTATTTGTGTTGTTTGATTTGAAGCGATTACTACTTACTCTTCTTCATGCTGATGCTGATGTTTTTGTTGATTGCTGTTGTTGTTATTGCTGTTGTTGTTGTTGCTACTGCTGTTGTTGTCATGGTGAATATGCGGCTGGGTATTATTGTTGCTGCTGTTCCTGCTTTGACGTCTGTGAGACAAGCCAGCCGGCAATAGTAGGGCAGTTTCTGAAACGAAAATTTAAAAGGAGGGAAAAATTAAATTTTGAAACAATGGATTTTTTTTGAAAAAAAAAAATTAAATAAAATTATTCTAATGGATAATATTATCCGGATAATATTTTCTATACAAAAAATAATATTATCCGGATAATATTTGCTACAGGAAAATGTTATCCGGATAATATTTGCCATAGAAAAATAAGGTTTTCCATAGAAAAGTGGAAAATACTATGGAAAACTTTATCCGGATAAGGTTTTTCATAGAAAAATTTTATCCGGATAAGGTTTTCAACAGGAAAATGTTATCCGGATAAGGTTTTCCATAGGAAAATATTATCCGGATAATATTTTCTATAGAAAATTTTTATTCGGATAATATTTTCTATAGAAAAATTTTATTCGGATTCTATTTTCTATCGCAATATGTTATCCGGATAAGATTTTCAGAAAAAAAATTATCCGCATAAGATTTTCTATAGAAAAACTATAGAAAATCTTATCCGGATAACATTTTTTCTATACGGAAAATATTATTCGGATAACATTTTTTCTATACGGAAAATATTATCCGGATAAAATTTTTTCTATATACGAAAAATATTATAACATTTTTTTCTATATACGGAAAATATTATCCGGATAACATTTTTTCTATATACGGAAAATATTATCCGGATAACATTTTTTCTATATACGGAAAATATTATCCGGATAACATTTTTTCTATATACGAAAATATTATCCGGATAACATTTTTTCTGTACGGAAAATATTATCCGGATAACATTTTTTCTATACGGAAAATATTATCCGGATAACATTTTTTCTATATATGGAAAATATTATCCGGATAACATTTTTTCTATATACGGAAAATATTATCCGGATAACATTTTTTCTATATACGCAAAATATTATCCGGATAACATTTTTTCTATATACGAAAATATTATCCGGATAACATTTTTTCTGTACGGAAAATATTATCCGGATAACATTTTTTCTATACGGAAAATATTATCCGGATAACATTTTTTCTATATATGGAAAATATTATCCGGATAACATTTTTTCTATATACGGAAAATATTATCCCGATAACATTTTTTCTATATACGGAAAATATTATCCGGATAACATTTTTTCTATATACGGAAAATATTATCCGGATAACATTTTTCTATATATGGAAAATATTATCCGGATAACATTTTTTCTCTATACGGAAAATATTATCCGGATAACATTTTTTCTATATACGGAAAATATTATCCGGATAACATTTTTTCTATATACGAAAAATATTATCCGGATAACATTTTTTCTATATACGAAAAATATTATCCGGATAACATTTTTTCTATATACGAAAATATTATCCGGATAACATATTTTCTATATACGAAAAATATTATCCGGATAACATATTTTCTATACGAAAACATTATCCGGATAATATTTTCTATAGAAAAAAATTTATCCGGATAATATTTTCTATAGAAAAAAAATTATCCGGATAATATTTTCTATAGAAAAAAATTTATCCGGATAATATTTTCTATAGAAAAAAATTTATCCGGATAATATTTTCTATAGAAAAAAATTTATCCGGATAATATTTTCTATAGAAAAAAATTTATCCGGATAATATTTTCTATAGAAAAAAAATTATCCAGATAATGTTTTCTATAGAAAAAAGTTTATCCGGATAACATTTTTTCTATACGGAAAATATTATCCGGATAACATTTTTTCTATATACGAAAAATATTATCCGGATAACATTTTTTCTATACGGAAAATATTATCCGGATAACATTTTTTCTATAGAAAATCATATCCGGATAAAAATTTTCTAAAGAAAATCATATCCGGATAATAATTTTCTATAGAAAATCTTATCCGGATAAAAATTTTCTATAGAAAATCATATCCGGATAATAATTTTCTATAGAAAATCTTATCCGGATAAAAATTTTCTATAGAAAATCATATCCGGATAAAAATTTTCTATAGAAAATCTTATCCGGATAAAAATTTTCTATAGAAAATCTTATCCGGATAAAAATTTTCTATAGAAAATCTTAACCGGATAAAAATTTTCTATAGAAAATCTTATCCGGATAAAAATTTTTTATAGAAAATCGTATCCGGATAAAAATTTTCTATAGAAAATCATATCCGGATAAAAATTTTCTATAGAAAATCTTGTCCGGATAATGTTTTTGAATAGAAAATGTTATCCGGATAGTATTTTCGTATAAAAAAAATTGTAATCCGGATAATATTTTCGTATATAGAAAAAAATGTTATCTGGATAAGATTTTCGTATAGAAAAAATGTTATCCGGATAATATTTTTTGTTATTTCTCCCTCCGCCCACTCCCAAAAGTATGCATCTAAATTTCTTAATGCCTTGTTGCCGACCCAAAAACACTTCATTAATTTTTTTTGCAGGTGTTGTTGTTTTTGTTCTCTGCCATTAGGTTTCGAAAATTAAAACACATTTCACTTCACTTGAGTGGGTCATATAAAAAATTCAATTAGAGCCCAGTTAACCAGAAACAATTATCATTTTTAGGATTTTTGGATGTTTCAACCTAAATCCCCAATGGCATAAAAGTGATGCATATTTTAGGGCTTATGTTCTTGGCCAAAAACAAGAAAACCATAAATGACATTTACATACCTGGAGATTATAAGACTTTATTAGCATAATAATGATAATATGACATGATAATAATATAATTTAGGGGTGGGGGGCGAGAACATATTTAATTTGGCAAGTTATGAAACAAAGGAGAAAAAAATTATAGCATATGTTAAGGAGTCGGGGAAAGGAGATTTTTGAGGCATCCTCGTAAAGAGTGGTTGAATATTTTTAAATGGCAGAAAAAAATATTATTTTTATTTTTTTAAGAATCTCAGGGTTGGGAGTGTATTAGGGGACCATGGGTGCCACATGGGTTAATAGGAAATTTTTAACCTCACATTAAAATTAAAATTATGCCTAACCCCTGGAAGAGAAGAAGTACTTCTCCGCCTGGCTGTGATTACAAATGTTAATTGTAGGACTTCATACACTTCTACAACACATACACACACACACTTAAGTTTCCAACTCGCACACACACATATACACACAAACATTAATTACATATGCTTAGTTGCTTTTTTCGCCATCCTCCTCTCCAAACACACATTTAAGTATGTTTGTCAATTTGATGTTCTTCTTTCTGTTTATTTTTTTCCTCTTTCCGAATATATTTATATACTTGTGTGCATGCTCTCTCTCTCTCTCTCTCTCTTCTTTGCCTCATAACTTATAATTAACGTTTTTTTTTTGTGCTGAACACGCTTAAAACCGTTTGCCCAACTAATATAAAGAAAGCAACCACGCACATACATATATACGACAAGTTATACACTTGACGCAAAACCATTAACCGCTTGTACACAAGTGGTGAAAGTTGTGGAAGAAGAAACACACAAACAGAAGGGGGAAGGAGGGGGGAGGAGAGCCAGAGAACACAGCTCATTAACGTCATAAAAATAATTGTTAATGCAATGCTTAAAGCACAAACACACACACACACACGTCCTCTCATGGAGTCCTTGTCCGCTTGGCTAAAAGTAAATATTTACTGCTGAGCAAAAGGACATGAGAGTAATGGGAGGGGGAATAAAGGATGGGAGGGAATAATTTATTTTTTTCCACAAGAAAAAATATGAGGATAAATTTTTCTATAGAAAAAAATTTATTCGGATAAATTTTTCCATGGAAAAAAAATTTATTCAGATAATATTTTCCTATAGAAAAAAACAATTATTCGGATAACATTTTTCTATAGAAAAAAAAATTTATTCGCATAAATTTTTCTATAGGAAATCCATGGAAAAAATTTATTCGGATAAAATTTTCAAGAGAAAAAAAATTTATTCGGATAACATTTTTCTATATAGAAAAAAATTTATTCGGATACAATTTTTCTATATAGAAAAAAATTTATTCGGATACAATTTTTCTATATAGAAAAAAATTTATTCGGATACAATTTTTCTATATAGAAAAAAAATTATTCGGATACAATTTTTCTATATAGAAAAAAATTTATTCGGATACAATTTTTCTATATAGAAAAAAATTTATTCGGATACAATTTTTGCTATAGAAAAAAAATTATTCGTATAAATTTTTGCTATAGAAAAAAAAATATTCTGATAAATTTTTGCTATAGAAAAAAAATTTATTCGGATAATTTTTTCTATAGAAAAATAAGATCCGGATAATATTTTCTATAGAGATAGGATAGGATAATATTTTCTATTGAAAAATGTTATCCGGATAATATTTTCTATAGAAAAATATTATCCGGATAATATTTTCTATAGAAAAATGTTATCCGGATAATATTTTCTATAGAAAAATGTTATCCGGATAATATTTTCTATAGAAAAATGTTATCCGGATAATATTTTCTATAGAAAAATGTTATCCGATAATATTTTCTATAGAAAAATGTTATCCGGATAATATTTTCTATAGAAAAATGTTATCCGGATAATATTTTCTATAGAAAAATGTTATCCGGATAATATTTTCTATAGAAAAATGTTATTCGGATAATATTTTCTATAGAAAAATGTTATTCGGATAATATTTTCTATAGAAAAATGTTATTCGGATAATATTTTCTATAGAAAAATGTTATTCGGATAATATTTTCTATAGAAAAATGTTATTCGGATAATATTTTCTATAGAAAAATGTTATTCGGATAATATTTTCTATAGAAAAATGTTATTCGGATAATATTTTCTATAGAAAAATGTTATTCGGATAATATTTTCTATAGAAAAATGTTATTCGGATAACATTTTCCATAGAAAAAATTTATCCGGATAACATTTTCTATGGAAAAATGTTATTCGGATAAAAAAATTTATCCGGATAACATTTTCTATAGAAAAAATTTATACGGATAACATTTTCTAGATAAAATTTATCCGGATAACATTTTCTATAGAAAAAATTTATACGGATAACATTTTTTCTATATTCGAAAAATATTATCCGGATAATATTTTTTTTATATTCGAAAAATATTATCCGGCTAACATTTTTCTATAGAAAATATTATCCATTCTTCAAATGCCTTATTTTATCCTTCCTTTGAACATTCCTCATTTCGCCTTCAGCTAATCCATCATCATTATCAACATGCCATGATACGCTGTTGGCTTTGAGTGGGTCATCATTTTCAGCTTCACATTTGGGGTTAATGTGGGTTAAATCTGAGCATGTCTAGGTGGTTGGCCTTGGTTAAGTTTTCGCAAACAGACACAATTGGAAAGCCAGCGACTGGATTTAAAATGTCAGAATGTTAAGCTATATCTACAGTGGGAGAAAGGAAATAGATACCGACAATTAAACGTGTGGCCATATCCGCCACACACACACACACATGCACACACTTAGAAATGACAGCCTTCCGTTTCCCATCATTTGGATGGAAGATGGAACTAATTTTCACGCCATTAAATTTACATGTTCATAATATTTGAATAATGCCTCCCCTACCACCTCTTCCTCTCTTGGATGAGAACAACAAGGTTTGGGTATTTTTGTGTCTCTCGTTGAAGGGGGTAATGCTCATTGCTGACGATAATGGCAGTGGTGCTCAGTCACACGTCGAAGCGGTTGTCGATGTGGAAATGGCCCATCAGGATGACGCCAATGTTTGTTATTGCCATCATTGTTGTTGTTGTTGATGATGTGTTCCGTAACATGACTCCGGCCACAAAAGAATAGACCAAACGACGACCCGACCACCAATGTTTTTTTTTTTTTTTTTGGTTTTCACGAAAATAGAAAATTTGCATAAACATTTTGCACAGCAATTGATGCGGGAGCGAGAACAACATCATCTCTGGATGACAATGACGACAACGAGAAAAAGTAACCGCTAATTTTGTCAACCGGAAATCATTTAAAGGCATCATAAAAAACACTTGCTCTTGGAAAGATGTGAGAGAGGATGCAGGGGGAGGGGTAGTGTTTCAAATATCAACACGAAAATTGCCATATGAGTAAGAAAAAAAAACCCGCACCGGGAAACGAATCTTAATGAGGTCACAATGTGGCTGCAATCACCATAAAAACCCATTGAAATTGAAGAGCGATAAACGGGAGAAGAGAGGCAGCAGGAGCACAAAAGGTAAACAATGAACGAGAGACAATGAAAATAAAAATCGTTAAAGGCAGGAAGAAAATAATTTTTTTATTGAGGAAATGTTTATTTTTCAATTCGAAAATGTTCGTAGTATAAATTTCTGCAAAAAAAAAATTAAAAAAAAATTTATCCGGATAATTTTTTTCTTTAGAAAATTTTATCCGGATAATGTTTTCCTATAGAAAATGTTATCCGGATACTTTTTTCCATAGACAATGTTATCCGGATAATTGTTTTCTATAGAAAATGTTATCCGGATATTTTTTTCCTATAGAAAATATTATCCGGATATTTTTTTCCTATAGAAAATATTATCCGGATATTTTTTTCCTATAGAAAATATTATCCGGATAATTTTTTTCTATAGAAAAGTTTATCCGGATACATTTTTTCTATAGAAAATGTTATCCAGATCCGGATAATATTTTTCGTATATAGAAAAAATGTTATCCGGATAATATTTTTCGTATATAGAAAAAATGTTATCCGGATAATATTTTTCGTATATAGAAAAAATGTTATCCGGATAATATTTTTCGTATATAGAAAAAATGTTATCCGGATAATATTTTTCGTATATAGAAAAAATGTTATCCGGATAAAATTTTTCTATAGAAAATGTTATCCGGATAAAATTTTTTCTATAGAAAATATTATCCAGATAATAATTTTCCATCGAAAATTTTATTCGGATAATATTTTTCCATAGAAAATATTATTCGGATAAATTGTTTCTATAGAAAATGTTATCCGGATAAAATTGTTTCTATAGAAAATGTTATCCGGATAAATTTTTTTCTATAGAAAATGTTATCCGGATAAATTTTTTTCTATAGAAAATGTTATCCGGATAAATTTTTTTCTATAGAAAATGTTATCCGGATAAATTTTTTCTATAGAAAATGTTATCCGGATAAATTTTTTTCTATAGAAAATGTTATCCGGATAAATTTTTTTCTATAGAAAATGTTATCTGGATAAATTTTTTTCTATAGAAAATGTTATCCGGATAAATTTTTTTCTATAGAAAATGTTATCCGGATAAATTTTTTTCTATAGAAAATGTTATCCGGATAAATTTTTTTCTATAGAAAATGTTATCCGGATAATATTTTTCAAGAGAAAATGTTATCCGGATAATATTTTTCAAGAGAAAATGTTATTCGTACAATTATTTCTGAGAGAAAATTTTATCCGGATATTTTTTTCCTACAGAAAATTGTATCCATATAATTTTTTTTCTATAGAAAATATTATCCGGGTAACTTTTTCCTATGGAAAATATTATTTCGACAACTCAGTATTTTTGTCTTTTTCCACAGCAATAAAGCTCTTCGATTTTGTTGCCCCTAAAAATATGCCATAAATGATTCAGCTTGCTATAGAGATCACATGCATAAATCAATAAACCATTTAATGCTCGCGAATTGTTTTGAAAAAAAAAAAAAAATAAAATAAATAATTCAATGGCATAAAATTTGGTGCGCCCAGATTTATCGGTCTTCGCTATTTTTCAAATATTTATTTGGTTAAGGCTTTCTCTCAGCGCCCAATAAAGTTGTCATCCTAAAAATATGCTACACACGCTCACTAAATTGTGGGTCTTTGATTTGTTATTATTATCATTTACTTGGGTTTTTTTGTTTTATTTTTATTTTTGCGGTGGGGGTTAGGGTTTTGTTGTTTATTTCCATTGTTTATAGAATGTTATTATTTATTTACTTTTTGCGGGCTTTATGGACATAATAAAGAATACATTTATTTCTACGCCATAAAGTAGGCAATATATGATCATCGAAAACAAAACGTTGGCAGCAAAGGGAACCAGCACCGCCGTCAACATCATTGTTGTCATCGTCGTCGTTGTCACCACATTTATTTGTGTAAATAAAACAATACAAATAAATATAAACAACAATCAGGCAAAAGCTTGTGTACATTGGTTTTGGTTAAAAAAAAAAACACACACACATACATACAGAGAGTACACAATGTGAATGGGGATTTTTACAAAATATATTTTTCAAGGGCTGTGAATAGCAGTGGGGTGTTTTGAATGTAAATAAAGGTAGATTTTTTCTGAAAATATTTTTTAAAGGACCTCCTAAAAACGTGCTTTTTTTAAAATTTTTGAAGGATCTTCTTTTTATTGGATTTTTAAAAATATGTATTATTAAAGGACCTTCTATAAACCAAAATTTAAAAAAAATATATTTTTAAGGTACTTCTATAAATGAGGATTTTTAAAAAAGGACCTTCTATAAACTTGGATCATTTAAAAATATTTTTGAAGGACTTCTATGAAAGTATTTTTTAAAAAATATTTTTAAAGGACCTAAACGTGGATTCTTTTTAAAAATATTTTAAAGGACCTGAAGGAGGATTATTTTAAAAAATATTTTTAAAGGACCTAAACCTGGATGTTTTAGAAAATATTTTAAAGGAACTAAACGTGGATTTTTTAAAAATATTTTAAAAAAAGACCTAAACGTGGATTTTTTAAAAATATTTTAAGAAGGACCTAAACGTGGATTTTTTAAAAATATTTAAAAAAAGACCTAAACGTGGATTTTTTAAAAAAATATTTTTAAAGGACCTAAACGTGGATTTTTTAAAAAAATATTTTTAAAGGACCTAAACGTGGATTTTTTAAAAAGATTTTTTTTAAATGACCTAAACGTGGATTTTTTTAAAAATATTTTTAAAGGACTTAAACGTGGATTTTTTTAAAAAAATATTTTAAACGATCTAAACGTGGATTTTAAAAAAAAAAAATTTTAAACGATCTAAACGTGGATTTTAAAAAAAAAAAAAAAAAAATTTTAAACGATCTAAACGTGGATTTAAAAAAAAAATATTTTTAAAGGACATTCCATAAACATGGATTTTAAAAAAAATATTTTTAAAGGACATTCCATAAACATGGATTTTAAAAAAAATATTTTTAAAGGACTTTCCATAAACATGAATTTAAAAAAAAAAAATTAAAGACCTAAGCTTGGATTTTTTAAAAAAATGTTTTTTAAGGACCCAAACGTGGATTTTTTAAACAAAATATTTTTTAAGGACCTAAGCTTGGATTTTTTAAAAAAAATATTTTTTAAGGACCTAAGCTTGGATTTTTTAAAAAAAATATTTTTTAAGGACCCAAACGTAGATTTTTTTAACAAAATATATTTTAAGGACCTAAACGTGTGTATTTTTTAAAAAAATATTTTTTAAGGACCTAAACGTGGATTTTTTAAAAAAATATTTTTTAAGGACCTAAACGTGGATTTTTAAAAAAATATTTTTTAAGGACCTAAACGTGGATTTTTAAAAAAAAATATTTTTTAAGGACCTAAACGTGGATTTTTTAAAAAAAATATTTTTTAAGGACCTAAACGTCGATTTTTTAAAAAAATATTTTTTAAGGACCTAAACGTGGATTTTTTAAAAAAATATTTTTTAAGGACCTAAACGTGGATTTTTTAAAAAAATATTTTTTAAGGACCTAAACGTGGATTTTTAAAAAAATATTTTTTAAGGACCTAAACCTTCTAGCACCTCAGACTTTTAGAAAATAATTTTTGAAAGGACCTTCTAAAAACGTGGACTTTTTAAGACCAAAGATCTTCCAAAAATTGTTTTTCTTTTAAATATTTTTTAAAAATACCTTCCAATGAATGGAGATTTTTGAAAAATATTTTTAAAGGACCTTCCATAGACGTGGATTTTTTCAAGTATTTTTTAAGGTTTTAAGAATTTTTTAAAAATGTTTTAAAGTGTTTTCCAAAACATTTGCATTTTTTTAATATTTTTAAAGAACTTTTATAAACGTGGATTTTTTAAAAATATTTTTAAAGGGCCTTCCAATAAATTAGTATATTTTCAAAAATATTTTAAAAGTACATTAAAAAAATGGGGATTGTTTTAAAAATATTTTTTTAAGGACCTTCAAAAAACATGAATTTTTTAGAAATAATTTTTTGAAGGACCTTCTTTAAATGTGGATTTTTTTAAATATTTTCGAAATAACTTACATTAATTGGGGATTTTTAAAGAAATTTTATGAAGAACCTTCTATAAACATGGATTTTTTAGAAATAGTTTTTCAAATGTAGATTTTTTTAAAAATATTTTTACAAGACCTTCTTTGAGCTTGGATTGTTTAAAAATATTTTGAAGGGCCTTTTATTAAATGAGGATTATTCTTTATTATTTCAAAGATCCTTCTATAAAACTGGATTTTTCAAATATATTTTTCAATGACCTTCCTCTGCGGAATTTTTGTCCATTCCCGGCGAAGCGCTTTCTTGAGGTGATCGACACCTTGGTATTTTTTAGTGCCAACCTTGCCTTCCAAAATACTCTAGACACAATAGTCCAACGGATTGGTATCAGGAGATTTTTGTGATCATTGTGCTGTCCTTCTAGAAAAATTAATTTTTTTAAAGGTCCTTCCAGAAAAATGATTTTTTAAATATTTTAAAAGAATTTCTCAAAATTTGTAGTTTTTATAAAAGGTCCTTCTAGATGAATGGATTTTTTTAAAATTCCTTCTAAAAAATGGATTTTTTTGAAGGCTCTTCTAGAAAAATTGATAAGGACCTTTTGTATTTTATAGAAATATTTTTTGAAGAACCTTTTTTTAAACGTGGATTTTTTTAAAATATATTTTAAATGTACTTCCAATAACGTTGATTTTTTTAAAAATATTTTTAAAGGATCTTCCAATGAATATGTATTTTTTTAATATTTTAAAAGAACTTCTATACACTTGGATTTTTTAAAAATAGTTTTTAAAGGACCTTCTAGAAAAATTGATTTTTTAAAGGTCCTTCTTGAAAAATGGATTTTTTGAAGGTCCTTTTAGACAAATGGATTTTTTAAGGGCCTTCTGTAAACATGTATTTTATATTGAAGGACCTGCTATAATCGTGGATTTTTTAAAAATATTTTTAAAGAACCTTCCAATAAATATGAATCTTTTTAATATTTAAAAAAAATTCTCTACACTTGGATTTTTTAAGGTCCTTCTTGAAAAACGAATTTTTCAAGAGCCTTCTGTAACATGTATTTTATAGAAATATCTTTTGGAGGACGTGGATTTAAAAATAATATTTTAAAAGTCCTAGAATTTTTTTTTATTTTTTTTTTTTCAAAGGACCTTCTCCTGAAATGGATTTTTTATAAAAATGTTTTTTGAAAGGACCTTCTATAAATGTGAAATTTTAAAAGTATTTTTTAAGGGCCTTCTATAAACCTGGAATTTTCAAAAATATTTTTCAAGGACCTTCCAATAAATGACAATTTTTAGAAAATATTTTTTTAAGGACCTCCAAAAACCTGGGTTTTTTGAAAAGAATTTTTAAGGACCTGCTATAAACCTGGATTTAAAAAAAATTTTTTTTGAAAGGACCTTCTATAAATGTGGATTTTTTAAAAGTATTTTTCTAAGGGCCTTCTAAAAACCTTGAATTTTCAAAAATATTTTTCAAGGACCTTCCAATAAATGACAATTTTTAGAAAATATTTTTTTAAGGACCTCCAAAAACCTGGGTTTTTTGAAAAAAATTTTAAAGGACCTGCTATAAACCTGGATTTTTTAAAAAATATTTTTTGAAAGGACCTTCTATAAATGTGGATTTTTTAAGAGTATTTTTCTAAGGGCCTTCTATAAACCTGGAATTTTCAAAAATATTTTTCAAGGACCTTCCAATATATGAGAATTTTTAGAAAATATTTTTTTAAGGACCTCCAAAAACCTGGGTTTTTTAAAATTGTTTTAAAGGACCTTCTGTTAACATGGATTTTTTTTTAAATATTTTTTGAAAGGACCTTCTATAAATGTGGATTTTTTAAGAGTATTTTTCTAAGGGCCTTCTATAAACCTGGAATTTTCAAAAATATTTTTCAAGGACCTTCCAATAAATGGCAATTTTTAGAAAATATTTTTTTAAGGACCTCCAAAAACCTGGGTTTTTTTGGAAATATTTTTCAAATGTGAATTTTTTAAAATTTAGGGCTTTCTATAAACCTGGAATTTTCAAAAATATTTTTCAAGGACCTTCCAATAAATGGCAATTTTTAGAAAATATTTTTTAAGGACCTCAAAAAACCTGGGTTTTTTAAAAATATTTTTCAAAGGACCTGCTATAAACCTGGATTTTCAAAAAAAAATATTTTTTGAAAGGACCTTATATAAATGCGGATTTTTAAAAGTATTTTTCTAAGGGCCTCCTCTGTTATTGGAAGATCCTTAAAAAAATATTTTTGAAAATTCCAGGTTTATAGGAATTTTCAAAAATATTTTCAAAGGACCTTCCAATAAATGGCAATTTTTAGGAAATATTTTTTAAGGACCTTCTAATAACAGAGGATTTTTAAAAATATATTCAGAAGGCCTCTCAATAAATATCAAATTTTCAGTAATATTTTTACGGGGCCTATTATAAAAGAGATTTTTTTTAAACACTTGTAGTGGGGCCTATGGTAAATGTAGACCCCTAAAAGTATGCTCTGTTTATTTATTTCCAAATTACTACTTCGTTTTGCACTTGAATTGATTTACTTTAAATAACTTGCGCTTGCCTTGGTAGTATCTCTTGAAATTTACATCATCTTTTCCCCCCTTAATTTCATTTCTGTTGCATATTTTTAGGCGTTGCTTTCACACAAACCCCTTGAGAGATGTTGAGATGTTGAGTATTATGTCTTTGAACGCTCATGACAAGTGTATTTACAGAAATTTTGTGGTTTTTCATATTTACTTGGTTCGGTTTTTTATTCTTTTCTGTCCTCTTCTCTCCTGCATGCCTTTGAGAGATGGCAAAAAAGAAAAATCTGCCCCTCACACATATTTGTTTAGTTGATTGTTTGATTGTAAATAAATGTTTACATTTTATTTATGGGTAGTCTTTATATTCTTGTTTGCCATAAAAATTCTATAGTTAAATAAAAAGAATGATTATGACTTGGGGGGAGAGGAAAAGGAAGTGAGAGAGAGAGTGGGAAAAAGAGGAGATGAAGTGTAAATATGAATGCTTTTTCTCTGTGTAGCTATGGCAGAAATCTCCCCTTGTGAGGAATAAGGCACTTATAGAGATTTCAGCCCCCACTTCTCAACTCCCCTCCGTCGACACTTAAGCAACACTTACAGGCAAATACAAGCAGACGACACCCAGGCATTCAGCTTCTCAGTTAGCTATACCGTGCAGGGCTACTTTTTTGAATGCCAGGATATTTATGACAAATCTAAACACTGTATGGCATATAGGGGAGATATATATATATGTTGGCCGGGGGAGGTAGGTTTGCTATAAACCAACATATTATACTTTTGTGATGGATACTTTGCCTGGGCAACCCCTCCGTATTGCTTGCTCGCAAATAAAGCAGAGGAAACAAAAATAATAATAATAACAACAATTGAAGCGCGAAATTTTGTCAGACTTTGTATGGGTGGGAATTGTAAGGTAGCGATGTGGAAGGGGGTAAGCATGCATTGCAGTACACTTTTGCTCATATTAAATTGGAAAAATATTCTCCTTTGATGCAAGAGGTGGGGAGGATTTTGGGATATGATTCCTTCCGGCATTTAAATTCCATTGGAATTCAAAGGTAGGGGTATTTGTATTGGAAAAACGTGTCAACCCTAAGGGTTGCCTTTAATTGATTTTGCCAATAACAATCATTTAAAATAAATATTTCAAAAAATTTAAAATCTCAAATCAAAAAAATTTTTAAAAAATCCACGCTTGTGGATTTTGTTTCAAAAAAATATTTTTAAAAAATCCACGCTTGTGGATTTTGTTTCAAAAAAATATTTTTAAAAAATCCACGCTTGTGGATTTTGTTTCAAAAAAATATTTTTAAAAAATCCACGCTTGAGGATTTTGTTTCAAAAAAATAATTTTAAAAAATCCACGCTTGTGGATTTTAAATCAAAAATATTTTTAAAAAATCCAAAAAATTGTTTCAAAAAAATATTTTTAAAAAATCCACGCTTGTGGATTTTAAATCAAAAATATTTTTAAAAAATCCACGCTTGTGGATTTTAAATCAAAAATATTTTTAAAAAATCCACGCTTGTGGATTTAAATCAAAAATATTTTTAAAAAATCCACGCTTGTGGATTTTAAATCAAAAATATTTTTAAAAAATCCACGCTTGTGGATTTTAAATCAAAAATATTTTTAAAAAATCCACGCTTGTGGATTTTAAATCAAAAATATTTTTAAAAAATCCACGCTTGTGGATTTTAAATCAAAAATATTTTTAAAAAATCCACGCTTGTGGATTTTAAATCAAAAATATTTTTAAAAAATCCACGCTTGTGGATTTTAAATCAAAAATATTTTAAAAAATCCACGCTTGTGGATTTTAAATCAAAAATATTTTTAAAAAATCCACGCTTGTGGATTTTAAATCAAAAATATTTTTAAAAAATCCACGCTTGTGGATTTTAAATCAAAAATATTTTTAAAAAATCCACGCTTGTGGATTTTAAATCAAAAATATTTTTAAAAAATCCACGCTTGTGGATTTTAAATCAAAATATTTTTAAAAAATCCACGCTTGTGGATTTTAAATCAAAAATATTTTTAAAAAATCCACGCTTGTGGATTTTAAATCAAAAATATTTTTAAAAAATCCACGCTTGTGGATTTTAAATCAAAAATATTTTTAAAAAATCCACGCTTGTGGATTTTAAATCAAAAATATTTTTAAAAAATCCACGCTTGTGGATTTTAAATCAAAAATATTTTTAAAAAATCCACGCTTGTGGATTTTAAATCAAAAATATTTTTAAAAAATCCACGCTTGTGGATTTTAAATCAAAAATATTTTTAAAAAATCCACGCTTGTGGATTTTAAATCAAAAATATTTTTAAAAAATCCACGCTTGTGGATTTTAAATCAAAAATATTTTTAAAAAATCCACGCTTGTGGATTTTAAATCAAAAATATTTTTAAAAAATCCAAAAAATTGTTTCAAAAAAAATATTTTTAAAAAATCCACGCTTGTGGATTTTAAATCAAAAATATTTTTAAAAAATCCACGCTTGTGGATTTTAAATCAAAAATATTTTTAAAAAATCCACGCTTGTGGATTTTAAATCAAAAATATTTTTAAAAAATCCAAAAAATTGTTTCAAAAAAAATATTTTTAAAAAATCCACGCTTGTGGATTTTAAATCAAAAATATTTTTAAAAAATCCAAAAAATTGTTTCAAAAAAATATTTTTAAAAAATCCACGCTTGTGGTTTTTGTTTCAAAAAAAATATTTTTAAAAAATCCACGCTTGTGGTTTTTGTTTCAAAAAAAATATTTTTAAAAAATCCACGCTTGTGGTTTTTGTTTCAAAAAAAATATTTTTAAAAAATCCACGCTTGTGGATTTTGTTTCAAAAAAATATTTTTAAAAAATCCACGCTTGTGGATTTTGTTTCAAAAAAATATTTTTAAAAAATTCACGCTTGTGGATTTTGTTTCAAAAAAATATTTTTAAAAAATCCACGCTTGTGGATTTTAAATCAAAAATATTTTTAAAAAATCCAAAAAATTGTTTCAAAAAAATATTTTAAAAAATCCACGCTTGTGGATTTTAAATCAAAAATATTTTTAAAAAATCCAAAAAATTGTTTCAAAAAAATATTTTTAAAAAATCCACGCTTGTGGATTTTAAATCAAAATATTTTTAAAAAATCCAAAAAATTGTTTCAAAAAAATATTTTTAAAAAATCCACGCTTGTGGATTTTAAATCAAAAATATTTTTAAAAAATCCAAAAAATTGTTTCAAAAAAATATTTTTAAAAAATCCACGCTTGTGGTTTTTGTTTCAAAAAAAATATTTTTAAAAAATCCACGCTTGTGGATTTTGTTTCAAAAAAATATTTTTAAAAAATCCACGCTTGTGGATTTTGTTTCAAAAAAATATTTTTAAAAAATCCACGCTTGTGGATTCTATTTCAAGAAATATTTTAAAAAATGTGGATTTTATTTCAAAAAAATATTTTTAAAAAAAGAATAAAATAGACCATGTAAAATATGTTCTAAAAAATCCAAGCTTGTAGAAGGTCCTCTAAAAATATTAAAAAATTACACCTTTATAAAATAACTTTAAAAACTCCAGATTTTGTGGCCATTAAAAGGGGTCTTCAAAGGACTTGGGTTTTTTTAAATTTTTTCCTCTGAGGCTACCTTCAAAAAAACAAAGAAAATAATTTCTCTCAAAATTTTTTCCTTCCGCTTCTTGTAAAGACAATTTTTGTTGCTCTATCTCCCGCTCTCTTCTCTCTCTCTCTACTCCCTCAAGACTGATTTATTGTTAATAGGTTTGAACTGTTGTTTTGCTTAAACGCACACAATTAGAGATGACTGCTATCGTAATGGCTGCGGAAGTTAGATAGCAGACCATTACCAAGGGGGTGGAGGGGGTAGGAAGTGGCAATGGTAAACAGCTCATTACTCATATGTGAAATACAAAACCATTTAAGGCTATTAACTTGTCCATTAACTTGCAAGTGCTGACAATTTGTAAATGATTGTTGGCAAAACTCAGGGGGGGGGGGGGGGGGGGGGGGGTAGGTGTGTTTAAGTTTTACCTAAAAAGAAAATGTCCCATAAAGTTTGCTTCAAAGGCATTCACTTAGCTTGTGTCCTGAAAGAAATTCTCTTTTACCCGGCTTGAAAACTAGCGGTCCTCACAAACAGAAGGCCCATTGAAAAAAAGCTATAGTCTAACAATTCTCCACTTTAACATGCAGAGTTACTTAATGTGCGCCCCCACCCTCTCTCTCTCGCTTCTTTGGCGATTATACATGCATTTGCTTTTCTGGGAGAAAAAAAAATACTGAAAAGCAAAGACTTGAGGCTGTGGCAGATTTTCTTCATTTGAGTGGTTTCATAATGCAATGCGATGCGAGGAAGTCGGAAGTATTTCAACTGCAAGTGAGCAGCCGTATGGCGAAAACAACATGCGTTTGTATGTGTGTGTGTGTTGCATTATACTCCACATACACTCACACACACTCGCACAGCACAAGCCGCTGTCGCTGGTTAATGATGTGAATTGTGACAACTCAACTAAGGGAATTTTCGTGCATAGACTCAACTTTTATAACAACGTGAAAAATTATTCGAAAAAGAAAACTTGAGGCGGAACAAGGAAGTTCTTCTTTTTTTCGCTGACATTGTTAAAGAAATACAAGAGAAATTAAAGTCATGGAAAATAAAAATAAAAAAATGTTCCTTCAAAGAAAAAAAAAATAGCCAATTTAAGGAATTTTGTAAAAAAAAAACAAAAATCGATAGCTACTTTTCTGAAGAGAAAAGTTATCGATAACAATTTTCCAATGGAAAAATAATATCGATAACAATTTTTTAATGGAAAAAATATCGATAATCAAATTTTTTACGGAAAAAAATTATATCGATAACCATTTTTTCTATGAAAAAACGTTATCGATAACAATTTTGCTAAGGAAAAAAGTTATCGATAACAATTTATCGATAAAATTTTTCTGTAGCAAAAAGGTATCAAAAACAAATTTTCTATGAAACATTTTAACGATAAAAATTTTTCTATTGAAGACAGCTGGGGATAACAAGCTTTCTATGGAAAAAAAATTATCGATAGCAATTGTACTATGGAAAAAAGTCATCGATAGTAAATATGTTATAGAAAAAAAAACTATCGATAATCTTTTTATCTGACTATCGATAAAAGCATTTCTATGGGATGAAGTTAACTACACCAATTTTTCTATGGAAAAAAAGTTATCGATAAAAATTTTTCAATAGCAAAGAGTTATCAGTAACAATTTTTCTTCGGAAAAAAGTTTTCGATAACAATTTTCTTATTTAAGATAAATAAAAATTTTATTGATGACTTTTGTCAATAGAAAATCTTCTATCGACAAAAGAAAAATGTCATCGATAAAAAATTTCGTATTTAAGACTGTTATCGATACAATTTTCATGTGAAGAGAGCTATCAATAACATCATTTCTAAGGAAAAAAGTTATCGATAGAAGGTTTTCTAGTGATAAAAGTTATCAATATTTTTTTTTGTATTTTGAAAAAAGTTATCGATAACAAATTTTCTATTTAAGACAGTTATCGATAAAAATTTTTCTGTGGAAAAAAGTTGTCGACAGCATTTTTTTTGGGGAAAAAGTTATGGATAAAAACATGTCTATGGGGAGAGATTAACGATAACAATTTTTCTATTGAGGACAGCTATCGATAACAATTTTTCCATGAAAACAAGTTATCGATAACAAATTTGTGTTATGGTAAAAAGTTATCGATAACAATTTTTCTTTTGAAAAAAGTTTTCGATGAGAATTTTCTTATTTAAGACAGTTATCGATAACGATTTTTCTATGGGGAAGATGTACCAACAACAATTTTCCTATTTAAGTTAGTTATCGATAACATTTTCCCGTAAAGAAAGCTATGGATAACATCATTTCTAAGGAAAAAAGTTGTCGATAACAATCTTCTACCGAAAAAAGTTACCAATAACATTTTTTATATCGAAAAAAGTTATCGATAAAAAATTTTCTGTGGAAGAGCATTGTCGATAACAATTTCCCTATGGAAAAAATTATCGATAACAACATTTTTATAGAAAGCGTTTTTTATGAAAGAAAAAATTTACCGATAGCAACTTTTCTATGGAAAAAAGTTATCGATAACAAAATTTCTATGGAACAAAGTTATCGGAAAAATGTATTTATAGATAAAATTTATCGATAGTTCCTTTCAAATAAAAAAAAAAAAATAAAAATTTATTAATCGACAAAAATTATCGATAGCTACTTTTCTATGGAAAAAAGTTATCGATAACAACATTTCTACAGAGAAAAGTTGTCGATAACAATCCTCTACTAAAAAATGTTACCAATATCATTTTTTATATGGAAAAAAAGTTATCGATAACAAATTCGCTGTGGAAGAGCATTATCGATAACAATTTTCCTATGGAAAAAATGATCGATAACAACATTTCTATAGAAAGTGTTTTTTATGAAAGAAACAAATTATCGATAGCAACTTTTCTATGCAAAATAAGTTATCGATAACAAAATTTCTAGGGAAAATTTTTTCGATAAAAATGTATTTATCGATAAAAATTATCAATAGCTACTTTAAAAAAAATAAAAATTTATTTATTGACAAAAATTATCGATAGCTACTTTTCTATGGAAAAAGTTATCTATAACAAAATTTCTACAGAAAAAAGTTGTCGATAACAATCTTCTACTGAAAAAAGGAACTATCGATAAATTTTATCTATAAATACATTTTTACCGATAACTTTTTTCCATAGAAATTTTGTTATCGATAAATTTTTTCCATAAAAAAGTTGCTATCGGTAATTTTTTTTCTTTCTTAAAAAACGCATTCTATAAAAATGTTGTTATCGATAATTTTTTCCATAGGGAAATTGTTATCGACAATGCTCTTCCACAGAAAATTTGTTATCGATAACTTTTTTCGATATAAAAAATGTTATTGGTAACTTTTTTTCGGTAGAATATTGTTATCGACAACTTTTTTCGTTAGAACTGATGTTATCCATAACATTCTTTACGGGAAAATGTTATCGATAACTGACTTAAATATGAAAATTTTTATTGCAAAATCGTTATCGATAACTGTCTTAAATAAGAAAATTCTTATCGAAAACTTTTTTCCAAAGAAAAAATGTTATCGATAACTTTTTACCATAAAACAAATTTGTTATCGATATTTTTTTCATAGAAAATTGCTATCGTTAACTTCTTCCTATAAAAATGTTTTTATCGATAAGTTTTTCCGATAGAAAAATTGTCGTAGACAACTTTGTACCATAGGAAAATTGTTATCGATAAGTTTTTAGATATTATTACCGATAGTTTTTCCATAAAAATGTCTCTATCGATGGAATTTTTCTATAGAAAGATTATTCTCGTTAACTGTCTTTCATATAAAAATAGTTATTGACAACTTTTTCTAATAGCCAAAATTGTTATCGATAACTTGTTCCTATAAATAAATTGCTATTAATAAGTTTGAAGATTGGTATCGATATATTTTATCCATAGAAAAATTGTTATCGATAACTTTTCCCCATACAAAATTTGTTGTCGATAATATTTTTTATAGAAATATTGTTGTCGATAACTTTTTCCCCATAGAAAGCTTGTTGTACATAGAAAAATAGTTATTGATACGTTTTTTTTTTCACAGAAAAATTTTATCGATAATTGTCTTCCATAGAAATGTTATAGAGAGAATTTTTGCCATAGTAAGATTAATATCGATAACATTTTTTCAAGGCCAAAAAGTTGTCGATATCATTTTTTATATCGAAAAAAGTTATTGATAACAAATTCTCTATGTTAGACCTTTATCGATAAAAATTTCCCTATGGTAAAAATTATCTATAACAACATTTCTATAGAAAGTGTTATTTTATGAAAGAAACAAATTTTCGATAGCAACTTTTCCATGGAAAAAAGTTATCGATAACAAAATTTCTCAGGAAACAAGTTATCGATAAAAATTTATTTATCGATAAAAATTATCGAAAAAAAATAAATATTTATTTATCGATAAAAATTATTGAAAAAAATAAATATTTATTTGATTTATTTATCGATAATAATATCGATAGCTACTTTAAAATAAAAAAAATTAATATTTATTTATAGACAAAAATTATCGATAGCTATTTTTCTATGGAAAAAATTATCGATAACAACATTTTTATAGAAAAAGTTATATATGAATGAAAAGAAACATCGATAGCAAATTTTCTATGGAAAAAAGTTATCGATAGCAAAATTTCTATAGAAAAATATTTATCGATAAAAATTATCACAAAAAAAAATAAGTATTTATATATTGATAACAATTATCGAAAAAATAAATATATATATTTATCGATAAAAATTATCAAAAAAAAAAAAAAAAAATAAATAAATATTTATTTATCGAAAAAAAGTTATCGATAAAAACATTTCTTTGAAAAGTATTGTCGATAAAAATAAATTATCGATAACAATTTCTCTATGTAATGCAGTCACCGATAAACAATTTTCTATTGAACAAATCATTGATAACAACATTTAAAAAAATAAATAAATATTTATATATCGATAACAATTATCGAAAGAAATAAATATATATTTATCGATAAAAGTTATCGAAAAAAGTTTTCGATAAAAACATTTCTTTGAAAAATATTGTCGATAACAATTTTTCTATGAAAATAAATTATCGATAACAATTTCTCTATGAAAAACAGTCACCGATAAACAATTTTCTATTGAACAAATTATCGATAACAACATTTCTAAGAAAAAAAATCTTATCGTTAGCAATTTTTCAATGAAGAAACGTCTATGGAAAAATGCTATCGATCACCATTTTCTTTTTATACATAACAATTTTCCGATGGAAGTAATTAATCGATTAATTTTTTCCTTTGCAAAACAGTTGACTATAACAATTTTTCATGGAAAAATATCAATTTTTCTACAAGAAAAATCTATAGATAACAACACTTCTTTGAAAAATATTATCGATAACAATTTATCTCTGGAAAAGTTATCGATAAAAATTTTTCTATGGAAAAAATTATCGATAAAAAATTGTCTATATAAAAGTTATCGATTAAAATTTTTCTATGAAAAAACTGAAGGTTTGCAATTTTTCAATGAAAAAGTTATGGAAAAACGTTTTGGATAATAATTTTTCTATGAGCAAAAGTTATCGATAACAATTTTTCTATGGGAAATTTTTTATTGGTAACAAGTTTACTTTAGAAAAAATTATCGATAGCAACTTTTTTATGGAAAAAAATTGTCGCTAACAATTCTTCTATGGAAAAAAGTTTTTGATAGCAATTTTTCTATCAAAGACATTTATCGATAATGAGCAAAGGTTGCCGATAACTATTTTTCTATGGGAAAATTTTTATCGGTAACAAGTTTTCTTTAGAAAAAATTAGCGATTACAACTATTTTAAGGAAAAAATTTGCCGATAACAATTTTTCTATGGAAAAAATTTTTCGATAACAAATTTTCTATCAAAGACATTTTTCAATAACAGTTTTTTTTTATAAAAAAATGGTAACCGATAACACCTGATTTTTTTGTTTGACAAAATTTCGCTATGAAAAATATTGCCAATGTCATCCTTGCATTATGTTCTTGGCCTTTAATCCCTTTTTCTCTTTCATGTCATTTAGTTGCTGTCAATTTTAGTTAGTTCCGGTTTTTTTTCGCCCGCCTCTTCCACTCAATGTCACATCGGATTTTCGCCAATCCTTGTTATTTTAATATTGTCAATATCCTTGTCCGGCATTGAGTTTAATTTCATTACTTTACGCTTAACTCGGTAGTGGCCATTAAAAAGGGAAGCCTCCGTCCACCGTCATCTTTGCGCTCAGCAGAGGAAAAAAAACCTTTCAGCAATAGTTTTTGTCCTCGCCGTTCTCCGGGAATTTAAACCCGAAGAGAGATTTAATTAAAATTACATTTTACACCATGACAACCGCCTGTGGTGAAGGAGGCGAAAATTAAGGCTTTTTAATTTTTTGTTGGAAAAGGGCGAAAAGTGCCAACTTTCCATCTTCCACTTGAATTTTGTAGTGCGACTCCCCACCAAGATGATGAGGAGGATGAAGGGCTTAGATCCCACCCTTTGGATTCACAGGGGTGTTTTAATCTTCTATGACACCTTTTTTTTTATAAATAAATACTCTACTTTGCTTTAATTATTATAGGTGTTGTTGTTGTTGTTATTTTTGTAATGGTTTTGTTGTTGTTGAATTGTTACTTACCCCGCAATATTTTCTTATCGCGATGATGGCCATGACATCGAAAACCTTGACAGCCACGTTTCTGCAATAATGTTGGACAATGTTTGCCACCATTCTGGGCCGGCTGGAGAACTTTGCGTGAACGTGTCATAACGCCGGCACCACAGGACGCATTACAGTCGCTCCATTGACCCCAATCACTGACCTGACAGTCGAGAACTACGGCAACAGAACGGGAGAATAGAAAAGGAGAAAAAAAATGGAAGAGTGAGATAAATTTATTGTGAAATAAATATTTAAGAGCAGGAGTGCCATAAAACTAATTAAGTGTTTTAATTATTGTTCTTTTTAAATTTAAAAGGCCTGAGGGCAGAAAAAATCGGAGTTAATTCAAGTGGTATGATTAATTTGTAATTAAATATTACTCATACGCCCCAAATTGGTTGTTAGAAAAATCTATTCAAAAGGAATACGAAAAAAAAGGATGACATGTGGAAAGATATCGATAATCACTTTTCCATTACGAAAACTTATCGATAACATGTTTCTTATTAAGAAAAGTTATCGAACGCAAATTTTCTAGCAGTTCTAGCAAGAAAAGTTATCGAACACAAATTTTCTAGCTTTTCTAGAAAGAAAAGTTATCGATAATAATTTTTTGTAACGAAAATTTATCGAATATAAGTCTTTTGTGAAGAATATTTATTTTCTATAAAGAAGAGTTGTCGATTAAAATTTTCCAATTAAAAAATGTTATCGATAACAACTTTTTATTAAAAAAAAAAAAAACTTGTCAATAACAACTCCTCTATAAAGAAAATGTATCATTAACAACACTTTTTTAAAAAAAATTATAGGAAAAATTTGAAAAAATTAATCGATAACAATTTTTCTAGAAAAAAGTTATCGATAACAATTTTTTTATGAATAGTAGTTACCGATATTTATTTTCCAATAAAGAAAAGTTGTCGATTACAATTTTCCAATAGGGAAAAGTTATCGATAACAACTTTTTATAAATAAAAGTTGGTCGATTTCAATTTTTCCCTAAAGAAAAAGTATCGGTAATAACACTTCTATAAAAAATTAATGAAAACAATTTCAAAATAATTATCGATAGCAAATTTTCTATAAAACCAGCTATCGATAACAACCTTTCAGTAACTACTTCTCTATAAAGAAAACTTCTCGTTAATGAAACAACACTTCTATAAAAAATTAATGAAAAAATTTGAAGAAAAATAATCGATAACAATTTTTCTATAAAAACAATTATCGATTACAACTTTTCAACAAAACACAGTTATCGATAACAACTCTTTTATAAAGAACAGTGAACGATAATTATTTTCTAATAAAGCAAAGTAGTCGATTACAATTTTCCAATAGATAAAAGTTATCGATAACGACTTTTTTATAAATAAAACTTTGTCGATAACAATTTGTCGATAATGAAAGGTATCGGTAATAACACTTCTATAAAGAATTAATGAAAACAATTTGAAAAAAAATAATCGATAACAATTATTGTATAAAAAAGTTATCGATGACAAATTTTCTACAAAAAACTGTTATCGATAACAACTCCTTTATAAAGAATAGTTACCGATAATTATTTTCTAATAATGAAAAGTTGTCGATTACAATTTTCCGATAGAGAAAGGTTATCGATAACAACTTTTTATAAATAAAACTTTGTCGATAAAAACTTTTCTATAAAGAAAATGTATCGGTAATAACACTTCTATAAAAAATTAATGAAAACAATTTGAAAAAAAAATTATCGATAACAAATTTTCTATAAAACCAGCTATCGATAACAATGTATCTGTATAGAAAAGGTATCGATAACAAGTTTTCTATAAAGAAAAGTTATCAATAACAACAATTCTATTAAAAATTAATGAAAACAAATTAAAAAAAATATCGATAACATCGTTTCTATAAAAAAGTTATCGATAATAACTTTTCTGTAAAAAAAGTGATCGATAACCAGTTTTCTATAAGGAAAAGTTATCAATAACAACACTTATATTAAAAATTAATAAAAACGAATTAAAAAAATACCGATAACAACTTTTCTATAAGAAAAGTTATCGATAACAAATTTTCTACAAAAAATTTATCGATGACAAATTTTCTATAACGAAAAGTTATCGATAACAAGTTTTTGACAAATTAGAAAAAAGTTATCGATAACAACTTTTGTATAAATAAAAGTTATCGATAACAAATTTCTGATAAAGCCGATAACATGTTTTTTTATAAAGACAATTTGTCTATGACAAATTTTCTATAGAAAAATTTTATCGATAACAACTTTTCCATAAAGAAAATTTATCGATATCAATTTTTTTTATACAGAAATAGTGTCGAAAATATTTTTTATATGGGAAAATTTTCGATAACAGTTTTTCTTTATAGAAAAATAACAACGATGACAACTGTTCTATAAAAAAAAAAATTCTTCTATAAAGAAAATTTTATCGATAACAACTGTTCTATAAAGAAAAAGTATTGATAATGAATACTCAATAAAGAACATTTATCGATAACAACTTTTGTTTAAAGAGAAGTTGCCAATAAACATTGTCCTATAAAGAAAAGTTATCGATAACAACTTTTCTATAAAGAAAAGTTATCGATAACAACTTTTCTTTAAAGAAAAGTTATCGATAACAACTTTTCGATGAAGAAAAGTTATATATAACCATTTTTCTATGAAAAAAAGCTATCGATAACAAGTTTTCTATAAAAATGGTTATCGATAACAGTTTTTAACTGAAGAAAAGTTATCGATAACAACTTTTCCGTTAAAAACGTTATCGATAACAACATTTTTAACAATAAAATTATTCGATAACAATTTTCCTATAAAGAAAAGTTATCGATCACACCTTTTTAATAAAAAAATTTTTGTCGATAACAACTTTTCGATCAAGAGAAGTTTTCGATATGTTGCGAAATGGTTTCGGTATCGACCTTCCTATAGAAAAAATTTATCAATAACCATTTTTTTATGAAAAAAAGCTATTGATAACAAGTTTTCAATAAAAATTGTTATCGAAAACAGTTTTTATGTAAAGAAAAATTATCGATAACAACTTTTCCTTTTAAAAAAGTTATCGATGACAATTTTTTTATCAAAACAAGTTATCGATAACCACTTTGCTATAGAGAAATGTTATCGATAACAATTTTTTTATAAAGAAAAATTATCGGTAACATATTTTCTCTTAATAAACGTTATCGGTAACTTTTGGTGAAATGATAATGATATCGACATTTCTATAAAGATGAGTTATCGATAAAAATTTTTCTGTATGAAAAGTTATCGACATCAACTTTTCAATAAGTTAAAGGTATCGATAACAACTTTTGTATAAATAAAATTATCGATAACAAGTTTTTGACAATGAAATTTTACATATATAAAAAATATTTATTGAGAAAAATTATCGATAACAAGGTTTTTGTAATGAAAAGTTATCGTTAACAACTTTTGTATAAATAAAAGTAGTCGATAACAACCATTTTATGCAGACAAGTTGTCGATAACAAATTTTCTATAGAGAAAGGTTATCGATAACAACTTTTCCATGAAGAAAGTTTTCGATAAAATTTTATTATAATTAAAAATTATCGATAACAGCTAAAGAAAATTTGTCGATAACCACATTTGTTTTATGTAAGTTGTCGTTTATGAAAGTTTTCTTGATAGAAAAATTGTCCATATGTTGTGAAATTATTTTGATATCGTCATTTCTGGAAGGAAAAGTTATCGATAACAATTTTTCTATAAAAAAAACTATCGATAAATTTTTATAAAGAAACGTTATCGATAACAAATTTTTAACAATGAAATTCTATCTATAAGAAGTTTTTATTAAGAAAAGTTATCGATAACATATTTTCTATAGAAAAAGGATTTTTGATAAAAATTTAAAAAGTTTAAAAAAGTTGTCGATTACATCTTTTCTATGAAGAAAAGTTGTCGATAGGCTTTAAATTAATTTCGATATTGACACATCTATAAGGAAAAGTTATCGATAACAATTTTTCTATAAAAGAAGCTATCGATAACAGCTTTATATAAATATAATTTGTCGATAACAACATTTTTTTATTGAAATTTTGTTTACAACAATTTTTTATTAAAAAAAAAGTTTTCGATAACAATTTTTCTGATGCAAAAAATTATCGATAACCTTTTTTTTAACTTGAATTTCTATTAAGCTCAGCCTTAAATTTGTCCATTTAATTACAAAAATGACAATTTTCCGGTCGTATAATTAGTTTTTTTTAAACTGACGTTACTCATACGCCCCGGTGGCCATTGTTTTATAATTACTCATACCACCCGCCAAAGCCCTATAATTAAAATAGCTCCATTGATGATTATTTATGCAGTGATTACACATTAAATATTTATAGTCCATTGCGTTCATAACACACACACACACACACACACACACATTGTCCTTCGAAGGACATAATTATTCTCCCCCAAACCGGTCGGAACATATTTTAAATGCCAGGGCATTTTATTTAGAAACGGATATTTATATAAGCCCCAATACCGAGCTGACAAAGCACTGATTTACGGCAAATACCCAGAAATTAACCAAATGACACACAAGTCCTGCGTCGTGTGTTAGCAACACTAACCCAGCATTGCCATGGTGATAATGCACCTCTGTCCTTTGGCAGGAAACTAAATACTCTGATTAAAAATTGAAAAACTACCAGCATTTTTGCAGCGACAATGGCAGCAACATTGGTTGGCATTTTGTCTGTCAATTGAAGGAAAAATTTATACCGAAATTATTGGCGAAAATAAATTATATGATAATGCAGACAAAAGCACAAAGAGCCACAGCGGAAAAGGATACGTGCGTTCACGTAGAGGACATGCACGCACCACGCTTTCGTGCTCATTTGAAAGCCATAATTCATAGCGACACTGTCTCGCATAGGCATGCAGGCAGACATAGGGGGAAGGGGAGTATATACGGGTGGTAAGAAGATCCTTTGGTCCTTTGGAAATTTCTTTAAAAAATCCACTACTAAACGATTTTTGGTCCTTTGAAAATTTTCTTTAAAAAATCCACGTTTAGAGGTCTTTCGGTTCTTTAGAAAAATTCTTTAAAAAATCCACGTTTAGAGGTCTTTCGGTTCTTTAGAAAAATTCTTTAAAAAATCCACGTTTAGAGGTCTTTCGGTTCTTTAGAAAAATTCTTTAAAAAATCCACGTTTAGAGGTCTTTCGGTTCTTTATAAAAATTCTTTAAAAAAATCCACGTTTAGAGGTCTTTCGGTTCTTTAGAAAAATTCTTTAAAAAATCCACTTTAAGAGGTCTTTCGGTTCTTTAGAAAAAATCTTTAAAAAATCCACATTTATTTGTCCTTAAGTCCTTTAGAAAATTTCTTTAAAAAATCCACGTTTCTTTGTCCTTAAGTCCTTTAGAAAAATTCTTTAAAAACTCCACGTTTCTTTGTCCTTAGGTCCTTTAGAAAAATTCTTTAAAAAATCCACGTTTCTTTGTCCTTAAGTCCTTTAGAAAAATTCTTTAAAAAATCCACGTTTCTTTGTCCTTAGGTCCTTTAGAAAAATTCTTTGAAAAATCCACGTTTCTTTGTCCTTAAGTCCTTTAGAAAAATTCTTTAAAAAATCCACGTTTCTTTGTCCTTAAGTCCTTTAGAAAAATTCTTTAAAAAATCCACGTTTATTTGTCCTTTAGAAAAATTCTTTAAAAAATCCTCGTTTATAGATCTTCTGGTCCTTTGGAAAAATTCTTTAAAAAATCCACGTTTCTTTGCCCTTAAGTCCTTTGGAAAAATTCTTTAAAAAATCCACGTTTATAGATCTTCTGGTCCTTTGGAAAAATTCTTTAAAAAATCCTCGTTTATAGATCTTCTGGTCCTTTGGAAAAATTCTTTAAAAATCCACGTTTATAGATCTTCTGGTCCTTTGGAAAAATTCTTTAAAAAATCCTCGTTTATAGATCTTCTGGTCCTTTGGAAAAATTCTTTAAAAAATCCACGTTTATAGATCTTCTGGTCCTTTGGAAAAATTCTTTAAAAAATCCACGTTTATAGATCTTCTGGTCCTTTGGAAAAATTCTTTAAAAAATCCACGTTTATAGATCTTCTGGTCCTTTGGAAAAATTCTTTAAAAAATCCACGTTTATAGATCTTCTGGTCCTTTGGAAAAATTCTTTAAAAAATCCTCGTTTATAGATCTTCTGGTCCTTTGGAAAAATTCTTTAAAAAATCCTCGTTTATAGATCTTCTGGTCCTTTGGAAAAATTCTTTAAAAAATCCACGTTTATAGATCTTCTGGTCCTTTGGAAAAATTCTTTAAAAAATCCTCGTTTATAGATCTTCTGGTCCTTTGGAAAAATTCTTTAAAAAATCCACGTTTATAGATCTTCTGGTCCTTTGGAAAAATTCTTTAAAAAATCCACGTTTATAGATCTTCTGGTCCTTTGGAAAAATTCTTTAAAAAATCCTCGTTTATAGATCTTCTGGTCCTTTGGAAAAATTCTTTAAAAAATCCACGTTTATTGGGCCTTAAGTCCTTTAGAAAAATTCTTTAAAAAATCCACGTTTATTGGGCCTTAAGTCCTTTAGAAAAATCTTTAAAAAATCCACGTTTATTGGGCCTTAAGTCCTTTAGAAAAATTCTTTAAAAAATCCACGTTTATTGGGCCTTAAGTCCTTTAGAAAAATTCTTTAAAAAATCCACGTTTATTGGGCCTTAAGTCCTTTAGAAAATTCTTTAAAAAAATCCACGTTTATTGGGCCTTAAGTCCTTTAGAAAAATTCTTTAAAAAATCCACGTTTCTTTGTCCTTAAGTCCTTTAGAAAAAAATTATTTAAAAAATCCACTTTTATTTGTCCTTAAGTCCTTTAGAAAAATTCTTTAAAAAATCCACGTTTTATGGTCCTTTAGAAAAATTATTTAAAAAATCAACGTTTTTGGTCCTTTGGAACATTTCTTTAAAAAATTCACGTTTTTTTGGTCCTTAAATCCTGGTCCCTAAGTCCTTTGGAATAATTATTAAAAAATCCACGTTTTTTGTTCTTAAGTCCTTTAGAAAAAATATTTCAAAAATCCACGTTTGATCCTTTGGAAAAATTCTTTAAAAATCCACGTTTGATCCTTTGGAAAAATTCTTTAAAAAATCCACGTTTGATCCTTTGGAAAAATTCTTTAAAAAATCCACGTTTGATCCTTTGGAAAAATTCTTTAAAAAATCCTCGTTTATAGATCTTCTGGTCCTTTGGAAAAATTCTTTAAAAAATCCACGTTTATAGATCTTCTGGTCCTTTGGAAAAATTCTTTAAAAAATCCACGTTTATAGATCTTCTGGTCCTTTGGAAAAATTCTTTAAAAAATCCACGTTTATAGATCTTCTGGTCCTTTGGAAAAATTCTTTAAAAATCCTCGTTTATAGATCTTCTGGTCCTTTGGAAAAATTCTTTAAAAAATCCACGTTTATTGGGCCTTAAGTCCTTTAGAAAAATTCTTTAAAAAATCCACGTTTATTGGGCCTTAAGTCCTTTAGAAAAATTCTTTAAAAAATCCACGTTTATTGGGCCTTAAGTCCTTTAGAAAAATTCTTTAAAAAATCCACGTTTATTGGGCCTTAAGTCCTTTAGAAAAATTCTTTAAAAAATCCACGTTTATTGGGCCTTAAGTCCTTTAGAAAAATTCTTTAAAAAAATCCACGTTTATTGGGCCTTAAGTCCTTTAGAAAAATTCTTTAAAAAATCCACGTTTCTTTGTCCTTAAGTCCTTTAGAAAAAAATTATTTAAAAAATCCACTTTTATTTGTCCTTAAGTCCTTTAGAAAAATTCTTTAAAAAATCCACGTTTTATGGTCCTTTAGAAAAATTATTTAAAAAATCAACGTTTTTGGTCCTTTGGAACATTTCTTTAAAAAATTCACGTTTTTTGGTCCTTAAATCCTGGTCCCTAAGTCCTTTGGAATAATTATTAAAAAATCCACGTTTTTTGTTCTTAAGTCCTTTAGAAAAAATATTTCAAAAATCCACGTTTGATCCTTTGGAAAAATTCTTTAAAAAATCCACGTTTGATCCTTTGGAAAAATTCTTTAAAAAATCCACGTTTGATCCTTTGGAAAAATTCTTTAAAAAATCCACGTTTGATCCTTTGGAAAAATTCTTTAAAAAATCCACGTTTGATCCTTTGGAAAAATTCTTTAAAAAATCCACGTTTGATCCTTTGGAAAAATTCTTTAAAAAATCCACGTTTGATCCTTTGGAAAAATTCTTTAAAAAATCCACGTTTATTGGGCCTTAAGTCCTTTAGAAAAATTATTTAAAAAATCCATGTCCAATCCAAAAATTCCATTAAAAAATCTTCGTTTTTAGTTCTTTAAAAAAATATTGAAAATTTCTTCGTCTATGACTACGTATGATTACTTTCTTTTAATACCAGACGCATACGCCCATATGTCCCCCATTAATGTTAATTATACGCCCCACAGAACTTTGCTCAATTTTGCTCCAATCGAATTGAAAATTGCTTATCTTCCAGTCCAACCCATGTTTTCCATGTTGATATGCATCATTTTGATAGCTCTTAATGTCTATGGGTGTGTGTGTGTGTATGTCCTTTCACATTTCCCTCCTACCCACGCACATTTCAAAAACGTTTTGTGAAACTGTCTATTACAAATTCTCTCATAATTGTTTATGGATGCATAAAGAGTGCATTATTTATAAACTGTTGTTTTTTTTTGTGCCAGAACGACCGACCGATCGGCCGTCATGCAATGGTTAGTTGGCCCAACATGTGCATGGATATGCACACATACTTATGTGATTTTGTGTGGACATGCTGAAACTGTTATACACAAGTTTAGGGTGTTCACATTTTCGAAGTCCTTTGAGGGGTTGTGGTGACAGGGGCGTCAGGAGGTGAGATGACCAAAGGGTTATATCCCTTCATGGATGTTGAAGGACGGCTCTATCCTTATATGCGGATGTGTTGTACAACAGTTGTCAGCAGGGTGCCCTTAATAAAGTGTTTAGGGCCAGAATTGTGTGGCCAGTACTTGAAAAAAAAACGAGATTTTATGAAGAGTTGCTGGTGTTTGTTTTGCAGCTGCAGATGTCCATGCCGAAAGCAGGGAGCAAAAACCACAGCAAAGACTGATATTTAAAAAAAATAATTTACTTAACATTTTGTAACCTAGGGAGGCGTATGAGTGTTATTTAAAAATAATACGCAGGGATGTGCAAAATATAAATCATACGCATCGATGGACAAAAAATTACTCAAATCAGAGAACTTGGGGCGTATACGTATTATTTATGAATTATACGCCCAGGCGTACCCAATTATTATTAATCATACGCAACCTGGATTGAAAAATTATATTCATTGAATTTAAAGACCCCAAATCTGGAATTTTTATAATTTGTAGACCAGATATTTATTGACTCGAGGGATTGTAAAATTTGTAGCCTTTTCAATGGCATCCTTTTTTTTACATCTTTTTATATTTTTGTTACAACATCAAACAATTCTACATTGTAACCAACTGAAACTATTCAGAAGTGAATATTTTTACCCCTGTTTTTTTTTAAGGCTTGTGTGCAAACGTTTATCGGGAGTGAATAAAAAAACACGACGTTGTTGGGAAAAAATGCACCAAAAAATCACAGGATAACAATAACAACAACCATGTTAACTAAAGTGGAAAACAATGGCACAAAATGAGGCACTTCATAAAAAAAAAAAAAAAAAAAAAAGAAAGAGCAGGATAAATAAACCAGCACGAACATGTTCGAAAAACAAGTGCAAACGATAGTAACTCTTTTATTGTAGCTGCAGATTTTTTTGTGAAAACAAAAAGTAAAATCGTCGGAAAATGTTGCCATTTAAGGCAAACAATGGCAGCTTGAAATTACAACAGAAATATAAAACAACTACAACAACAGGAATCCTGAAATTAAAAAAATGAAAACAGATTGAATTTCCTTAAAACTCCAAATTTATTGGTCCTTATGTCCTTTAGAAAAATTCTTAAAAAAATCCACGTTTATTTGTCCTTAAGTCCTTTGGAAAAAATCTAGGTTTAATTGTCCCTACATCCTTTAGAAAATTTCCTTAAAAAAAACCGCGGTAATTGGACTTTAATTTCTTTAGAAAAATTCTTTAAAACATCCACGTTTATAGGTTCTTCGGAAAAATTCTTTAAAAAATCCACGTTTATAGGTCCCTAAGTCCTTTGGAAAAAATCTTTAAAAAATCCATGTTTAAATGTCCTTAAGTCCTTTAGAAAAATTCTTTAAAAAATCCACGTTTTATGGTCCTTAAGTCCTTTAGAAGAATTCTTTAAAAAATCCACGTTTGGTCCTTTAGAAAAATTCTTAAAAAATCCACGTTTGGTCCTTTAGAAAAATTCTTAAAAAATCCACGTTTGGCCCTTTAGAAAAATTCTTTAAAAAATCCACGTTTATAGGTTCTTCGGAAAAATTCTTTAAAAAATCCACGTTTATAGGTTCTTCGGAAAAATTCTTTAAAAAATCCACGTTTATAGGTTCTTCGGAAAAATTCTTTAAAAAATCCACGTTTATAGGTTCTTCGGAAAAATTCTTTAAAAAATCCACGTTTATAGGTTCTTCGGAAAAATTCTTTAAAAAATCCACGTTTATAGGTCCTTAAGTCCTTTAGAAAAATTCTTTAAAAAACCAAAATTATTGGCCCTTAAGTCCTTTAAAAAAATTCATTAAAAAATCCACGTTTATTTGTCCTTAAGTCCTTTAGAAAAATTCTTTAAAAAATCCACGTTTCTTTGTCGTTAAGTCCTTTGGAAAATTTCTTTAAAAAATCCAGGTTTATTGGGCCTTCAGTCCTTTAGAAAAATTCTTTAAAAAAGTCCACGTTTATTGGTCCTTAAGTCCTTTGGAAAAATATTTAAAAAATCCAGGTTTTGTGGTCCTTAAGTCCTTTGGAAAAATTCTTTAAAAAAAACACGTTTATTTGTTCTTAAGTCCTTTAGAAAAATTCTTTAAAAAATCCACGTTTATTGGGCCTTAAGTCCTTTAGAAATTTTTTTTTAAAAATCCACGTTTATTGGTCCTTAAGTCCTTTAGAAAAATTCTTTAAAAAATCCACGTTTATTTGTCCTTAAGTCCTTTAGAAAAATTCTTTAAAAAATCCACGTTTTTAAGTACTTTAGTCCTTTATAAATATTCTTTAAAAAATCCACGTTTATTTGTCCTTAAGTCCTTTGGAAAAATTCTTTAAAAAACCCACGTTTATAGATCCTTAAGTTCTTTGGAAAAATTCTTTAAAAAATCCACGTTTATTTGTCCTTAAGTCCTTTGGAAAAATTCTTTAAAAAACCCACGTTTATAGATCCTTAATTTCTTTGGAAAAATTCTTTAAAAAATCCACGTTTATAAGTCCTTAAGTCCTCTGGAAAAATTATTTAAAAAATCCACGTTTATAGGTCCTTATGTCCTTTAGAAAAATTCTTTAAAAAAGTCCTTTAGAAAAATTCTATAAAAAATCCACGTTTATTAGTCCTAAAGTCCTTTAAAAAAATTCTTTAAAAAATCCACATTTATAGGTCCTTAAGTCCTTTAGAAAAATTCTTTAAAAAATCCTCGTTTCTTTGTCCTTAAGTCCTTTGGAAAAATTCTTTAAAAAATCCTCGTTTCTTTGTCCTTAAGTCCTTTGGAAAAATTCTTTGAAAAATCTACGCCTATAGGTCCTTAAGTCCTTTAGAAAAATTCTCTAAAAAATCTACGTTTACAGGTCCTTAAGTCCTTTAGAAAAATTCTTTAAAAAATCCACGTTTCTTTGTCCTTAAGTCCTTTAGAAAAATTCTTTAAAAAATCCACGTTTCTTTGTCCTTAAGTCCTTTAGAAAAATTCTTTAAAAAATCCACGTTTATAGATCTTCTGGTCCTTTAAAAAAAAAATCTTTAAAAAATCCACGTTTATAGATCTTCTGGTCCTTTAAAAAAATTCGTTAAAAAATCCTCGTTTAAAAGTCCTTAAGTCCTTTAGAAAAATTCTTTAAAAAATCAATGTTTGTAGGACCTTATGTCCTTTGGAAAATTTCCTTTGCAAAAATCCAGATTTTTTTGTCCTCAAGTCCTTTGGAAAAATTCTTTAAAATTCCTTTATAAAAATTCTTTAAAAAATCAATGTTTGTAGGACCTTATGTCCTTTGGAAAATTTCCTTTGCAAAAATCCAGATTTTTTTGTCCTCAAGTCCTTTGGAAAAATTCTTTAAAATTCCTTTATAAAAATTCTTTAAAAAATCCACGTTTATAGGTCCTTAAGCCCTTTAGAAAAATTAGCATTCTTTTGAAACTTACTTGCTATAAATTTTGTTTAAATATAGTTTTCACATTTCTCACTTTCAAACCTGACCTCTAAATATATGCAAAAGACCCCCACCACACTCGAGTTCCCCTTTGGGTGGGGAGCTCGGGCGTATACTGTCTAATAAATTATTATTAACATCACGTATACGCTTCGCTGTCTCTTCGCAATGTCACAACAAATTTGTGCCGTTTTTCTAGTTGCGAATTTGTGAACCTTTGCCCCCGCAGCCCCCTTGTTTTTCTGAGCCATTGCAACTCTTTCATTAGTTTTATTATTATCTAAGGCAAAAAGTTTTTTTTTTTTTTTGTGTAGCGTTTTATGCTCCAATTGCCACAACATGTTTGGCGTTGGGAGCAAGAAATGTTGATAGTTCGAGAAAGAACAACAAACATGCCAAAACTAAACACAGAGGCAGAATCAGCCTCAAATCCTCCCTCTGCCCATGGAACTAGCTGCAGTGCATTTAAATGCCATGTCGTTGCTGTTATTGTTGGGGGTTTTTTATATAAACTGTGGGCGTTTCAACAGCACAGCACAGCACAGCTCTTGCATCTCTGGCTGCCATTGCCCTGGGGGCGGTTGGTAACACTCGGTTGGGTCTGGGGTTCTTTTATTTGAAGTGCCTTTGTTGTGAATTTAACACATCACCGCATTTCGAGTAAACACCGAAATCATTGTGTCGAAGTGGATGAGGTTAGGGAGAATGAGTGCATTGTTTGAAGTGCAACACGAACAACAACAGCAACAGAATCAAGAACAACATTTATGTCCTTGACATAAACATCGAGGCGATAACTGGCATTTAAGTGAGCACAAGAAATGGCAGAGGGTAATATCGATTTTTGTTTTTTTTTTTTTTAACAAAACTGAAAAAATTTTTTAAAGGACTAAAAGGACTTCGAATGTTTATTTTTTAAAGAAATTTTCCAGAGGACCTAAGGACAAATAAACGTGGATTTTTTAAAGATTTTTTCCAAAGGACTTAAGGACAAATAAACGTGAATTTTTTTAAAGAATTTTTCTAAGGGACTTAAGGAACACCAAACGTGGATTTTTAAAGAATTTTTCTAAAGGACTTAAGGACCAAAAAACGTGGATTTTTTAAAGAATTTTTTCTAAAGGACTTAAGGACAAAGAAACGTGGATTTTTTAAAGAATTTTTCTAAAGGACTTAAGGACCATAAAACGTGGTTTTTTAAGGAATTTTTCTAAAGGACTTAAGGACCATAAAACGTGGATTTTTTAAGGAATTTTTGTAAAGGACTTAAGGAACACCAAACGTGAATTTTTTTAAAGAATTTTTCTAAGGGACTTAAGGAACACCAAACGTGGATTTGTTAAGGAATTTTTCTAAAGGCCTTAGGACCAACAAACGTGGATTTTTTAAAGAATTTTTCTAAAGGACTTGAGGACCATAAAACGAGGATTTTTTAAAGAATTTTTCTAAAGGACTTAAGGACAAAGAAACGTGGATTTTTTAAAGAATTTTTCTAAAGGACTTAAGGGTCATAAAACGTGGATTTTTTAAAGAATTTTTCTAAAGGACTTAAGGACAAATAAACTTTGATTTTTTAAAGAATTTTTTTAAAGGACTTAAGGACAAAGAAACGTGGATTTTTTAAAGAATTTTTGGAAAGGACTTAAGGCCCAATAAACGTGGATTTTTTAAAGAATTTTTCTAAAGGACAAAGAATTGTGGATTTTTTAAAGAAATTTTCTAAAGGACTTAAGGACAAAGAAACGTGGATTTTTTAAATAATTTTTCTAAAGGACTTAAGGCCCAATAAACGTGGATTTTTTAAAGAATTTTTCTAAAGGGCTTAAGGACAAAGGAACGTGGATTTTTTAAAGAATTTTTCTAAAGGACTTAAGGACAAAGAAATATGGATTTTTTAAAGAATTTTTCTAAAGGACTTAAGGACAAAGAAACGTGGATTTTTTAAAGAATTTTTCTAAAGGACCTAAGGACTAAAAAATTTGGGATTTTTTAAAGAATTTTTCTAAAGGACTTAAGGACAAAGAAACGTGGATTTTTTAAAGAATTTTTCTAAAGGACTTAAGGACAAAGAAACGTGGATTTTTTAAAGAATTTTTCTAAAGGACTTAAGGACAAAGAGACGTGGATTTTTTAAAGAATTTTTCTAAAGGACTTAAGGACAAAGAATTGTGGATTTTTTAAATATTTTTTCTAAAGGACTTAAGGACAAAGAATTGTGGATTTTTTTAAGATTTTTTCTAAAGGACTTAAGGACAAAGAAACGTGGATTTTTTAAAGAATTTTTCTAAAGGACTTTAAGATCAATAAACGTGGATTTTTTAAAGAATTTTTCTAAAGGACTTTAAGATCAATAAACGTGGATTTTTTAAAGAATTTTTCTAAAGGACTTAAGGACAAAGAAACGTGGATTTTTTAAAGAATTTTTCTAAAGGATTTAAGGACAAAGAAACTTGGAGTTTTTAAAGAATTTTTGGAAAGGACTTAAGGCCCAATAAACGTGGATTTTTTTAAAGAATTTTTCTAAAGGACTTAAGGCCCAATAAACGTGGATTTTTTAAAGAATTTTTCTAAAGGACTTAAGGACAAATAAACTTTGATTTTTTAAAGAATTTTTTTAAAGGACTTAAGGACAAAGAAACGTGGATTTTTTAAAGAATTTTTGGAAAGGACTTAAGGCCCAATAAACGTGGATTTTTTAAAGAATTTTTCTAAAGGACAAAGAATTGTGGATTTTTTAAAGAAATTTTCTAAAGGACTTAAGGACAAAGAAACGTGGATTTTTTAAATAATTTTTCTAAAGGACTTAAGGCCCAATAAACGTGGATTTTTTAAAGAATTTTTCTAAAGGGCTTAAGGACAAAGGAACGTGGATTTTTTAAAGAATTTTTCTAAAGGACTTAAGGACAAAGAAATATGGATTTTTTAAAGAATTTTTCTAAAGGACTTAAGGACAAAGAAACGTGGATTTTTTAAAGAATTTTTCTAAAGGACCTAAGGACTAAAAAATTTGGGATTTTTTAAAGAATTTTTCTAAAGGACTTAAGGACAAAGAAACGTGGATTTTTTAAAGAATTTTTCTAAAGGACTTAAGGACAAAGAAACGTGGATTTTTTAAAGAATTTTTCTAAAGGACTTAAGGACAAAGAGACGTGGATTTTTTAAAGAATTTTTCTAAAGGACTTAAGGACAAAGAATTGTGGATTTTTTAAATATTTTTTCTAAAGGACTTAAGGACAAAGAATTGTGGATTTTTTTAAGATTTTTTCTAAAGGACTTAAGGACAAAGAAACGTGGATTTTTTAAAGAATTTTTCTAAAGGACTTTAAGATCAATAAACGTGGATTTTTTAAAGAATTTTTCTAAAGGACTTTAAGATCAATAAACGTGGATTTTTTAAAGAATTTTTCTAAAGGACTTAAGGACAAAGAAACGTGGATTTTTTAAAGAATTTTTCTAAAGGATTTAAGGACAAAGAAACTTGGAGTTTTTAAAGAATTTTTGGAAAGGACTTAAGGCCCAATAAACGTGGATTTTTTTAAAGAATTTTTCTAAAGGACTTAAGGCCCAATAAACGTGGATTTTTTAAAGAATTTTTCTAAAGGACTTAAGGCCCAATAAACGTGGATTTTTTAAAGAATTTTTCTAAAGGACAAAGAATTGTTGATTTTTTAAAGAAATTTTCTAAAGGATTTAAGGACAAAGAAACTTGGAGTTTTTAAAGAATTTTTGGAAAGGACTTAAGGCCCAATAAATGTGGATTTTTTAAAGCATTTTTCTAAAGGACTTAAGGACCAACAAACGTGGATTTTTTAAAGAATTTTTCTAAAGGACTTAAGGACATAGAAACATGGATTTTTTAAAGAATTTTTCTAAAGGACTTAAGGACCATAAAATGTGGATTTTTTAAAGCATTTTTCTAAAGGACTTAAGGACCAATAAACGTGGATTTTTTAAAGAATTTTTCTAAAGGACTTAAGGACCAACAAACGTGGATTTTTTAAAGAATTTTTCTAAAGGACTTAAGGACTAATAATTTTGTATTTTTTAAAGAATTTTTCTAAAGGACTTAAGGACGAAGAAACGTGGATTTTTTAAAGAATTTTTCTAAAGGACTTAAGGACTAATAATTTTGTATTTTTTAAAGAATTTTTCTAAAGGACTTAAGGACGAAGAAACGTGGATTTTTTAAAGAATTTTTCTAAAGGACTTAAGGATTAATTTATTTTTATTATTTTCTTTTGCGTAGAAAAAATCCCTTCATTCCTGCACTTGACATTTCATTGCGAATTTTGCTTTGCGAGGAGCACAAAAAGGATGTTGGGTACCTTTGCAGGAGAATAGAATAATGCCGCAATACTCGTTGTCTTGTAAAAGTTTAATGGTTTCCTTAACGACAGCAACAACAACAACCATAACAAAAAGGAAAACAACAACAAAAAGGACAACGACCAATGAAATGTTGCTGTTGCTGATGTTCCTCCCACGTTTACTTTATTACAATGCAATTCCCGGGTAAAACTTTGGCTGGTTGTTGTTGTTATTGTAAATGTTATAAACCACCGCTGATGTTGATGTCAGGAGCAATGTTATAAAGGATCCTTTTTTTCCCCTTTTATTCTTGATGGACAAAGAATGAAAAACTGAATATGGCTTGGCAACATGCAAAGGACTGACATAAGTGAATAACTTGCTGCGTTTTTGATGTTGCTGAAGGAATGACGGATAGTATAGGGGCTGTGTGAGTGTGTGTGTGTGGTCTTTTGTTCCTAATGTTAGTGTTTCCGTGCACTGGAGTGACATTAAAACCGGAAATGTTACAAGCATTTTCTCTTTGGCATATCAAACGCACGCTCTCTACCCCATCATCAGCGCCAGTTGTGGCTGAAGTATTCACCACCACGAGCACCACCTCGGAAGGATGCAAGACACAGATCCGGAAGTTATCGCAACAACTTGTCTTGTCAGGCAAATCCATTTCTTGCTGCAAAACTTCTGTTCCGAATATGATGTCGGCAACATATGCCTGCTACCCGCTTTCTTTTGTTGTTATTGCTATTGTTTTTGTTGCCTACAAAGCATATACAGCCATGACAATAACAACAGCGGCATGGAACATGGAAAAGAGCAAAGAAGTCGCCACAAAGTGGCAAAGAAACAAAAGTGACTTTTGTTGGAAAACTTGAGGAATTTTCTTTTGAATAATTAACGTCACGAACGGGCGGAGGGAGGAGGGAAGAGTAGATAAAAAGGTCCTCAAGGGTTTGTTATTTTAGATATTGCACACGAAAAAAAAAAAAAAATTGAGAAAGATGAGGGTACATTGATGATCCATTTTAGAGCGGTTTTAGCAATAGTTCTACATTTGTAGAAAATAAAACACGTTTTTCAAAAAACCGAAATTGATGATATTTTTCTATGGTACATAGTAAATATACAAATTTCCTTTGTTCAGAGACTCACACTGAAATGTGATCTAGAATATTTCTTCCCTTGACACTTTCTCCAAAAAACGAAGATTTATGGGAGATTTTGACTTGGAGCTGAAAGAGCTTACATTGAACAGTAAAAAACGTACACATTTTTTTCACTTGTAGTACATACATTTCGAACCTAATTTTCTTAAAAACTATTGAACCTAGATGTATTGTTTATTCTGAGATCGATAGTGAAATTTAGTGTAGAATATTTCTTCTCTTGACAATTTCAGGCTAAAACAAAATTTTATGTTACTTTTATGCCTCAACTCGAAAAATGGCAGAGGAAAAAAATGATCAAAAATTTTGGAAAATTTTTCGATTTTTTTTCGCAATATTGATGAAAATATTTTCTTGATAAATATTAGGAATAGAGATTTTTTTCCTGTGGAGACTTATAGGGAAATTTGATAAGGAATAATTCTTCCTTTCACGTCTTCCCCAAAAAATCACGTAGTAAGGCGGATTTTGAACAGTAAAAAACGTCAACACATGATTTTCACTTGTAATTTATAAATTTCGAATGTAATTTTCTTAATACCTATTGAACTTAGAAAGAAAGTTTATTCTGAAATCGATAGTGAAATTTGGTATAAAATATTTCGTTCTTTTACTGTTTTGGGCTAAAATCAAATTTTGTGTTACTTTGTGGCGTCAGAACCAAAAATGACAGAGGAAAAATTGATCAAAAAATTTTGGAAAATTTGTCGATTTTTTTTCGCAATATTGATGAAAATATTTTCTTGATAAATATTTGGAATAGAATATTCCTTCCCGAGGGGACTTATAGTGAAATCTGATGAGGAATAATTCTTCCTTTGACATTTTTCCCAAAAAATTAGGAAATAAGGGAGATCTTGACTTCGAATCGAAACGTGTTATATCGGCAGTAAAAAACGTCAACACATGATTTTCACTTGTAATTTATTAATTTCGAATGTAATTTTTCTTGAAACCTATTGAACGTAGATCTATAGTTTATTCTGAAATCGATAGTGAAATTTGGTGTAGAATAATCCTTCTTTTAACAATTTCTATCTAAAATCAAATTTTGTGTTACTTTTATGCCTCAACTCGAAAAATGGCTAGGGAAAAATTGATCCATATTTTGTTTTTTGGGCAACATTGAGACAAGTAATTTTTTTTTTTAGTTAATAATGATAATCGAGATATATTTCTCGTGGAGACTTATAGTGAAATTTGATGAGGAATAATTCCTCCCTTAACATTTTCCCAAAAAAGTGAGTATTAAGGGTGATTTTGACTTTCAATGGAAACACATTAAATTATCAGTAAAAACGTCAACACAATATTTTCACTTGTAATATATAAATTTCGAATGTAATTTTCTTGAAACCTATTAAAAACTGATATAGAGTATATTCTGAAATCGACAGTGAAATTTTGTGTAGCATATTTCTTCTATTAACAATTTCGGGCTTAAACGAAGTTTTGTGTTACTTTCATGCCTCAACTCGAAAAATGGCGGAGTAGAAAACTGATCAAAAAATTTTTCGTTTTTTCGCAAAATTGATACAATAATTTTCTTGACAAATATTAGGAATAGAGATTTTTTCCTGTGGAGACTTATATTGAAATCTGATGAGGAATAATTCTTTCTTTCACATCTTCACCAAAAAAAAAACGTAGTAAGGCGGATTTTGACTTAGAATGAAAAGGTTTTAAATTAACAGTAAAAAACGTCAACACATGATTTTCACTTGTAATTTATAAATTTCGAATGTAATTTTCTTAATACCTATTGAACTTAGAAAGAAAGTTTATTCTGAAATCGATAGTGAAATTTGGTATAGAATATTTCGTTCTTTTACTGTTTTGGGCTAAAATCAAATTTTGTGTTACTTTGTGGCGTCAGAACCAAAAATGACAGAGGAAAAATTGATTAAAAAATTAAAAACTATTTTCTGTTTTTTTTTTTTTTTTTTTTTTTGCAACATTGATACCTGTATTTTCTTGATAAATAATGATAGCCGACTTTTTTTTGTGAAGAATTATGGTGAAATTTGATGTAGAATAATTGCTCCTTTGACATCTTCCCCAAAAAATTAAGTATTAGGTGAGATTTTGACTTCGAATGGAAACGTGTTAAATTAAACGTTAAAAACGTCAACATTTGATTTTCACTTGTAATTTATAAATTTCGATTGTAATTTTCTTGAAACCTATTGAACTTAGATCTACAGTTTATTCTGAAATAGAAAGTGACATTTTGTGTAGAATATTCCTTCTTTTAACATTTTCTATCTAAAATCAAATTTTACGTCACTTTCAAGCCTCAACTCGAGAAATGGCAAGGGAAAAATTGATTGAAAAAAATTTTGGAAAAATGTTCGTTTTTTTCGCAAAATTTATGCCTATATTTTCTTAATAAATAATGATAATTCAGATTACTTTCCCGTGGAGAGTTATAATGAAATTTGATGGAGAATAATTTCTCCTTTGACATCTTCCCCAAAAAACTAGGAAATAAGGGAGATTTTGACTTCGAATCGAAACGTATTATATCAGGAGCAAAACACGTCAAAACAAAATTTTCGCTTTTAATTTATACATTTCGAATGTAATTTCCTTAAAAACCATTAAACCTAAAAATATAGTTTATTCCAAGATCGATGGTGAAATTTTGTGTAAAATATTTCTTCCTGTAACACTTTATGCCTCAAAGGAAATTTTACGTTACTGTCATGGCTCAACTCGAAAAATTACAAAGGAAAAATTGATAAAAAAAAATTTTGGGAATATTTTCTGTTGTTTTTTTTTTTTTTTTGGGCAACATTGGGACAAGTAATTTTTTAGTAAATAATGATAACAGAGTTTAATTTCCCGAGAAGACTTATAGTGAAATTTGATAAGGAATAATTTTTTCTTTGACAACTTTCCCAAAAAATTAAGTAGTAAGGGAGATTTTGACATCAACATATTATTTTCACTTGTAATTTATAAATTTCGAATATAATTTTCTTAAACCCTATTGAACCTAGATATATAGTTTATTCCGAGATCGATAGTGAAATTTTGTGTAGAATATTTCTTCTTTTAACATTTTCTGTCTAAAATCAAATTTTACGTAACTTTCATGGCTCAACTCGAAAAATTACAGAGGAAAAATTGATAAAAAAAAAATTTGGAAATTTTTTTTCGATTTTTTTTGCCAAAATTGATGCAAATATTTTCTTGATAAATATTAGGAATAGAGATTTCTTTCCTGTGGAGACTTTTAGTGAAATTTGATGAAGAATTATTTTTCCTTTCATATATTCCCCAAAAAATGACGTAGAAAGGCGGATTTTGACTTAGAATGGAAACGTGTTATATTAGCAGTAAAAAACATCAACATATTATTTTCACTTGTAATATATAAATTTCGAATTTAAATTTCTTGAAAACGATTAAATTTAGATATATAGTTGATTCCGAGATCGATAGTGAAATTTGATGTAGAATATTCCTTCCTTTGAAATTTTTTGGCTAAAATGAAGTTTTATGCCTTTTTCATGCCTCAACTCGAAAAATGGCGGAGGAAAAAATTGATCAAAAAAATGTGGAAATATTTTCGATTTTTTTGGCAACATTGATGCCTGTATTTTCTTAATAAATAATTATAATCGAGATTTCTTTCCCATGGATACTTATAGTGAAATTTGAGGAAGAATATTTCTTCCTTTGACTTCTTCCCCAAAAAATGACGTAGTAAGGGAGATTTTGGCTTCGAATGGAAACACGTTAAATTATTTGTAAAAACGTCAACATATTATTTTATAAATTTCTAATGTCATTTTATGAAAACCTATTGAACTTAGAAATACAGTTTATTCGGAGATCCATAGTGAAATTTGGTGTAGAATATATCTTCTTTTAACAATTTGTCTCTAAAATCAAATTTAACATTACTTGAATGCCTCAACTCGAAAAATGGCGGAAGAAAAAAATGATCAAAAAATTTTGGAAATGTTTTCGATTTTTTTCTGGCAATATTCAGACCAGTACTTTCTTAGCAAATAATGATAATCGAGATTCTTTCTCGTGGAGACTTATAGGGACATTTGATATAGAATAATTCCTCCTTTGACATCTTCCCCAAAAAATTAAATATTAAGGGTGATTTTGACTTCCAATGGAAACACATTAAATTATCAGTAAAAACGTTAACACATAAGTTTCACTTGTAATATATAAATTTCGAGTGTTATTTTCTAGAAACCTATTGAACTTAGAAATATAGTTTATTCTGAAATCGATAGTTAAATTTGGTATAGAATATTTCTTCTTTTGACAAATTGGGGCTAAAACGAAATTTTGTGTTACTTTTATGCCTCAACCCGAAAAATGGCGGAGGAAAAAAATGATCAAAAAATTTAAAAATATTTTGATTTTTTTTTGGCTACATTGATTTTTATAACTTCTTGATAACTAATGATAATTCAGATTACTCTCCCGTGGAGACTTATAATGAAATTTGATGAGGAATAATTCTTCCTTTGACATTTTTCCCAAAAAATTAGGAAATAAGGGAGATTTTGACTTCGAATCGAAACGTGTTATATCGGCAGTAAAAAACGTCAACACATGATTTTCACTTGTAATTTATAAATTTCGAATATAATTTTCTTGAAAGCTATTGCACTTAGAAATATACTTTATTCTGAAATCGATAGTGAAATTTTGTGTAAAATATTTCTTCCTTTAATACTATGTGCCTTAAAAAAAAATTTTAAGGTACTTTCATGCCTAAACTCAAAAAATGGCAGTAGAAAAATATATCAAAAAATTAAGAAATATTTTCGGTATTTTTTGGCAACACTGGTACTTGTATTTTCTTGGTATATAATAGAAACGAAGATTCCTTTCCCGTGGAGACTTATAGTGAAATTCGATGAGGAATAATTCCTCCTTTGACATCTTTCCCAAAAAAATTAGGAAATAAGGAAGATTTTGACTTAGAATTGAAACGTGTTAAATTAACAGAGGAAAACGTACACACAATTTGCACTTGTAATATATATATATACATTTCGAATGTTATTTCCTTAAAAACTGTTAAACCTAGATATATAGTTTATTCTGAGATCGGTAGTGAAATTTTGTGGAGAATATTTCTTCTTTTAACGTTTTCTGTCTGAAATCAAATTTTATGTTACTTTCATACCCCAAACCGAAAAATGGCGGAGGAAAAAACTGATCAAATAATTTAAAAAATATTTTCGATTTTTTTCTTAGCAACATTGAGACAAGTATTTTTTTATATTAAACAATGACAATAGAGATTTATTTTCCGAGAATACTTATAGTAAAATTTGATAAGAAACAATTTTCTCTTTGACAACTTTTCCAAAAAGTTAAGTAGTAAGGGAGATTTTGACTTCGAGTGAAAACACGTTAAATTATCATAAAAAACGTCAACACATTATTTTTACTTGTAATTTATAAATTTCTAATGTAATTTTCTTAAAAACTATCAAACCTAGATATATGGTTTATTCTGAGATCGATAGTGAAATTTGGAGTAGAATATTTATTCTTTTGGGTAATTCGGGGAAAAACGATATTTTGTGTTACTTTCATGCCTCAACTCGAAAAATGGCGGAGGAAAAAACTGATGAAAAAATTTAAAAATATTTTGATTTTTTTGGCTACATTGATGCCTCTATTTTCTTAATAAATAATGATACTAGAGATTTCCTTCCTGAAAAGACTTATACTGAAATTTGAGGAAGAATAATTCTTCCTTTGACTTCTTCCCCAAAAAATGAAGTAGTAATGGAGATTTTGACTTCGAATGGAAACGTGTCATTTTAACAGTAAAAATGTCTAAACAAAATGTTCACTTGTAATTTCGGATGTAATTTTCTTAAAACCTAATGAACTTAGATCTACAGTTTATCCCGAGATCGATAGTGAAATTTTGTGTAAAATATTTCTATTCTTGAGAGTTTTTGTCTAAAATCAAATTTTAAGTTACTTTCATGCCTCAACTCGAAAAATGACAGAGGAAAAATTGATCAAAAATTTTTTGAAATATTTTCGAGTTTTTTTTTTTTTGCTATATTGAGACCTGTACATTTTTAGTAAATAATGATAATCGAGATTTCTTTCTCGTGGAGACTTATAGTGAAATTTGATGTAGAATAATAATGTGGTAGTAACGGAGATTTTGACTTCGATTGGAAACGTGTTGAAATAAGAGTGAAAAACATAAACACATAATTTTCACTTGTAATATATTATGTTCGAATGTAATTTTCTTAAAAACTATTAAACCTAGATATATAGTTTATTCCGAGATCGATAGTGAAATTTGGTGTAGTATATTTCTTCTTTTAATACTTTCTATCTAAAATCAAATTTTATGTTACTTTTATGCCTCAACTCGAAAAATGGCAAGGGAAAAATTAATCAAAAAAATTGGGAAATATTTTTTTTTTGCAATATTATTGCCAGTATTTTCTTGATATAGGATGGATATAGAGATTTCCTTTCTGTGGTGACTTATAGTTAAATTTTCTGTAGAATATTTTTGTCTTTGAAGTTATTCTGCTAAAACAATGCTTTATTGGAGATTTTTCCATAAACTCATATAGAGTACGGCTTTAACCCAAAAATGTCCTTTTAATATATATGAATTTCTGGCGTTGAGATAAGATTTAGGCTTTTGATGTCTTCTAGGACCTATAGTAGAATTTCATGGCAAATAATTTTGTGGAATATTTTGTCAGGCTACGATCCCGTTCAAAGGGTATTTTCAGCCATATTTTGAAAAAAGTACCAAAAAGACCCCTCTGATGACTCGCATGAGGGTTAAAATATTCAGCCGAAATAATCCTCGTATTGTTAGCTGAAATAGTGCCAAAGATACTATAGACCTAAAATGCAAGGATTCCAAGGAATCTTCAATCGAAAAGTTCAAAAAATATAAAAGAGGGGCGAATTTGCCCCTCCTTCATTTTTGTTGCCTTGCAATGTAAACTTTCAAAACGCTGATACACGTGGCTTCTATTTTTTAGCTCTATTTTCATCATCTGCTAAATATTTTCTGTAGTTGTTTAGAAAAAATAATTTTGTCGCTCTGTGTAAATTTTTTGAAAAGAACTGCCCAGCTAAGCTCTTCCCCAGCCTCTTTCCATTGCATATCGCAATGTCCCTTCGAATACCTCTCAACAATATGTACATACATACATACATAACTTAATGTGTCACTGTCTGACAATGATGTTGCTGACAACAAAAAGAACAACAACAACAATTGTTGATGATGGCGAAAACTTTACAACTGGCAACTCTGAAGTTTAGTTATTTTCCGCAGGACAACAAAACAAATTCAAAGCTGCAGGCCTGAGATGCAGATAACCAACGTTCGCCGGGAAATGAACAAGGAATGTAATTGTGTTGATGATGGATATGAGGAGAGAGTGTTTGAGAGAGAGGTAAAGAGAGAGAGGGAGGGGGGGAGAGAGAGAGAGAGAGAGAGTGATAGGGATAGCATCTCTACTGCCTGAATTTGATGATGGTTTTAACGATGACAATTTCTCGAAATTGCAACAATTGAAACTCTTTGCAGTTTTCAGTGCTGGCAGCCATAAACTCCACAGGACTGCAGGAAGAAATTTTATGGAGCAACAACAACATTAATGTGACCCCTCATAAACAAGTGGAACTTCTCTTGGCGGAAAACTTTTTATGTCACCGGGGAAAATATTTTGGAAAAATTAACAAAAACACTAACAAAGTTTATGGGAAATAAACCGGTAGGGAAATAAACGCAACATAGGGGTCATGTTTTTTCTATAGAAAAAAATTCGCAGACCCTAGGGGTCAAGTTTTTTCTGTAGAAAAAAATTCACGGACCCCAGGGGTCAAGTTTTTTCTATAGAAAAAAATTCACGGACCCCAGGGGTCAAGTTTTTTCTATAGAAAAAAATTCACGGACCCCAGGGGTCAAGTTTTTTCTATAGAAAAAAATTCACGGACCCCAGGGGTCAAGTTTTTTCTATAGAAAAAAATTCACGGACCCCAGGGGTCAAGTTTTTTCTATAGAAAAAATTCACGGACCCCAGGGGTCAAGTTTTTTTCTATAGAAAAAATTCACGGACCCCAGGGGTCAAGTTTTTTCTATAGAAAAAAATTCACGGACCCCAGGGGTCAAGTTTTTTCTATAGAAAAAAATTCACAGACCCCAGGGGTCAAGTTTTTTCTATAGAAAAAAAATTCACAGACCCCAGGGGTCAAGTTTTTTCTATAGAAAAAAATTCACGGACCCCTAGGGGTCAAGTTTTTTCTACAGGGGTCAAGTTTTTTCTATAGAAAAAAATTCACGGACAACAGGGGTCAAGTTTTTTCTATAGAAAAAAAATTCACAGACCCCAGGGGGTCAAGTTTTTTCTATAGAAAAAAATTCACAGACCCCCCAGGGGTCAAGTTTTTTCTATAGAAAAAAATTCACAGACCCCCCAGGGGTCAAGTTTTTTCTATAGAAAAAAAATTCACAGACCCCAGGGGTCAAGTTTTTTCTATAGAAAAAAAATTCACAGACCCAAGGGGTCAAGTTTTTTCTATAGAAAAAAATTCACAGACCCCAGGGGGTCAAGTTTTTTCTATAGAAAAAAAATTCACAGACCCCAGGGGGTCAAGTTTTTTCTATAGAAAAAAATTCACAGACCCCAGGGGGTCAAGTTTTTTCTATAGAAAAAAATTCACAGACCCCAGAGGGTCAAGTTTTTTCTATAGAAAAAAATTCACAGACCCCAGGGGGTCAAGTTTTTTCTATAGAAAAAAATTCACAGACCCCAGGGGGTCAAGTTTTTTCTATAGAAAAAAATTCACAGACCCCAGGGGGTCAAGTTTTTTCTATAGAAAAAAATTCACAGACCCCAGGGGGTCAAGTTTTTTCTATAGAAAAAAATTCACAGACCCCAGGGGGTCAAGTTTTTTCTATAGAAAAAAATTCACAGACCCCAGGGGGTCAAGTTTTTTCTATAGAAAAAAATTCACAGACCCCAGGGGGTAAAGTTTTTCTATAGAAAAAATTCACAGACCCCAGGGGGTCAAGTTTTTTCTATAGAAAAAAAATTCACAGACCCCAGGGGGTCAAGTTTTTTCTATAGAAAAAAATTCACAGACCCCAGGGGGTCAAGTTTTTTCTATAGAAAAAAATTCACAGACCCCAGGGGGTCAAGTTTTTTCTATAGAAAAAAATTCACAGACCCCAGGGGGTAAAGTTTTTTCTATAGAAAAAAATTCACAGACCCCAGGGGGTCAAGTTTTTTCTATAGAAAAAAAATTCACAGACCCCAGGGGGTCAAGTTTTTTCTATAGAAAAAAATTCACAGACCCCAGGGGGTCAAGTTTTTTCTATAGAAAAAAATTCACAGACCCCAGGGGGTCAAGTTTTTTCTATAGAAAAAAATTCACAGACCCCAGGGGGTCAAGTTTTTTCTATAGAAAAAAATTCACAGACCCCAGGGGGTAAAGTTTTTTCTATAGAAAAAAATTCACAGACCCCAGGGGGTCAAGTTTTTTCTATAGAAAAAAAATTCACAGACCCCAGGGGGTCAAGTTTTTTCTATAGAAAAAAAATTCACAGACCCCAGGGGGTCAAGTTTTTTCTATAGAAAAAAATTCACAGACCCCAGGGGGTCAAGTTTTTTCTATAGAAAAAAATTCACAGACCCCCCAGGGGTCAAGTTTTTTCTATAGAAAAAAATTCACAGACCCCCCAGGGGTCAAGTTTTTTCTATAGAAAAAAATTCACAAACCCCCCAGGGGTCAAGTTTTTTCTATAGAAAAAAATTCACAGACCCCCCAGGGGTCAAGTTTTTCTATAGAAAATAATTCACAGACCCCCCAGGGGTCAAGTTTTTTCTATAGAAAAAAATTCACAGACCCCCCAGGGGTCAAGTTTTTTCTATAGAAAAAATTCACAGACCCCCCAGGGGTCAAGTTTTTTCTATAGAAAAAAATTCACAGACCCCCCAGGGGTCAAGTTTTTTCTATAGAAAAAAATTCACAGACCCCCCAGGGGTCAAGTTTTTTCTATAGAAAAAATTCACAGACCCCCCAGGGGTCAAGTTTTTTCTATAGAAAAAAATTCACAGACCCCCCAGGGGTCAAGTTTTTTCTATAGAAAAAAATTCACAGACCCCCCAGGGGTCAAGTTTTTTCTATAGAAAAAATTCACAGACCCCCCAGGGGTCAATTCACAGACCCCCCAGGGGTCAAGTTTTTTCTATAGAAAAAATTCACAGACCCCCCAGGGGTCAAGTTTTTTCTATAGAAAAAAATTCACAGACCCCCCAGGGGTCAAGTTTTTTCTATAGAAAAAAATTCACAGACCCCCCAGGGGTCAAGTTTTTTCTATAGAAAAAAATTCATCGACCCCCCCCTGTAGGGGGTCAAGTTTTTTCTATAGAAAAAAATTCATCGACCCCCCCCTGTAGGGGGTCAAGTTTTTTCTATAGAAAAAAATTCATCGACCCCCCCCTGTAGGGGGTCAAGTTTTTTCTATAGAAAAAAATTCATCGACCCCCCCCTGTAGGGGGTCAAGTTTTTTCTATAGAAAAAAATTCATCGACCCCCCCCTGTAGGGGGTCAAGTTTTTTCTATAGAAAAAAATTCATCGACCCCCCCCTGTAGGGGGTCAAGTTTTTTCTATAGAAAAAAATTTATCGACCCCCCCCTGTAGGGGGTCAAGTTTTTTCTATAGAAAAAAATTCATCGACCCCCCCTGTAGGGGGTCAAGTTTTTTCTATAGAAAAAAATTCATCGACCCCCCCTGTAGGGGGTCAAGTTTTTTCTATAGAAAAAAATTCATCGACCCCCCCTGTAGGGGGTCAAGTTTTTCTATAGAAAAAAATTCATCGACCCCCCCTGTAGGGGGTCAAGTTTTTTCTATAGAAAAAAATTCATCGACCCCCCCTGTAGGGGGTCAAGTTTTTTCTATAGAAAAAAATTCATCGACCCCCCTGTAGGGGGTCAAGTTTTTTCTATAGAAAAAAATTCATCGACCCCCCCTGTAGGGGGTCAAGTTTTTTCTATAGAAAAAAATTCATCGACCCCCCTGTAGGGGGTCAAGTTTTTTCTATAGAAAAAAATTCATCGACCTCCCCTGTAGGGGGTCAAGTTTTTTCTATAGAAAAAAATTCATCGACCTCCCCTGTAGGGGGTCAAGTTTTTTCTATAGAAAAAAATTCATCGACCTCCCCTGTAGGGGGTCAAGTTTTTTCTATAGAAAAAAATTCATCGACCTCCCCTGTAGGGGGTCAAGTTTTTTCTATAGAAAAAAATTCATCGACCCCCCCTGTAGGGGGTCAAGTTTTTTCTATAGAAAAAAATTCATCGACCCCCCCTGTAGGGGGTCAAGTTTTTTCTATAGAAAAAAATTCATCGACCCCCCCTGTAGGGGGTCAAGTTTTTTCTATAGAAAAAAATTCATCGACCCCCCCTGTAGGGGGTCAAGTTTTTTCTATAGAAAAAAATTCATCGACCCCCCCTGTAGGGGGTCAAGTTTTTTCTATAGAAAAAAATTCATCGACCCCCCCTGTAGGGGGTCAAGTTTTTTCTATAGAAAAAAATTCATCGACCCCCCCTGTAGGGGGTCAAGTTTTTTCTATAGAAAAAAATTCATCGACCCCCCCCTGTAGGGGGTCAAGTTTTTTCTATATAAAAATTGAAAACCATTTAAAACTTTAAATTTCCCCTCCAAGCTCTAAACTTATTTCGAAATTTAATTGTCCCACCCAATATTGCATAGCGTTGTGTTTTGCCTGCAACTAATTGCCGGCAATTTGTATTCATTTTCAGATAGCATTCCCAAATTAGTAACAGTTATGTCGACAACAAAGCCCGAGGACTAAAAGCGTTTTCATTTATTGCTTCAACATTTTGCCCATCTTTGTTGTTTGCATTCCTTCCATTAGAGAAGGAAAATCTTTGTCCCAGTTTCCAATGAAATCTGGTGTTGAAAATATGTTTTTTGCAACTTTTCTCTTTGTTCTTGTCTTAAGGCCTTAAGGATATCTCCGAAGAATGATTGCAATAAGAACTGAAACAGATTTTTCTCATCCAACAACTAAAAGACAATGACTTCATTTTCCATCCATTCGAATGCAACAAAGGATGAAGGAATGAAAGAAAAGAAAGCATTTGTAGGAAAAATGACAGACAGACGGACAGATATTTTCCAGCATTCGAAAACTGCAATAACAAGTTTTTTAATGACCATTGTCTAGGGGGTGATTATTACAGGAGATAATAGGCAAATCGAGACCCGTACACACAGACACACACAATGGCGAATGAATTTTTATGACAACGAAAATTTGTGAAAATATAAAAATGAGGAGAAGAGGGAAAGGAGAAACTTAAAGGATATCCAGGATTATAACGAAAATTCATAAAAAAATTGAAAATTGGAAGAGAAAAATATTTTCGACCAATTTTTTCCTACAGAAAAACAATTTCGACGAGTTTTTTCTGTATAGAAAAACTTTTTCGACCAGTTTTTCTCTATAAAAAATCACTTTCGACAAGTTTTTTTCTCTAGAGAAAAACACTTTCGACGAGTTTTTTTCTCTAGAGAAAAACACTTTCGACGAGTTTTTTTCTCTAGAAAAAAACACTTTCGACGAGTTTTTTTCTCTAGAGAAAAACACTTTCGACGAGTTTTTTTCTCTAGAGAAAAACACTTTCGACGAGTTTTTTTTCTATATAGAGAAAAACACTTTCGACGAGTTTTTTTCTGTATAGAGAAAAACACTTTCGACGAGTTTTTTTTCTATATAGAAAAAACACTTTCGACGAGGAAAAAAACTCTATATAGAAAAAAACTCGTCGAAAGTGGTTTTTCTATATAGAAAAAAACTCGTCGAACGTATTTTTCTATAGAAAAAAACTCGTCGAAAGTGTTTTTTTCCATAGAAACAAAACTCGTCGAAAGTGTTTTTCCCATAGAAAAAAATTCGTCGAAGATGTTTTTCCCATAGAAAAAAAAACTCGTCGAAAATGTTTTTCCCATAGAAAAAAACTCGTCGAAAGTGTTTTTTTCCATAGAAAAAAAAAACTCGTCGAAAGTGTTTTTTTTTCCATAGAAAAAAAAAACTCGTCGAAAGTGTTTTTTTTCCATAGAAAAAAAAAACTCGTCGAAAGTGTTTTTTTTTTTTCCATAGAAAAAAAAAAAAAACTCGTCGAAAGTGTTTTTTCTATAGAAAAAAAAAACTCGTCGAAAGTGGTTTTTCTATAGAAAAAAAACTCGTCGAAAGTGGTTTTTCTATAGAAAAAAAAAAAAACTCGTCGAAAGTGTTTTTTCCATAGAAAAAAAAAAAAAAAAAATGGTCGAAAGTGTTTTTTCCATAGAAAAAAAAAAAAAATGGTCGAAAGTGTTTTTTTTCCATAGAAAAAAAAAAAACTCGTCTAAAGTGTTTTTTTCCATAGAAAAAAAAAAAAAAACTCGTCGAAAGTGTTTTTTTCCATAGAAAAAAAAAAACTCGTCGAAAGTGTTTTTTCCATAGAAAAAAAAACTCGTCGAAAGTGTTTTTTTCCATAGAAAAAAAAAAAAACTCGTCGAAAGTGTTTTTTTCCATAGAAAAAAAAAAAACTCGTCGAAAGTGTTTTTTTCCATAGAAAAAAAAAACTCGTCGAAAGAGTTTTTTTTCCATAGAAAAAAAAAAACTCGTCGAAAGTGTTTTTTTCCATAGAAAAAAAAAAAAAAAAAACTCGTCGAAAGTGTTTTTTTCCATAGAAAAAAAAAAAAAAAAACTCGTCGAAAGTGTTTTTTTCCATAGAAAAAAAAAAAAACTTTTTCCATAAAAAAAAAAAAAAACTCGTCGAAAGTGTTTTTTCCATAGAAAAAAAAAAAAAAAACTCGTCGAAAGTGTTTTTTTCCATAGAAAAAAAAAAAACTCGTCGAAAGTGTTTTTTTCCATAGAAAAAAAAAAAAAAAAACTCGTCGAAAGTTTTTTTTCCATAGAAAAAAAAAAAAAAACTCGTCGAAAGTGTTTTTTTCCATAGAAAAAAAAAAAAAAAAAAACTCGTCGAAAGTTTTTTTTCCATAGAAAAAAAAAAAAAACTCGTCGAAAGTGTTTTTTTTCCATAGAAAAAAAAACTCGTCGAAAGTGTTTTTTTCCATAGAAGAAAATTCGTCGAAAATGTTTTTTTCCATAGAAAAAAAAATCGTCGAAAGTGTTTTTTTCCATAGAAAAAAAAAAAACTCGTCGAAAGTGTTTTTTTCCATAGAAAAAAAAAAAAAAAAAACTCGTCGAAAGTGTTTTTTTCCATAGAAAAAAAAAAAACTCGTCGAAAATGTTTTTTCCACAGAAAAAAAATTCGTCGAAAATGTTTTTTTCCACAGAAAAAAAATTCGTCGAAAATGTTTTTTTCCACAGAAAAAAAATTCGTCGAAAATGTTTTTTCCATAGAAAAAAAAAATCGTCGAAAAATATTTTCCAGATAAAAGTACTTTCGACGAGTGTTTTGCTATGGAAAAAAAATTTCGAGAGTTAATCCGCCCTTCAATTTTTTTCTCTACTTTTTTAATTTTAAATACTTTAAATTCTTGCCTGCCTCTTTTATCCACCCCCTTGACCATTTTCCGTAAAAACCTGGTCTCGAATACTTGAAAAAGTTTTTCGTGTTCTATCATTAACTGGAAATCTGTTTACGCTCCTCTTTTTCGCTGTTGTTTCCAAAAGGTGGTGACTTGTACTTTTGTTAGGTTCTTCCGTTTTGTTTGTTTTATTTCGATTTTCAGTATCCCCTACCCCCTTTCCCCTGCGACTTTGGGTCTCGTCTAGGATTCTTGGTTTTTGTGTCTGGCAAAACGTGTCGTCTGAGGTGATATTCTATCGCTGATTTTGTTTGAAAAGTTGCTGCAGCATTTGCCGGCGAACTCTTCTCTCTCTCTCTCTCTCTCCCCCCTTGAGGTTGAGACATTTGCGGTTTCTTTTGTCTGGCTGGCTGTTAGGTTGCCAGTCGGCAGTCTAGGGAGGCATTCCGCCAGGTCTGATGTTGTTTATTCTTTGATTAGATTTATTTGGTGGTTGCGACTTTTGTGGTGTTCTATGAGAACTCTTAGGGCGTGCGATAAAATTAGTTTCCACTTCAATGGCAACTTAAAGATTTGGGCGAAAGATTTGCCATTTTCGTCGTTGTTCCCACTCAGCTCCATGAGAAGTCAAATTGAATTTTTGCCAAGTTCTGTTTTTTTTTTTTTTTTTGAGAAGAATATCTGCATTTCAGATTTGTGTTGAAATTTCGCTAAAATAATTTTCGGGGAGTATAAACAAAATTTGCATTTTTCTTGAGTGAATATAGCGAGAGATGTGTGGAGATGTGGCACATATGTGTGGCATCCTTGTGATATATTGCGGCATAAATATTCGTCTTTGCCGGATGTTCGATGGGTTTTCGCTGCAGTACCATGGCTCTAAGAACGTGCAGGGAATATGTAAAATAATAAATATTTATGAAAATTTCCATTCACGTGGTCTGAAGTCAAGCCAAGAAAATTGAATAAAAATAAAATTGGCTGCGGGGAAAAACATTTGCAAATCATAAAAAAATTCAATTCTTTTTTTAAATTTTAAATTTCAAAAAAAAAAAAAAAATAAATAAAATAAAAAAATTAAAGTCCCATTTTTTCGAAAAATAAAAAAATAATAATAATAATAATAATAATAATAATAATAATAATAATAATAATAATAATAATAATAATAATAATAATAATAATAATAATAATAATAATAATAATAATAATAATAATAATAATAATAATAATAATAATAAATTAATAAATAAAATAAAAAATTAAGGTCCTATTTTTTTTGGAAAATGAAAAATTGAGAAATTCGAGCTCATTTTTTTTTCATTGAAAAAATTTTTTTTTACAAATTTTTTGTTGGAATTGGAAAAAAAAATTCCTTGACCCTAACAGGGTGAGATAAAAAGAAACTGCAACAAAGTCAAACGCCATAATTTTTATTTTTTTTTATATCCTCCACCATAGTATGGAGGGTATATTATCATTCATTTTTTTCCATGAAAAAAATTGTTCCTGACAATTTCAATTTGCAATAAATTTTGAAATTTAAAAAAAAAAATAAAAAATAAAATAAAAAAATTAAAGTCCCATTTTTTTAGAAAAATAAAAAATTGAGAAATTCGAGCTAATTTTTTTTCATGAAAAAAATTTTCCTGACAATTTTTTTTCTCTGGAAAAAATATTCCTTGACCCCAACAGGGGTCAATGTTTTTCTATAGAAAAATTTCCACCAAAAAACCCTCACCAACACAGGGTGAGATAAAAAGAAACTGCAACAAAGTCAAACGCCATAATTTTTCCATTTTTATAACCTCCACCATAGGAGGGTATATTAAGTCATTCCGTCTGTAACACCTCAAAATATATATTTTAGAACCCACAAAGTATCGATCGGCATACAATTCTATGTCGATCCGTCCGTCTCTTCGTCTGTGGAAATCACTCTAGCTTCCGAACGAAATGAATTAGGTTGATAAAATTTTACTCAAATGTGTATTATGTCCGCAGGACTTTTGGTATTGAAAATGGGCCACGTAGGTCCACGTTTTGGTATAGCCCCCATATAACCGTACCTCCCTCTTTTCGGTATTTTGATGATTTTAGCGACATTATTTGCCAGAATTATTTCAAATTTGGTATTTGGAGTTCGTAATGGGTACTACAGCCTATGATAGAAAATTGTCTGTGCAGGTCCACGTTTTGGTATAGCCTCCATATAACGGTACCTCCCGATATTCGGTATTTTGATGATTTTAGCGACATTATTTATCGGAATTCTTTCAAATTTAGTATTTGAAGTTCGTAATGGGTACTTCAGCCTAGGACAGAAAATTGTTTATGCAGGTTCACGTCTTCGTATAGCCCCCATACAATGGTACCTCCTGATATTCGGTATTTTGGTGATTTAAGCGACATTTTTCATCGGAAATGTTCGAAATTTGGTATTTGAAATTCGTAATAGCTACTACAGCCTAAGACAAAAAATTGTCTGTATAGGTCCACGCCTTCGTATAGCCCCCATATAGTGGTACCTCTCGATATTCGGTATTTTGATGATTTTAGCGACATTATTCACCGGAACTCTTTCAAATTTGGTATTTAAAGTTCGCAATAGATTCTACAGTCTATGACAGAAAAGTGTCTGTGCAGGTCCACGTCTTCGTATAGCCCCCATATAACGGTACCTCCCTATTTTCGGTATTTTAATGATTTTAGCGACATTATTTACCGGAATTGTTTAAAATTTGGTATTTGAAGTTCGCAATTGGTACTACAGCCTATGACAGAAAATTGTCTATGCAGGTCCACGTCTACGTATAGCCGCCATATAAGGGTACCTCCCGATATTCGGTATTTTGATGATTTTAGCGACATTATTATCCGGAATTCTTTCAAATTTGGTATTTGAAGTTCATAATAGGCTCTACAGCCTATGACAGAAAATTGTCTGTGCAGGTCCACGTCTTCGTATAGCCTCCATATAACGTTACCTCCCGATATTCGATATTTTGGTGATTTTAGCGATATTATTCAACGGAATTGTTTCAAATTTGGGATTTGAAGTTCGTAATACGTACTTCAGCCTATGTCCAAAAATTTCGTATGTAGGTCCAAGTCTTCGTATAGCCCCCATATAACAGTACCTCCCTATTTTCGGTATTTTGGCCATTTCAGCAACATTATTCACCGGAAATGTTTCATATTTGGTATCTAAAGTTCGTTACAGGTACTACAGCCTAGGACAGAAAATTGTCTGTTCCAGTCAACGTCTTCGTATAGCCCCCATTATAAGGGTACCTCCCGATATTCGGTATTTTGATGATTTTAGCGACATTATTCACTGGAATTGTTTCAAATTTGGTACTTGAAGTTTGTAATGGATACTACAGCATATGTCTAAAAATTTTGTATGTAGGTCCACGTCTTCGTATAGCCCTCATATAACGATACCTCCCAATATTCGGTATTTTTGTGATTTTAGCGACATTTTTCACCGGAATTGTTTCAAATTTGGTATTTGGAGTTCGTTACGGGTACTACAGCCTAGGACAGAAAATTGTCTGTGCTTGTCAACGTCTTCGTATAGCCCCCATATAATGGTTACTCCCGATATTCGGTAATTTCGTAAGTTTAGCGACATTGTTCATCGGAATTGTTTCAAATTTGGTATTTGAAGTTCGCAATAGATACTACAGCCTGTGACAGAAAATTGTCTGTGCAGGTCCAAGTCTTCGTATAGCCCCCATATAACCGTACCTCCCGATATTCGGTATTTTGGTGATTTTAGCGACATTATTCACCGGATTTGTTTCAAATTTGGTATTTGAAGTTCGTAATAGATACTGCAGCCTAAGACAGAAAATTGTCTGTGCAGGTATAAATCTTCGTATAGCCCCATCTTTCATGGAAAAATATCCCTTGACCCTAACGGGGGGTCAATATTTTTCTATAGAAATTATTCGCACAAAAAACCCTCACCAATATTAACCACTTGATTTCTCAGCTACAAAGGCATGATAATCAGCACACATTGCAAAATAAAGGAAGCGGATGCTTTATTAGAGCAGCTACTTCCGTTCTGCAAAAAAAAAAAAATGAAAAAAATCCCCTCTCCTTTTGCTGCCATTGCTTTGATCACTCCGCAGAATTTTTTTCTTTTATACAGCTTCCGATTTTTTTCTGCACCAGTTTTTTGGCCTTTGTATTCATTGCGATTATATTCAAGTGTTTGCCGAACTTTATCCTTGCCTTTTGACCAACAATACCATTGACTAACTCACTAACTAACTGGCTGACTACCGGACTGACTGGCAGAATACAAACATGTTTTTTGGGTTTTTTTTTCTGAGGGGGTTCAGAGCATCACAATTTGGTGTTTGATTTATGTAAGTGTTGAACCGAACTTCCAGGTTTTGCGTTTTTTTTTTTTTTTTTTTTTTTTTTGTTTAACAACTTCCCCCATTTGTGAAATCGAGAACCAGAAAACTATTCATTTCAAAATCATAAATGAACTTTAGTTTTTTTCGCACTACCGGGGAAGTGCGGAAAAAAACGTAAAGAGAGAGAGAGTGAGAGAGCAAATGACGATAGAGTATTCCGGAAGTTTAATGTGAAAAGGCAATGGCATCAAAGGCAAATAAACAAGGATGTGCTTTTGAGGATGGAATATTTTAACAATGGATTTGGAATAGTTTTTTGAAAAGGATCTTTAAAAAAATTTCGGGTGAAAATCTCTATAAATAAGGATATTTATTAATTACATAAAATCCCAGCAGGCACCTCTTAAAAATCTTTAAAAACTGTCTATGCCCCTTTAGGATCCTATAAAATCCTACAAATACATATGTAGGACATTTAAGGATCCTCAAAATTTCTCCTAAAAAATCCACGTTTATTGGCCTTTTAGGGCCAGTTAAAAATTCTTGGAAAAATCTAAGTTTTTCAACCTTCTAAGGACCTTTGAAAAATCCAAGATTCTAGGTCTTCTTACTACCTTTAAAAATTCACGTTTCTAGGACTTCGAAGAATATTTAAAGATTCTTTAAAAATCTACGTTTCTTTTAAAAGGCTTTAAAGGCCTAAAGGATGTTTAAAAATTCTTTAAAAAATCCAGGATTATTGTCTTTAAAAAAATCCTTGAGTATTGTCCTCTTATTAAAAATTCCACATTTATTGTCCTTTTATGGTCCTTTGAAAAGACCTTAAAAATTCTAAGTCTATTGTCCTTTTATGGACCTTAAAATATCCTTAACAAATCAATGTTTCTAAGCCTTTTAAGGTCCTTTAAAAAATCCACGATTCTAGGCCTTCTAAGGATTTAAAAAAAAAACACGTTTCTAGGTCTTTTAAGGACCTTTAAATAATCAACGTTAGTAGGTCCCCCATGTCCCTTAAAAATTCGTTAAAAAATCCACCTCTATTGTCTCGTTGGGGACCTTTACCAATTTCACGTGTAAATTCCTTCTGGCACCTTTATATATATTTTTTTAAATCCATGGTAAGGCCATCTAAGGACCTCTAAAAATTCTTGAAGAATCCAGATATATAGTCCTTCAAAAGATCTCTAAAAAAATCCACGTTTCCAAGCCTACTCAGGTTTTTTAAAAATAATCCTTAAAAAATTCCAAGTTTCTAGGCCTTCTAAGAATCCTTAGAAACTCTTTAAAACCTAAAAATGTTAGGCGTTTTAAAGATCCTTAAAAAAATTCAAATTGCATTTTAAGGATCAATACCTTTTTTTTGAAAATTTTCTGTTTCTAGGGCCCTTAAGGACCGTTAGAAATTTTAAAAATTTATCAATTCTTTAAAATACCTAGGCTTAAAGGTCTTCTAAGGGTGTTTAAAATTTCTTCAAAAAATGTGCGATTATAGCCCTCGTAAGGACCCTTAAAAATTAACATTTAAATGCCTTCCAAGGATATTTAAAAATTCTTTAAAAAAATCCACGTTTCTAGACCTTCTGCGAATCCTTAGAAATTCTTTAAAACCCAAAAAATGTTAGGCATTTTAAAGATCCTTAAAAAAATCCAAATTGCTTGGCATTTTAAGGATCATTACCTTTTTTTTCAGAAAATTTTCTGTTTCTGTTAGAAATTTCAAAAATTTATATGTTCTTTAAAAAACCCCGGCTTAAAGGTGTTCTAAGGATCTTTAAAATTTCTTTAAAAAATCTGCGATTATTGTCCTTGTAAGAACACTAAAAATTATCTATTTAAATGCCTTCCAAGGATATTTAAAAATTCTTTAAAAAATCCACGTTTAAATCTCTTCCAATTATCCTAAGAAATTCCTTAGAAAATCGAAACTTAGACATCTTTTAAGGACTTATAAAATATCCACGTTTATGAACCATCTAAGAATTTTGAAAATTCTTAAAAAATTCAAAAAATCCTTTAAGAAATTCCCGTTTAATCTAAGAATCATTAAAAATCCTAAAAACGTTAGGATAGGTTAAGGATCTTTTAAAAAATTGATAGGCCTTCTAAGGATCTTTAATTTTTTCAAAAAAAATCCCTTTCTAAGCCTTCTAGAGACTTTTAGAAAATTTAAAAATGTATATGTTCTTTAAAAAATCCAGGCTTAAAGGTGTTCTAAGGATCTTTAAAATTTATCTAAAGAATCTGCGATTATTGTCCTTGTAAGGACCCTTAAAATTTTCCATTTAAATGCCTTCCAAGGACATTTAATAATTCTTTAAAAAATCAGGGTTTAAAGCTATTCCAATAATCCTCAGCAATTCTTTACAAAATTAAAACTTAGAGACCTTTTAAGGACCTATAAAATATTCCCCTTTTGTGGACCATCTAAGGATCTGGAAAATTTTTAAGAAACCTTAAAAAGAAGCTTTAATCCAACAATAATTAAAAATCCTTTAAAACCTAAAAACGTTAGGATAGGTTAAGGATCTTTTAAAAAATTGATAGGCCTTCTAAGGATCTTTAATTTTTTTTAAAAAAAAATCCGTTTCTAAGCCTTTTAGAGAAATTTTAAAAATTCATATGTTCTTTAAAAAACCCGGCTTAAAAGTCTTCTAAGGATCTTTAAATTTTCTTTAAAAAATCTGCGATTATTGTAAGGACCCTAAAAATTTTCCATTTAAATGCCTTCCAAGGACATTTAAATATTATTTAAAAATTCCATGTTTAAAGCTCTTCCAAGTATCCTAAGAAATTCTTTAAATTATTTTAAGGACTTATAAAATATCCACGTTTATGGATCTTCTAAGAAACCTTAAACATTAAAAAAAAAACATAAAAAAATTTAGGCCTTTAAAAATCCGCGATTTTCCGCATTTTGAGGACATTTGAAAATTCTTTAAAGAATCCACGTTTTTAGATTTTTAAGGACGATTATTTTTTTTTTTTTAAATTCACGTTCATAGCCCCTCTAAATATCTCTAAAAAATCAATTCTGTTGTCCTTTTAGGGACCTTTGGAAATTCTTTAAAAAATACAAAGGTGTATCCCTTCTGATTATCTTTAAAAAATCTATTCTGTTATCTTTTTAGGAACCTTTAAAGTTCTCAAAAAATCTACGTTTTCAAGTCTTTAGAGTGCATTTAAAGATTCTTTAATAAATCTTCCTTTTTAGACCTTTGGAGAACCTTAAACAATTATTAAAAAATCCACATTTATAGCCCTTCTAAGGATCTCTAAAAAAATCAATTCTGTTGTCTTTTTAGGTTCTTTTAGAAATTCTTAAAAAAATCCACGTTTATAGCCCCTCTGAGGATCTTTAAAAAATCTATTCTGTTGTCCTTTTAGGGACCTTTAAAGTTCTTAAAAAATTGACGTTTTCATGACATTTGAGGACCTTTAAAAATTCGTTAAAAAATACACATTTTGAGATTTTTAAGGACCTTTAAAAATTTGATAAAAAAATACACGTTTTGAGATTTTTAAGGATATTTAATTTTTTTTTTTTTAAAAATCTACGCTTTTAGATTTTTAAGAGCCGTTAAAAAATCTTTAAAAAATCCACGTGTTTAGACCTTCTGAGTACCTTTAAAAATCCAAGTTTCCGACCTTTGGGGTTCGTTTTCCGACCTTTGGGGTACCTTAAAAAATTATTTAAAAAATCCAGATTTTAAGACCTTTGGAGGACCTAAAAAATTATTTAAAAAATCCAAGTTTCTAGGCCTTCTAAGGATTTTTAAAAATTCTTTAAAGAATCCACATATATGGTCCTTGTAAAGACCCTTAAAATTCTTTAAAAAAATTCCCAATTTAGCAATTCTTAAGAATATCCACTTGACTGTAAAAAATTCTTTAAAAAATTCACTTTTATCGTCTTACTAGAAAATGTATAAATTCTTTAAAAGAAACCAATTTACAGGCCTTTCAGAACCTTTAAAAACTTTTTTAAAAAATCCAGGCTTACAGGTCTTCCTCCACTTTTACGTTTATTCACGTTTATTTTCCAATCCAGTTAAATAGGCCTTCTAAGCCCTTAAAGTTGTCCTTTTAGGGTGCTATAGATTTTTTTCTATTTTTCTTTTGGGAACCTTTACAAATTCCTTAAACAAATCCAATTTGATGGTTCTTTTAGTGGCCATTAAAATTATTCAAAAACCTGAATTTATCGATCTTTTAGGGACCTTTGGAAATGCGTGAAACAATCCACGTCTACTGTCCTTCTGAAGATTTTCAAATATTTTTTTTAGAAACTCTACTGGCTATTATCCTTCTGAAGATCTTAAAAAAAATCTTTAAAAAATGCACGGCTATTGTGCTTCTGAGAATCTTCAAAAATTCTTTAAAAACTCTACTGGCTATTATAGTTCTGAAGATCTTAAAAAAATCTTTAAAAATGCACGGCTATTGTGCTTCTGAGAATCTTCAAAAATTCCTTAAAAAATCCACATACATTGTCCTTCTAAGGATCTTAAAAAAATTCTTTAAAAATCCACGTCCATTGTCCTTCTAAGGATCTTAAAAAATTCTTTAAAAATCCACGGTTATGGTCCTTCTGAGAATCTTCAAAAATTCTTTAAAAAAAATCCACGTTTATTGTCCTTCTAAGTATCTCAAAAAATTCTTTAAAAATCCACGGTTATTGTCCTTCTGAGAATCTTCAAAAATTCTTTAAAAAATCCACGGCTGTTGTCCTTCTGAGAATCTTCAAAAATTTCTTAAAAAAATCCATGTCCATTGTCCTTCTAAGGATCTTAAAAAAAATCTTTAAAAATCTAAATTTTTTGTCCTTTTGGGACTTTTAAAGCTTCGGCTTTTATTGTCCTTCTTGGCTCCTTTTGATATCAAGAATATCCTTACAGATCATTTACTACCTCACATTGGTTGTCCAATTAAGGTCCTTCTGTCGTATAAGTTATATCGTATTCATACGCCACCCCTTACACTGCATTGTTCCCGCCAGCGTATGATTAATATTAATTCCCTTAAATTATCTTTTCTTATTATGTTCTGTTCTCCCCATAACAATTTTAATTTTCTTCTCCGGGGTTTGCTTTTAATATTTGTTCATTATCGCAATGGCAAACAGATCTTGTTTGGTTAAAATTTCATTAACAAATCATCAGGCGAGGGGAAAGAGAAAAGACCGAAAACACGTGCAATCAAAGACCATTTTCCCCTCCCCCCCAGCAGTGGCAGCAGCAGGACATTTTAACAACTTAAATATCAAAATAATGAGAATAATCCTTGTCGTATCAACGCTCGTTGTCCTTATCCGCAAAATATATTTACACACGAAATTCGGAGAGGGAGGATGATAGGAGGAGAGAGAGAGAGAGAGAGAGAGGAAGGAAAAGACTTCGGACTTGGCTTCTCAAAAATTGCAATCCATTGTTGTTGTCTTTTTTCCCCCTCGACTGCTTCACGTCTCCTCCGAAGGAATGTAAATGGATTTTGTGCCAAGTTTATCCTTCGCTAAGACTCTTTATGACATCCTCCATGCCTGGGCCATAATGCAAAAATGTTGTAATGTCTTTGCGAGCCAACAACAGCAATCGACAAATCTGGTTAGCAGAAAAATATTGCACTTACAGACAAATGTATTGTCCCTCCCCCCCTTCTCGATCCATGTCGTGGCAGGAAATCATTTGTTAGCTAACAAGGACATGCGGACATGAACGTGGCCACTGGAAATGCAACAAGCTTTTGTTAACAAAAAACGAAATCATGGCTGGAGAAAAAAATATGTTTAATTTTGTTTCATGGTCCTTGTTGCCCGGCTCCAAGTCCTGCTCTTATCTCTCGAAATGCCTTTTTCATATTCTCTCTCCGCTTCACAGCAGCAGCATTCATGACCATTATCGTGGAGTATTGTTAAGCGAATAAGATGGTATTTAATACTTAATATAATACAAATAGTTTGGCATTGTTGTTGCGAATAACGAGAGGGAGGACAAGGGAAAGGGGATAGGGTCCTCCCCCCCAAAGGAAGCAGAAAAGCCGAAGATTGCTGCACTACATTGTGTATTGTAAATGCTAAGTTATTTGTTAAACGAGTAGTGGCATGAGAGGGGAAGGAGGTTGGAGGAGGAGAGGAGCTGGCAAAGCAAATCTCTGCGAAAATTTATGAAATTTTATTGCCGGGTAACGAAAGGACAACAGCGGTGTAGACGACAACTCTAGGATTTGTGGCAAGTGAGAAGTGCTTGCGGTAGCCATGGTCTCTATTATTGCAGCCAGCTGCCAATGATAATTGGATCACATTTAACAAGGCAAATGTAATTGTGGCAATAACTAGGATATCAACTGGGAGGGGATGAAGTCGGAGAATATTAGTAAAATCCTTAGAAGGCAAAAAAGGAGTTTTATTTTTTTCAGGCTACTTTTGTTGGAGATTTTTTTTCATAGGTTTCTAAGAGGATTTTGTGAGATTTTTGAACAATTTTTTGAAGTCCCTAAAAGGAGAATAAACGAGGATTTAAAAAAACAATAAAAATCCTCAAAAGAACAATAAATGCGATTTTTTCAAAGATTTTTTGAAGTCCCTAAAAGGAGACTAAACGGGGATTAAAAAAAAAATCAAAAATCCCCAAAAGGACAATAAATGGAAATTTTTTAAATAAATTTTTAGGTCCTAAAAATGGAAAAGAATCGTCGATTTTTTAAAGAATTTTTAAAAGTCCTGTTAAGGACAATAATGAGGGATTTTTAGATAATTTCCGAAGTTCCTAAAAGGACAATGAACTAGGATATTTTAAGGTTCCTAAGAAAATAAACGGGGATTTATTTTAAGAATTTTTTAAGGTCGCTAAAAGGACAAGTGACGCGGATTTTTTAATAAATTTTTAAAGGTCCCTAAAAAGACAATAATCTAAGTTTTTTTTTTCCAAAAAAAATCTTTAAAATGCCCTAAAATTTCAATGACCGAAGATTTTTTAAGCATTTCTAAGGGTCCCTAACAGGGCAATAACCCACGATTTTTTAAAGAATTTTTAAAAGTCCCTAAAAGGACAATTGACGGTAATTTTTTTAAGAATTTTTAAAGGACAACAGACTTGTATATTTTAAAGAATTGTTAAAGGTCCGTAACAGGAGAATAAACGTTTTTCAAGAGATTTTTTAGGTCTCTAAAAGACAGTAAACCAGGATTTTTAAAGCATTTTTAAAAATCTTTAGAAGCCCTATTAAAAGTTCCTAAAAGTCCAATAAACTCGAATTTTTCAGTGATTTTTAAAGATCCCTAGATGGCCAATTAGAGTGGATTTTTACAATATTTTTTAAAGATCTTTAGAAGGCCCATAAACGTGATTTTTTTTAAAGAAGGTGTAAAAGGTGTAGTGTATTTTTTTAAAGATCCTTAGAAGGCCTTTAAACATGGACTTTAAAGATTTTTTAAAGGTGCTTGAAGGTCCATAGAAGGCCTTTAAATGTGATTTTTTTCAAGAATTTCGAAAGGTCCTTAGAAGGCCATTTAAGTGGATTTTTAAGGTCCTAAAAAAGGGGTGGATATTTTCAAAAAATTGTATAGTTATTAGAAGGCCTTTAAATAATTTTTTAAGAATTTTTAAAGGTCCTTCGAAGGCTTAAATGTCCTCAAATCGTAGATTTTTTAACGATTCTTAGAAGTCCTTTATACGTGGATTTTTTAAAGAATTTTTGAGGATCCTTCGAAGACTTATAAACGTGGATTTTTTAAAAAAGTTTTAATGATCCCTCGAAGGCCTATAAACGTGGATTTTTTAAAGAATTTTTAAAGGTCCTCCGAAGGTCTATAAACGCGTATTTTTTAAAAGAATTTTTCAGTGTCCTTCGAAGGCCTATAAACGTGGATTTCTTAAAGAATTTGTAAATGTCCTTCAAAGGTCTTTAAAAGTGGATTTTTTATAGAATATTTAAAGGTCCTTTGAAGGCCTGTAAACGTGGATTTTTTTAAGAATTTTTAAGTGTCCCTCCAGGGCCTATAAACGTTGATTTTTTTAAAGGATTTTTAAAGGTTCTTCGAAGGCCTATTAACGTGGTTTTTTTAAGAATTTTTAAAGGTCCTTCCAACGCCTGTAAATGTGGATTTTTTAAAGAATTTTTTAATGTCCCTCGAAGGTCTATAAACGCGGATTTTTCACAGCATTTTTAAAGGTCATTCGAAGGCCTTTAAACGTGGATTTTTTAAAGAATTTTTAAATGTCCTTCAAAGGGGCTTAGACGGGGATTTTTTAAAGAAATGTCAAAGGTCCTTAAATGGACTATTACAGTGATTTATTTAAAGAATATTTAAAGGCCTATGAACGCCGATTTTTTGAAGGTCCTTCAAAGGGTTATAAACATGGATTTTTTTTAATTTTAAAGGTCCTTCGAAGGCCAATAAAGGGGTATTTTTTAAAGAATTTTTAAAGGTCCTTCGAAGGCCTATAAACATGGATTTTTAAAGAAGTTGTAATGATTCTTCAAAGGGCTAAAAACATGGATTTTTTAAAGAAGTTCTAATGATCCTTCAAAGGCCTAAAAACATAGATTTTTTTAAATAATTTTAAATGTTCCTAGAAGGGGCTTAGACGGCGATTTTTTAAAGAAATTTTAAAGGTCCTTAACTGGCCTATTAAATTGATTTTTTTAAAGAATTTTTAAAGGTCCTTCGAAGGCCTATGAACGTCGATGTTTTAAAAGTCCTTCAAAGGCCTATAAACGTGGATTTTTTTTTAAATTTTTAAAGGTCCTCTGAAAGCATTTAAACATGGATTTTTAAAGGTCCTTCGAAGGCCAATAGACGTTGATTTTTTTTAAAGAATTTTAATGGTCTTTCGTAGGCCTTTAAGAATTTAAGATTTTTAAAGATTTTTTTAAGGATCTTATAGATCTGGATTTTAAAGGATTTTTGGAAGTCCTTTAAACTTGGATTTTTTAAAGAATTTTTAAAGGTCCTTCGAAGGCCTTAAAACGTAGATTTTTTAAAGAAATTTTAAAGGTCCTTCGAAGGCCTTAAAACTTAGATTTTTTAAGGATCCTCAGAAGTCCTTTAAACGAGGATTTTTTTTAAAGAATTCGTAAATATCCCTTGAAGGATCCCCTAGATGGATCCTTCCGTGGATTTTTTAAATAATATGTAATTATCCCTAGAAGTCCTCTAAACCTGGATTTTTGTGGGTCTCTAGAAGTCCTTTAAACGTGGATATTTAAAGAATTTTTAAGGATCCATAGAAGCCATTTAAACGGATTTTTTAAGAGTGTTTAAGCATTCCTAGAAGTCCTTAAAACCTGGATTTTTTAAGGATTTTTAAGCATCCCTAGAAGTCCTTTAAGCATGGATTTTTAAAAGAATTTTTAAGGATCCATAGAAGTCCTTTAAACGTGGATTTTTTTAAGAATTTTTAAGGATCCATAGAAGTCCTTTAAAAATGGATTTTTTTGAAGAATTTTGAAAGATCCTTTAAACGTGTTTTTTTAAAGAATTTTTAGGGATGCTTAGAAGTCCTTTAAAACGGATTTTTTAAGAATTTTTAAGGAACCCTAGAAGTCCTTTAAACGTGAATTTTTAAAGAATTGTTTAATATCCTTGGAAGTCCTTTAAACGTGGAATTTTTAAGAAATGTTAAAAGTCCCTAAAAGGGTATAAACGTGGATTTTTTAAAGAATTTTTACGGAAGTCCTTTAAACGTGGATTTTTTAAAGAATTTTTACGGAAGTCCTTTAAACGTGGATTTCCTAAAGAATTTTTACGGAAGTCCTTTAAACGTGGATTTCCTAAATATTTTTTTAAAAGAGGATTTTTGAAGCATTTTTAGGATATTTAGAAGAATTTTGAGAGGTCCTTAGAGGGCCGTCAAATGTGGATTTAAAAAAATAAGATCCTTAATTGGCCTATTAAAGTAAATTTTAATAGTTATAAGAAAGTTAAACATGGATTTTTTAATGAATTTTTAAGGATCATTAGAAGTCCTTCAAACGTGGGTATTTTAAAGAATTTTCAAGGATGGTTTTTTAAAGAATTTTTAATTTTTTAAATTTTAATTTTTAATTTTTAATTTATTTATAAAGAATTTTTAGGGATGGATTTATAAAGAATTTTTAAGCATCCTTGGAAGTCCGTTAAACTTGAATTTTTAAAGAAGTCTTTTTTAAAGAATTTTCAAGGATTTTTAGGGATGAATTTTTAAAGAATTTTTAAGGATGCATAGAAGCTCTTTAAAAATGATTTTTGAAAGGATTTTTAAGAATTCTTAGAAGCCCCAGAAACGTGGATTTTTTAAAGAATTTTTATTATACCCAGAAGTCTTAGAAAAGTGAATTTTAAAGAATTTTTTAATATTCTTAGAAGTCCTAGAAACGTGGATGTTTAAAAGAATTTTTAAGGATCCATAGAAGTCCTTTAAACGTGGATTTTTTAAAGAATTTTAAGGATCCATAGAAGTCCTTTAAACGTGGATTTTTTAAAGAATTTTTAAGGATCCATAGAAGTCCTTTAAACGTGGATTTTTTAAAGAATTTTTAAGGATCCATAGAAGTCCTTTAAACGTGGATTTTTTAAAGAATTTTTAAGGATCCATAGAAGTCCTTTAAACGTGGATTTTTTAAAGAATTTTTAAGGATCCATAGAAGTCCTTTAATCGTGGATTTTTTAAAGAATTTTTAAGGATCCATAGAAGTCCTTTAAACGTGGATTTTTTAAAGAATTTTTAAGGATCCATAGAAGTCCTTTAAACGTGGATTATTTAAAGAATTTTTAAGCATTCCAAAAAGTTATTAAACGTGGATTATTTAAAGAATTTTTAAGGATCCATATAAGTCCTTTAAACGTTGATTTTTTAAAAAAGTTTTAAAGAACCTTAGAAGTCCTTTAAATGTGGATTTTTAAAGCATTTTCAAGGAACCCTAGAAGTCCTTTAAACGTGGATTTTTAAAGGATTTTCAAAGATCTCTAAAAGGAGAATATATGTGGATTTTTCAAGATTCTTAGAAGGACTATAAATTGGGATTTTAAGAGTGGATTTTTAAATGATTTTCAAAGATCATTAAAAGGATAATAGCTTGGGATTTTTCATAGAATTTTTCTAGATTTCTATGAAGGAGAAGTTCTTTAAAGGAGTATTTTTTAAAAAGGTCATTAGAATACCTACAAATGTGATTTTTTATATATCCTTGGAAGACCAACAAAGACGGATTTTTAAAAGATCCTTAGAAGACAAAAAAAAAACGTGGATTTTTAAAGATCCTTATAAGGCCTATAAACAAGGATTTTTAAATATCCTTAGAAGACCAAAAACTTCGATTTTTTAAATATTCTTCGAAGACCTATAAACAAGGATTAATAAAGAATAAAGATTAAGAAAGAAGGTCTATAAACAAGGATTTTAAAGATGCTTAAAAGTCCTTTATAATTGGATTTCTTAAAGAATTTATAAAGATCCTTAGAAGGCCTCTAAGAAATGATTTTTAAAAATCCTTAGAAATCCTTTAACGTTAATTTTTTAAATATCCTTAGCAACTTTGATTCTTTGGCGTATTTTTAAAGATTCGTGGAAGCCAATAAATGTGGATTTCTAAAGGATTTTTAAGATCCTTAGAAGGCCTTTTTCTAGGATTTCTGAAAAGTTTTTTTTTTTCAGATCAGCGTCAATTTTTCATTTTATTGACCTTCCAATTTGGATGTCCTTCCAGGGACAATCGAAATATATATTATTTCCGAAAATTCTCTTTTTATATACCTTTTAGGTATCTTCAAAACTCACTTGTATTGTCCTGTTAGGGTCCTTTAAAATAACTTAAAATAGAATCCGTCTATTGTCCTTTAAAGGAACTTTAAAAATCTCTATAGTTTACAGGGTTCTTCCATGATCTTTTAAAAATCTAAATTTTTTGATCCTCTAGGTGTTTTTTTAAAATCAACCCCCACCATTTTATCGTTCTCTTTTTATACTCCCATAAAAAAACTAAAGTCTTGTATTACAGAATTAAATTTGATTCGGCATCAAACTAGTTATTTTACATTACATATTTTCCATGTCCACACATCCGGTAATCTGTAAAAATTTAATGAAATTATGTTTTTGTTCTTTGGGCATCCCAAAAAAATACAAAATATATTGCGCGTACATGATCCGATATCCCAGAAGCCCTAAAGGCTGAAATTCCACTTTACATTTGGGAGGTAAATGATACACCGAACATTGTCTAATAAAAATTTATGCGAACCTTAAAAAACAAACACACACACACGCAAAAAATTGAATACATGTTGTAACGAGACTCGTCATTAAGGGCAAGGAAAGGGGAGGGGGGAGATGGTCAGCCAGTCATTCCCTTGTTTACATATTAAATTATTTACCCCAACAAAAAAAAATTGTTCAGCTAAAGAGGAAATTTCATTATTTCAAAAACCTATCTCGAGTTACACATTTCAGGTTGCGTTTTAAGCGTGTGTGTGTGTGTGTTTTGGGCAACATACGTGAATATTTAAATATGTACAGGGCTATTTGTGGTAGGCATGTGTGTTAGAGCTGCCTTTTTTCTTCTTCTAAGTAGGTGTACATTTTACCCCTCCCCCCGTCCAGGTGCCTTTGTCCTTAAGTACCCTAACGTTTTTGTTTGATTAAAATTAAAAAAAAAAAACGATACAGGTCTGGTCCTTTTCCGCTGCCAGAGATGGGCCATAAAAAAAACAAACTCCTGTGCAAATATTTATTTAATATAAATTCCTTGTTTTGCCTTGACAGCCCCTTGACCTTTTGACGGGTGGGCAAAATTTTTGATTAAATCAATGGAAAAGGCAAATACAACAAACTTTTTAACAAGTACTGTGTTTTTTTTTTAGCAAATTTATTTGTTGTAAAAACAAATAGAAAAATTCCACTGGCAATTGATATGAAAATTTTAAAGGACCCTAGAAGGACAATAAACGGGGATTTTTTGAAGAATTTTCAAACGTCTAAATAAATAAACGTTGATTTTTTTAAGAATTTTTAAAGGTCCCTAAAAGGACAATAAACGTGGATTTTTTAAAGAATTTTTAAAGGTCCCTAAAAGGACAATAAACGTGGATTTTTTAAAGAATTTTTAAAGGTCCCTAAAAGGACAATAAACGTGGATTTTTTAAAGAATTTTTAAAGGTCCCTTAAAGGACAATAAACGTGGATTTTTTAAAGAATTTTTTCAAGGTCCCTAAAAGGACAATAAACGTGGATTTTTTAAAGAATTTTTTCAAGGTCCCTAAAAGGACAATAAACGTGGATTTTTTAAAGAATTTTTAAAGGTCCCTTAAAGGACAATAAACGTGGATTTTTAAAGAATTTTTAAAGGTCCCTAAAAGGACAATAAACGTGGATTTTTTAAAGAATTTTTAAAGGTCCCTAAAAGGACAATAAACGTGGATTTTTTAAAGAATTTTTAAAGGTCCCTAAAAGGACAATAATCGTGGATTTTTTAAAGAATTTTTAAAGGTCCCTAAAAGGACAATAAACGTGGATTTTTTAAAGAATTTTTAAAGGTCCCTTAAAGGACAATAAACATGGATTTTTTAAAGAATTTTTAAAGGTCCCTAAAAGGACATTAAACGTGGATTTTTTAAAGAATTTTTAAAGGTCCCTAAAAGGACAATAAACGTGGATTTTTGTAAAAAAAATTTAATAACCCCTAAAAGGACAATAAATGTGGATTTTTTAAAGAATTTTTAATGACCCCTAAAAGGACAATAAATGTGGATTTTTTAAAGAATTTTTAAAGGTCCATAAAAGGACAATAAACTTAGATTTTTTAAAGAATTTTTAAAGGTATCTAAAAGGACAATAAACGTGGATTTTTTAAAGAATTTTTAAAGAACCCTCGTAGGACAATTAACGTGGATTTTTTTAAGAATTTTTAAAGGTCCCTAAAAGGACAATTTTTCAAAAAAATTTTTAAGATCTCTAAAAGGACAATAAACGTGGATTTTTTAAAGAATTTTTAAAGGTCCTTAAAATGACAATAATCGTGAATTTTTTAAGAATTTTCAAAGATCCTTAAAAGAGCAATAATCGTGGATTTTTTAAAGAATTTGTAAAGGTCCCTTAAAGGACAATAAACGTGGATTTCTTAAAGAATTTTTAAAGGTCCCTAAAAGGACAATAAACGTCGATTTTTTAAAGAATTTTTAAAGGTTCCTAAAAGGACAATAAACATGGATTTTTTAAAGGTCCCTAAAAGGACAATAAATGTGGATTTTTTAAAGAATTTTTAAAGGTCCCTAACAGGATGTGGATTATTTAAAGAATTTTAAAGGTCCCCAAAAGGACAATAAATGTGAATTTTTTAAAGGTTCCTAAAAGGACAATAATCAAGGATTTTTTAAAGGTCTTTAAAAGGACAATAAACTTGGATTTTTTAAAAAATGTTTAAAGATCCCTAAAAGGACAATAAACGTGGATTTTTTAAAGAATTGTTAATGGTCGCTACAAGTCCTTTAAAAATAAACGTGGATTTTTTAAAGAATTTTTAAAGGTCCCTAAGAGGACAATAATCAAGGATTTTTAAAATTTTTTAAAGATCCCTAGAAGGACAATAAGCGCATATTTTTTTAAAGATTTTTTAGAGGTCCTAAAAGGACAATAAGCGCATATTTTTTTAAAGAGTTTTTAGAGGTCCTAAAAGGACAATAAACGTGGATTTTTTAAAGAATTTTTAAAGATCCCTAAAAGGACAATAAACGTGGATTTTTTAAAGAATTTTTAAAGGTCCCTAAAAGGACAATAAACGTGGATTTTTTAAAGAATTTTTAAATTTCCTTACCAGGACAATAAACGTGGATGTTTTAAAGAATTTTTAAAGGTCCCTTGAAGGACAATAATCGTTGATTTTTGAATAATTTTTAAAGGACCCTAAAAGGACAATAATCATGGATTTTTTGAAGAATTTTTAAAGGTCCCTAAAAGGACAATAAACGCGGATTTTTTTAAGAATTTTTAAGGGTTCCTAAAAGGACTATAAACGTGGATTTTTTAAAGAATTTTTAAAGGTCTCTAAAAGGACAATAAACGTGGATTTTTTAAAGAATTTTTAAAGCTCCCTAAAAGGACAATAAACGTGGATATTTTAAAGAATTTTCACAAGTCCCTAAAAGGCCTATGAAGGTGGATTTTTTTAAGAATTTTTAAAGGTCCCTAAAAGGACAATAAACGTGGATTTTTTAAAGAATTTTTAAAGGTCCCTTAAAGGACAATAAACGTGGATGTTTTAAAGAATTTTTAAAGGTCCCTTGAAGGACAATAATCGTTGATTTTTGAAGAATTTTTAAAGGACCCTAAAAGGACAATAAACATGGATTTTTAAAGAATTTTTAAAGGAACCTGGAAGGACAATAAACGTGGATTTTTTAAAGAATTTTTAAAGGTCCCTAAAAGGAAAATAAACGCGGATTTTTTAAAGAATTTTTTTAAGGTCCTTAAAAGGACAATAAACGTGGATTTTTTTTAAGAATTTTTAAAGGTCCATAAAAGGACAATAAACGTGGATTTTTTAAAAAAAATTAAAGGACCCTAGAAGGACAATAAACGTGGATTTTTTAAAGAATTTTTAAAGGTCCCTAAAAGGACTATAAACGTGGATTTTTTAACGAATTTTTAAGGGTACCTAACAGGACAATAAACGTGGATGTTTTAAAGAATTTTCAAAGGTCCCTAAAAGGACAATAAACGTATATTTTTATAGAATTTTTAAAGATCCTTACCAGGACAATAAACATGGATTTTTTAAAGAATTTTTAAAGGTCCTTTAAAGGATTTTTTAAAGATCCCTAAAAGAATTTTCAAAGGACAATGAGCGTGGATTTTGAAATAATTTTCAAAGGTTCCCAAAAGGACAATAACAGTGGGGTTTTAAAGGACCCTAGAAGTACAATAAACTCGAATTTTTTAAAGAATTTTGAAGGATCCGTATGAAAACAATCAACTTGGATTTTTCCATATTTTTCTGCATCCTTCAAAAAATTTGTTTGGAAAATCTGGATTCATAGTCCTTTTTTTATCCTTAAAATATAACCCTTCTACAAAGCTAATTTTTTTGCCCTTTAAAATTTTATAAAAAATCCACATTTAAAGTCCTTTTTGTATTCTTTCGAAAATTATTTAATACATTCACCTCTATAGTCCTATGTGGTTCTCTAACTTTTCTTCCTATTGCAATTTTTTCCTCTCTTAAAAATATGTCCTTGTATGGACAATGTATTAAGTATTTCCATGTATGTCGAACACATTTGCCAATGTGTGTTTGTGTGTCTGTCTGTCTCTCTGTGTAATGCTTGTTTCCGACAATCCACATTGCCATTGTCCTGTGACTCTGTCTGCCTGCCAGCCTGGGCTTAGCCGACTCTCCTGTGTTTTTTTGCTCGCGCGCTCGCTCGCTTCTGTCACTTGTTAGCTATTTATGATATTGTCAGGAATTTTTGTTTTTAATTAAATGAAATATAAACCCAAAGGATAACAATGTATGGCGAATGGTTGACAGGCCAGAACACAAAAACAGCATTTTCCAATTTTAATTGATTGGATGTTGGATGTTTTTTGTGCCGAGATTTAGCTGCTGACAAAAAACACGGATAGATGACTTTGTAATGGAATTGAATAATTGCTTCTTTTTTTAATTTTGCCTTAACAAAGGATTGTAATTAAATTAATTTCGATGGCAAAAAGGATTAATAATAACAGGATTCAAGGTAAGAGGTATAGAAGAAGATTCCGCTTGGAAACCTCAGTGGGCCCATAGAGAGTTATATGGATCGTAAGGCCAAAATATTTTAAATTTGCCTGGCATCCTTTCCAAAGCCAGCCTAAACGTCCTTGGCCACCAAGGATTTACATGTTTGTTTCAGAACTTTTGCTGTTGTTGAAATATCCCCAAGAATTAAGCAATCAAATTGAAATTAAAAACTTTTTCTTATCTTCCATCTGTTGTGAGGTTTTGCATAATTTCCTACTGGTGTGGAGAACTTGGCTAATATCTTTTTAATTTACTGCCCAAGGAAAAATCGGAATTAATTTAAAAAAAGTAATTTAAAAATATTTATGAATTAAAAAATAAGGGCCTAGTTTTATTGTCCTTTTTGGGACCTTTAAAAATTCTTAAAAAAATCCACGTTTATTGTCCTTTTAGGGACCTTTAAAAATTCTTAAAAAAATCCACGTTTATTGTCCTTTTAGGGACCTTTAAAAATTCTTAAAAAATCCACGTTTATTGTCCTTTTAGGGACCTTAAAAAATTCTTTAAAAAATCCACGTTTATTGTCCTTTTAGGGACCTTAAAAAAATCTTTAAAAAATCCATGTTTATTGTCCTGTTGGGGACCTTTAAAAATTCTCTACTAAATCCACATTTATTGTCCCTTCAGATTTTTTAAAAAATCTTCGATTAATGTTTTTCTAGGGACATTTAAGATTATTTAAAAAATTCTTTAAAAAATCACGTTTATTGTCTTGGTAGGGATCTTTAAAAATTCTTTCAAAAATCACGTTTATTGTCTTGGTAGGGATCTTTAAAAATTCTTTCAAAAATCCACGTTTATTGTCCTTTGAGGGACCTTTAAAAATTCTTTAAAAAATCCACGTTTATTCTCCTTTTAGGGACCTTAAAAAATTCTTTAAAAAATCCACGTTTATTGTTCTTTGAGGGACCTATAACAATTCTTTAAAAATTCCACGTTTTTTGTCCTTTTAGGGACCTATAAAAATTCTTTAAAAAATCCGAGTTTATTGTCCTTTTAGGGATCTTTAAAAATTCTTTAAAAAATCCACATTTATTGTTCTTTTAGGGATCTTTAAAAATTCTTTAAAAAATCCACGTTTATTGTCCTTCTGAGATCCTTTAAAAATTCTTTAAAAAATCCAGGTTTATTGTCCTTTTAGGGACCTTCAAAAAATCTTTAATAAATCCACGTTTTTCATCCTTTTAGGGACCTTAAAAAAATCTTTAAAAAATCCACGTTTATTGTCCTTTTAGGGAGCTTTAAAAATTCTTTAAAAAATCCACGTTTATTGTCCTTTTGGGGAGCTTTAACAATTCTTTAAAAAATCCACATTTATTGTCCTTTTAGGGACCTTTAAAAATTCTTTAAAAAATCCACGTTTATTGTCCTTTGAGGGACCTTTAAAAATTCTATAAAAAATCCACGTTTATTGTCCTTTTGGGGAGCTTTAACAATTCTTTAAAAAATCCACATTTATTGTCCTTTTAGGGACCTTTAAAAATTCTTTAAAAAATCCACGTTTATTGTCCTTTGAGGGACCTTTAAAAATTCTTTAAAAAATCCACGTTTATTGTCGTTTAAGGGACCTTTAAAAATTCTTTAAAAAATCCATGCTTATGCTCCCTCTAGGGTCCTTTAAAAAATCCACGTTTATTGTCCTTTGAGGGACCTTTAAAAATTCTTTAAAAAAAACCACGTTAATTGTCCTTCTAGGGACCTTTAAAAATTCTTTAAAAAATCCACGTTTATTGTGCTTCTAAGGACCTTCAAATTATCGACCTTTATATCATCTTAGGGACCCTTAAAAATTATTTAAAAAATCCACGTTTATTGTCCTTCTATGGACCTTCAACATATCCACCTTTATGTCCTCTTAGGGTTCTTTAAAAATTCTTTAAAAAATCCACGCATATTGACCTTTTAGGGCCCTTCAAAAAATTCTTTAAAAAATCCACGTTTATTGTCCTTTTAGGGAGCTTTAAAAATTCTTTAAAAAATCCACGTTTATTGTCTTTTTAGGCCCTTTAAAGTTTTTTAAAAAATCGACGTTTATTGTCCTTCTAGGGTCCTTTAAAAATTCTTTAAAAAAAACCACGTTAATTGTCCTTTTAGGGACCTTTAAAAATTCTTTAAAAAATCCACGTTTATTGTCCTTTGAGGGACCTTTAAAAATTCTTTAAAAAAAAAACCACGTTAATTGTCCTTCTAGGGACCTTTAAAAAATCTTTAAAAAATTCCCATTTATTGTCCTTTAAAAATTCTTTAAAAAATCCACGTTTATTGTGCTTCTAAGGACCTTCAACTTATCGAACTTTATATCATCTTAGGGACCCTTAAAAATTATTTAAAAAATCCACGTTTATTGTCCTTCTATGGACCTTCAACATATCCACCTTTATGTCCTCTTAGGGTTCTTTAAAAATTCTTTAAAAAATCCACGTTCATTGTCCTTTTAGGGCCCTTCAAAAATTTTTTAAAAAAATCCACGTTTATTGTCCTTTTGGGGAGCTTTAAAAATTCTTTAAAAAATCCACGTTTATTGTCCTTTTAGGACCCTTCAAAAAATTCTTTAAAAAATCCACGTTTATTGTCCTTCTAGGGACCTTTAAAAATTCGTTAAAAAATCAACGTTTATTGTCCTTTTAGGGACTTTTCAATTTTTTTAAGCCACGTTTATTGTCCTTCTAGGATCCTTTAAAAAATCAATGTTTATTGTCCTTTTAGGGAGCTTTTAAAAATTCTTTAAAAAATCCACGTTTATTGTCCTTTTAGGGAGCTTTAAAAATTCTTAAAAAAATCCACGTCTATTGTCCTTTTAGGGAGCTTTAAAAATTCTTTAAAAAAATCCACGATTATTATCCTTTAAGGGACCTTTAAAAAATCTTTAAAAAATCCACATTTATAGTCCTTTTAGGGACCCTTAAAAATTCTTTGAAAAATCCACGTTTATTGTCCTTTTAGGGACCTTTAAATTTTTTTTAAAAAATCCACGTTTATTGTCCTTTTAGGGACCTTTAAAATTCCTTACAAAATCCACGTTTATTGTCCTTTTAGGGACCTTTAAATCTTTTTAAAAAAATCACGTATATTGTCCTGATAGGAATCTTTAAAAATTCTTTAAAAAATCCACATTTATTGTCTTTCTGAGGTCCTTTAAAAATTCTTTAAAAATCCACTTTTATTGTCCTTTCAGGGACCTCTAAAAATTCTTTAAAAAATCCATGTTTATTGTCCCTTTAGGAACCTTGAAAATTCTTCAAAAAATCCACGTTTATTGTCCTTTTAGGGGCCTTTGAAAATTCTTTAAAAAATCCACGTTTATTGTCCTTTTAGGGAGTTTTAAAAATTCTTTAAAAAATCCACGTTTATTGTCCTTTTAGGGAGTTTTAAAAATTCTTTAAAAAATCCACGTTTATTGTCCTTTTAGGGAGCTTTAAAAATTCTTTAAAAAATCCACGTTTATTGTCCTTTTAGGGCCCTTCAAAAAATTCTTTAAAAAATCCACGTTTATTGTCCTTTTAGGGAGCTTTAAAAATTCTTTCAAAAATCCACGTTTATTGTCCTTTTAGGGCCCTTCAAAAAATTCTTTAAAAAATCCACGTTTATTGTCCTTTTAGGGAGTTTTAAAAATTCTTTAAAAAAATCCACGTTTATTGTCCTTTTAGGGAGTTTTAAAAATTCTTTAAAAAATCCACGTTTATTGTCCTTTTAGGGAGTTTTAAAAATTCTTTAAAAAATCCACGTTTATTGTCCTTTTAGGGAGTTTTAAAAATTCTTTAAAAAATCCACGTTTATTGTCCTTTTAGGGAGTTTTAAAATTCTTTAAAAAATCCACGTTTATTGTCCTTTTAGGGAGTTTTAAAAATTCTTTAAAAAATCCACGTTTATTGTCCTTTTAGGGAGTTTTAAAAATTCTTTAAAAAATCCACGTTTATTGTCCTTTTAGGGAGCTTTAAAAATTCTTTAAAAAATCCACGTTTATTGTCCTTTTAGGGCCCTTCAAAAAATTCTTTAAAAAATCCACGTTTATTGTCCTTTTAGGGAGCTTTAAAAATTCTTTAAAAAATCCACGTTTATTGTCCTTTTAGGGAGCTTTAAAAATTCTTTAAAAAATCCACGTTTATTGTCCTTTTAGGGCCCTTCAAAAAATTCTTTAAAAAATCCACGTTTATTGTCCTTGTAGGTACCTTTAAAAATTCTTTAAAAAATCACAGTTGATTGTCCTTCTGTGGGTCTTCTTGGGACCCTCCTCCAATTTTTTAATTTTTTTGTGGTTTTTCTCTTATTTTTTTTTTGTTTTTTTCTTCATTTCCGTCACTCCGTGTCGCAGTTATTCTGTCACGTCGCACCCAAAACAATATTTGTGGTAATGAACTAACATGGAAATTACAATGGTCTCCAAAAAAAACACACAAAAAGGACACGATACTGCACTTGGTTTTGTGGCCAATGACGACAGGATATATGCTAAACACAGGCTCAAGGGGGGCCGATGGCAAAAGCAGTGCCTTTGAAAACTTCGCCAGGAAAGTTATGACAGACTCGTGTGTACATGCCTGCACCACTGCGGTATGTGTGGTCCTGTGGACTAAGTGTCGAACGGTTTTTTTTTTGAAAAATTGAGATCTGATACACAGACACACATACATAAGATATCTTAAATGGTTGTCAATGGGTTCGTAATGGAGGGGAAGATTCTGAAGAGAGGAACGGGGCTTCGGAGAGGTTTTCTTTTGGATTTGAGGTCAGAGTCGTGAGAGGGACCATGGTAGATCGAGTTGTAATTTTAAATCCGATTTAGATCTGAGAAAAATTAAAAAAATAGTTAATTTTAAAAATAATTTTTTTTCGAAATTTTTAAATTTTTCATTGAATTTTTTTTTTTTTTTTTTGGAATTTTTAAATTTTTTTCTAAATTTTTCCAAAGAATTTTGTAACTCTCAACATAAAATTAAAAAAAAATAAAATTTCTTTTACTCCTGAAATATTTATTCAATCACCATCAAAATATTGGCTGTCATACCGAATTCCACCATCCTCAGCTATCACTTCCTTCCCATCCCCCTCCTAGGACCTAGGACTTCTGTTAACAAGGCTTCAAAACTCAAGTATATTTTGTGGTAGGTTTTAAATTTTTTTCGGTTTTTATTCTTCCACCCAAGGACTCCACAAAAAAAAAAAAAAATGAGCGAGAGTGAGGAAGGAGGCCGAGAACGAAGTTGAGCCGAGTAGAAGACAATGTTTGGCAAAGAAACGACTTAACTTTTGGCAAATCCCCTGGTGTTATTAAAATAAACTTTATTGTATTGTTGTCTGTGTGCAACAGCAACAACACACAGCAATGACAGAACATGGAGAACAAGTTTTATCTATACACTCCCACAAAACAAGGACAAGCAGATGGAGCAATACCAGCAAATATAATTTATAAGCAGAAAATGCAAAAACCAAAAAAAAAAAAAAACGAACTCCATAAGTGGTTGGGTCTGAGCTGTGGTTACACACACGCACACACACATGGATATGTGTGTCCTTTAAAAAGGATCTCAAAAATTTCAAGTATTTAAATATATTATTATTTTTCAAAAAGAAGGTTTACTTTAAAATTTATCATCCGAAATTGCATGATGGAATATCATCAAAATCAGGACAAAGGACTGTGACAATAAGCTGATTATTATGGTATTTTAAGGACATGGGAAATTTTTTTCATGGGAAAAATAAATAAATAAATAAATAAATAAAAATGAATAGTAATAAAATTAAAATATTAAGGGAGTGAGGATAGCAAGCTACTAAAATAAAAAAAAATAAAGAAATTAAGAAATATTTAAAATATTTAAAAAAAATTCATTACAAAAAAATTTCAACTCCTAATTAGAAAAAAATAATTTTAAAAAAATCCACGACTGTTGATTGTTGAAAAAAATATATTTTAAAAAATCCAGTCACTTGGAAAATATTTTTTTTAAATGCACCACTGCTGATATTTTGAAAAAATATATTTTAAAAATCCAGGTACTATGGAAAACAATTAAAAAAAACAAATCTGATATTTTGGAAAAATATTTTTTTTTAAAAATCCATCTCTGCTGATATTTTGAAAAAATGTTTTTCTAAAAAATCCACTTCTCTTGATATTTTAGGAAAATATTTTTAAAAAGCCCATGCCTGTTGATACTTTGAAAATATAGTTTTTTAAAGAATCCACGTCTGTTGACACATCAAAATATATTTTTAAAAAATCCGCTGAAAACTTGAAAAATAATATATTTTAAAAAAATCTACGACTGTTGAAAATTCATAAAAAAACATTTTTAAAAAAAGTTCACGTCTGTTAATAATTGGTAAAATAATTTTTGAACATCTACGTCCGTTGATGCTTTAAAAAATTAAGAAATATTTAAAATATTTTTAAAAAAATTCATTACAAAAAAATTTCAACTCCAGTGGCGAGTCTCAAAATGGGTGGAATTTATTGTTCCTTTGGAACCTTTGAAAATTCTTTAAAAAATCCACGTATATTGTCCTTTTAGGTACCCTTGAAAATTCTTTAAAAAATCCACGTTTATTGTCCTTTTAGGGACCTTTAAAAATTCTTTAAAAAATCCACTTTTATTGTCCTTTTAGGGTACTTTGAAATTTTTTTTAAAAAATATAAGTTTTTTGTCCTTTTAGGGACCTTTGAAAATTCTTTAAAAAATCCACGTTTTTTGTTCCTTCTTATTTTTAAAAAAAAATCCACATTTATTGTTCTTTTAGGGACCTTTGAAAATATTTTAAAAAATCCACTTTTATTGTCTTTTAAGGGACCTTTGAAAATTCTTTAAAAAAATCAACCTTTATTGTCCTTTTAGGGACCTTTGAAATTTTTTTAAAAATCCACGTTTATTGTCCTTTTAGGGATCTTTGAAAATTCTTTAAAAAATCCACATTAAAAAACCTTCTAAGGACCTTTGAAATTTTTCTACAAAATCCACGTTTATTGGGACCTTTGAAAATTCTTTAAAAAATTCACGTTTATTGTCCTTTTAGGTACCTTTGAAGATTCTTAAAAAAAGATACTTTTATAGTCCTTTTAAGGATCCAAAAATTCCGTGTATATTGTCCTTTAAAAATTCTTTAGAAAATCCACGTTTATTGTCCTTAGGACCTTAGGATTATTAAATGTGGATTTTTAAGGAATTTTTCAAAAACACCTAAGGATCATTAAACGTGAATTTTTTAGGAAATTTTCAAAAGCATCTAAGGATTATTATACGTTGATTTTTTAAGGAATTTAAAAAAAGACCTCCAGACCATTTAACGTTTAAGCCCAAAAAAACTGGAGTTTTAAGGAATTTTCCAAAAGGACCTTAAGACCATCAAACAAAAATGGGTTTTAAAGAAGAACCTATTTTTAAAAATGGATTCATTCGATTAAATGTTGATTTTTGAGAAGGACACTTAACCGAAAACCTTGAATTTATTGAAATGGATTTTAGATTAACAAACGTCCACTTTCTCCGCCTTTAAAGTTATTTTCTATAAAAATATCCTTTAAATAATAACGAAAGTCCTAAAAATCCACATCCTTGGATATTTGAAGAACAGTTTTTAAAAATCCTAAAACAAATTTATTCAACACTTTAAAAAACTTCCATAGTTCTTTGAAAACCTTTTTTTAAAATCCTTAAAAATATTTTTACAAACTTCAAGCTCCTGGAGAGTTCCTGAAATTCTTAGAAATTTTAAAAAATCCACGTCTGTTGATATTTTGAAAAAATATTTTTTAAAAAATCCACGTCTGTTGATATTTTGAAAAAATATTTTTTTTAAAAAATCCACGTCAGTTGATATTTTGAAAAAATATTTTTTATAAAATCCACGTCTTTTGATAATTGTAAAAAATATTTTTTAAAAAATCCACGTCTGTTGATAATTGTAAAAAATATTTTTTTTAAATCCAGGTCTGTTGATAATTGGAAAAAATATTTTTTAAAAAAATCCACGTCTGTTGATAATTGTAAAAAATATTTTTTAAAAAATCCACGTCTGTTGATATTTTGAAAAAATATTTTTTTAAAAAATCCACGTCAGTTGATATTTTGAAAAGATATTTTTATAAAATCCACGTCTTTTGATAATTGGAAAAAATATTTTTTTAAAATCCACGCCTGTTGATAACTGGAAATAATATTTTTAAAAAAAATCCACGTCTGTTGATAATTGGAAATAATATTTTAAAAAAAATCCACACCTGTTGATTTTTGGAAAAAATATTTTTTAAAAAATCCATGTCTGTTGATAATTGGAAAAATATTTTTAAAAAATCCACGTTTGTTGATAAGTGCAAAAATATTTTTTAAAAAAATCCACGTCTGTTGATATTTTAAGAAAATATTTTTTAAGAAATCCACTTCTGTTGATAATTGGAAAAAATATTTTTTAAAAAATCCACGTCTGTTAAAATTTTGAGAAAATATTTTTTATAAAATCCACGTCTATGCCATTTGAGAAAATATATTTTATAAAATCCACGTCTGTTAAAATTTTGAGAAAATATTTTTTATAAAATCCACGTCTATGCCATTTGAGAAAATATATTTTATAAAATCCACGTCTGTTAAAATTTTGAGAAAATATTTTTTTAAAAAATCCACGTCTGCTGATAATTGAAAAAGTAAAAAAAAAATAAAAAAAATCCATGTTTGGTGATAATTCTTTTAAAAAATCCCTGTCTGTTGATGAATTGAAAAAAAAAATAATTTAAAAATCTATGTCTATTTATAATTGAAAAAATATTTTTTTTTTTAAAAAAATCCACGTCTGTTTTTATAAAATATTTAAAATAATCCGCATTTAGTTCTCTTTTGGAAGTATTTTTTTTTTTTAATTTTGGTCCTTGAAAAAAAAAAAACTCAATTCACCCCCTATTACCTATTTACCCTAATGCCTTAAGCATTTCGTGTTGTTTAGATTCATAAAAATTAAGCCATAATTTATGGAGTCATAACTCTCGTTTGTTGTTGCCACCACTTGAAAATCCATCATAAATTTCCGCTGGCGTTGGTATAAATGTGTGTGTGAATATTTTTTTTTTTTGGTTTTGTGTTAACTTGATTACAGGTTCTCCGTAATCATTCGCATATAATTAGCAAACACCTCCATTGGAGCATTGCATGTTCCGGGTTAATGAATGCATGAAAAAAGAACAAAAGAAGGCCTCTCCCCTCCTCCAAAAAAAAAATTATGACTCCAATAAATGAACAGAATAATAATTATGATGGAGGTGGAGAGTTGTTAAAAATACTCAAAACCTTTTGTGGTTTCAAATAATACGAATAATTAAACATAATTTATCAGGTATATAAATATACCAGATTTTGAAATGTTTTATTGGGAATTATGAAATTATTTGAATTACCATTGATATTGTGGTGGCGATATAGCTCTGCCAATTTTTGGCATTGCTCCAAAGGAAGGGTATCGAAACATTCACGTGTCCCCATTCCATTTCGAATATTTTTTCTCAACAATCCTTTTTGAGCCTTGTTTCGAAATAATTCATTTTATTTTATTTAGATTTAAGTCCATAATGACGTGTTAGCACCGATTCCGTTGTACATGACATGACTCGATGTCGTGCCATGTAAAAATTTATTTAATTCAAAATAAAAAAAAAATCATAAAAAATATTTAGACAGCTACAATGCCAACAAATGGCACGGACCTGGGAGGGTGGTGTTTAAAATAAATATTTTGTGGTGAGAAAAAATATTACACAAAATAAGGACACGAAAAAAATTTTTTTAAAGACTTGCAGATGTGGATTTCTTTTAAATATCATTTCTAAGGACAAACATATGTGGATTTTTAAAAATATTTATTTCCAAACAAATTCATCTTTTAAAATACGTCCGTTGATTATTGAAAAAAATATATATTTTTTAATTCCCGTCTGTTGATAATGTTTAAATTAGAAAAAAATATTTTTTTTTCAATCCTCGCCTGTATAAATTTTGAAAAACAAAATTTAAAAAAAAAAATAAAACGTCTATTAGTAATTGGAAAAATATTATTTAAAAAATTCATGTCTTTTGATATTTAAAAAAAATTAAAAAAAAATAAAATAAAACGTCTATTAGTAATTGGAAAAATATTTTTTGAAAGATATTTTTTAAAAAATCCATGTATGTTGATATTTTAAAAAAATATTTTTTTAAAAAATCCTCGTCTGTTGACACTTTGAAAAAATATGTTTTTTGAAAAACAAAATTTTTAAAAAATATAATAAAAAATTTATTAGTATTTGAAAAGTACTTTTAAAAAAATTGCATGTCTTTTGATATTTTGAAAAAATATTTTTTTAAAAAATCCATGTCTGTTGATATTTTAAAAAATATTTTTTTAAAAATCAAGTCTGTTGGTTTCTTCAAAAAAAAATTTTTTTAAAATCCACATCTGTTATTTCCTTAAAAATATTTCTTTAAAAAATCCACATCTGTTGGTTTCTTAAAAATATTTTTTTAAAAAATCCACATTTGTTGGTTTCTTAAAACTATTTTTTTAAAAAATCCACATCTGTTGGTTTCTTAAAAATATTTCTTTAAAAAATCCACATCTGTTGGTTTCTTAAAAAATATTTTTTTTTAAAAAATCCACGTCTGTTGGTTTATAAAAATATATATTTTTTTTAAATCCACGAAGGATGTTTTTTTAATATTTTTATTCCAAGCCCAATAGATGTGGATTAAAAAAAATTATTTCAAATAAAGATCGATATAGATTTTCTAAAATTAATTTTTATTCCAAGCCAAAAAGCTGTGGATTTTTTATAAATTTTGTTTCTAAATAAAAATCAATATAGATTTTTTAAATTAAATGCCCAACAGATGTAGATTTTTAAAAGCATTTTTTTCAAGTAAGTATTGATATAGATATTATAAGAAAAATTGTACCATATGTTGAAAAATATTTTCTAAAAAAAATCCTAGTCTGTTGATACTTTGAAAAAAAAAATATTTTTAAAAAAATCTACATCTTCTTAAATTTGGAAAAGAAATATTTTAAAAAAATCCACCACAGTTATTAATTAGAAAAAATATTTAAGAAAAATGGTCGACTGTTGATAGTAAAAAAAATATTTTTGAAAAATCCACGACAGTTGATAATTAGAAAAAATATTTAAAAAAAAATCACGAATGTTGATAATTGGAAAAATATTTTTTAGAAAATCGTCGTCTGTTGATATTTGGAACTGTTGATAATTAAAAAAATATTTTTAAAAAAAATCCACGACTGTTGATACATAGGAAAAATTTTTAAAAAATACGCGACGTTTGATAATTAAAAAAAAATATTTAAAAAATACGCGACTGTTTATAATTAAAAAAAAATCCACGACTGTTGATAGTTATAAATTTTTTTTAATAAATGCACCACTATTGATTATTGGAAAAAATATTTTTTAAAAAAATCCACGACTGTTGAAAATTATTAAACAATATTTTTTTAATAAATCCACGACTATAGATAATTAGAAAAAATATTTTTAAAAACACTCTACGTCTGTTGATAATCAAAAAAAAAATATTTTAAAAAAATCCACGACTGTTGATAATTATTAAAAAATATTTTTTTAATAAATTCACGACTATTGATAATTAGAAAAATATTTAAAAAAAATCACGACTGTTGATAATTAGCAAAAATATTTTTTAAAAAAATCAACAATTGTTGATAATTGGAAAATGTATTTAAAAAAATCCACAACTCGTGATAATAAGAAACAATATTTTAAAAAGTCCACGAATGTTGATAATTAGAAAAAATGTTTTTTAAAAAAAATCAACAATTGTTGATAATTAGAAAAAAATATTTTTAAAAAATACACGACTATTCATAATTGGAAAAAGTATTTTAAAAAATATATAAAAAAAAATCCACGACTGTTGATGATTAAAAAAAATATTTTTGAAAATATTCACGACGGTTGACGATTAGAAAAAATATTTTTAAAAAAAATCCACGACTATTTATAGTTAGCAAAAATATTGTTTAAAAAATCCACGACTGTTTATAATTAGAAAAAATATTTTTTTAAATAATCCACAACTGTTTAAAATTAGAAAACATATTTGTAAAAAAAATCCAAGACTTATGAGAATTAGAAAAAAATTTTAAAAAAGTCCACGACTTTTGATTGTTAGAAAAAAAATTTATATGAAAATCCACGACTGCTGATAATTAGAAACAAATTTTTAAAAAAATCCACGCCTGCTGATAATTGGAAAAAATATTTTCTAAAAAAATATACGACTGTAGATAATTAGAAAAAAATATTTTCTAAAAAAATCCACGACTGTTGACCATTGATTAATAAAAAAAAATATTTTTAAATAAATCCACAACTGTTGATAATTAAAAAAAATATTTTTAGAAATATTTACGACTGGTGATAGTTGGAAAAAGTATTTTTAAAAAAAATCCACGACTGCTGATAATTAGAAAAAATATTTTAAAAAAATCCACGACTATTGATAAAAAAAAATTAAAAAATCTACATCTGTCGATAATTAGAAAAAAATATTTGAAAAAAAATCTACGACTGTTGTTAATTAGAAAAAATATTTAAAAAAAAACACGTGTGGTGAATTTCCACGTCTGTTGTTAATTAAGAAATAGATGTCGATTTTTGAAAAATATTTTTTTTTTTTTCAAATAAAAATAGATATATATGTATTTTCTAAAATAAATGTTTATCAGACGTTGAATAATTTTTGTTTGATTTTTTTATAAAATTTTTCTTCCATAAAAACATAGTTTAATATTTTTCCAAAACCTAAACTTTTTTGGAAAAGAATATTTTTTTACGGTTATAGATTGAATAATTCCTATTCACAAAAATTCCCAATAATTCCAACTTCTTTGAAATCATGACGTATATCACTTTTCCTTTCATTCTTGTCACATCCGCTTTGGCGCTTAAATTCCCTCACCCTCTCATAAGCTGGCATCGAATTATATTCCGCTTAATCATCATTGAAGAGTGGTCACGACTTTTATTTATCATTGAGAGACGATTTCGGCATGCTACATGCTGGATGGCCGCTTGCCTAGCACTTCAAAGGCAAAGTGGCAAAAAATAGCAACAAAAGGTTTAAAATGATAACAAAAAAAAAAAAAATACTTCTTCCAATGATGTTAGGAATGCTTCAAAGCTTTTGTTGTTTTTGTGTTTCATTCGCACTCAAAAAAATCTCCCCAGAACATGGATGCTGTGAAATGACGTCGCTGCTGACTGGCGGGCTGACCGACTGGTCTGGTTGGTTGGTATTGACAGCATGATGATTTTTAAAGATCAAATGATTTGGAGATAATTATGAAGACAACTTCATAATGATGATGTCGATGATGATTATGATCATTATGTTTTGATGATTAATATCGAATATTATAATTATTTAATATTAATTTTGAATTAACACTTGAGAATATTATAACACATGTTCCAGAAGATGGAGAGTCATTGACGATGGGATTTCTAGGGTTTCCCAGATGTACTTGAAGTTCTTTTGAATATGTTTTTTTTATACTGATACATTATTTATGTTTGTTAGAAATACAAACAGAAATACTAGAAATTGCATATGAAAACATGTTGGGTTATTTGTTTTCTAAATATTTATTTATAAATATACTTCATAGAGAGGAGCTACACTAGTTGGGGTGGTATATTTGGTGCAAAATAATTTTTAGGAAATTTTTTAAAAAAACTTTATTTCAATTTTTTTAAATTTAATTTGATTTTTAAAAAGTATATTTTTTGAAAATCCACGACAATTGAAATTTAAAAAATCTAAAAAAAAATCTAGGGTTTTCGAAAAATTTTCTTGAAAATCTACGGCAGTTAAAATTTGAAAAAAAAACAAAAATATTTAAAAAATCTAAAAAAATTCTGGTGATTTGGAAAATATGTTTTTTTTAGAAAATTCACGGCAATTGAAATGTTGAAAAAGAATATGTTAAAAATAAAACAAAATTCTTATGATTTAAAAAATATTTTTAAAAAAATTCACGACTCTTGATAATTAGAAAAAATGTTTTTAAACAAATCCACGACTGTTGATAATTAGAAAAAAAATATTTTTAAAGAAATCTACGACTGTTCATACTTAGAAAAAATATTTAAAAAAAATCCACGACTGTTGATAATTAGAAAAAACCTTTAAAAAATCCACAACTGTTGATAAATAAAAAAAAATTTAAAAAAAAAATCCACGACTTTTGATAATTGAAAAAAATATTGTTAAAAAATCAACGACTGTTCATAATCAAAAAAATATTTAAAAGAATCGACGACTGTTAATAATTAAAAAAAAATATTTAAAAAAAAATCGCCTACTGTTGATATTAAGAAAAAATATTTAAAAAAACACTTCTTGTGAAATTTCTTAAAAAGTTTAAAATTATATATGTATTTCAAAAAAGTCTAAAAAAAATCTGGTGTTTGGAAGAATACTTCTTTTGTTAGAAATTCCACGACAATTGAACTGTTGGAAGAAAAATTATTTAAAAAAAATCTGGTGATTTGAAAAATATTTTTTAGAAAATCTACGACCTTTGAAATGTAGAAAAAAATTAAAAAAAAATTTAAAAATCCATGACTGTTGATAAATAGAAAAAATATTTTTAAAAAATCCACGACTGTTGATAAATAGAAAAAATATTTTTAAAAAATCCACGACTGTTGATAATTAGAAAAATATGTTTAAAAAACTCCACGACAGCTGATAATTAGCAAAAAATATTTTTAAAGAAACCATTTCTGGTGATTTGAAAAATATTTTTTTTTTTAGAAAATCCACGACAATTGAAATGTTGGGAGAAAAATTATTTAAAAAAATCTGGTGATTTGAAAAATATTTTTTAGAAAATCTATGGCCTTTGAAATGTCGAAAATAAATAAAAAAATATTTAAAAAAAAATCCACGACTGCTCATAATTAGAAAAATATTTACAAAAATCCAGGACTGTTGATAATTCGAAATAATATTTTTAAAAAAATCTACTATTGTCGATAATTAGAATAAATATAATAATATATAATATAATAATATTAAAAAAATATTTAAAAAAAAAATCCACCACTCTCGATGCTATGAAAAAATATTTTTTTAAATCCAGGCCTGTCGATACCCTGAAAAAATGTTTTTAGAGAATCCAAGTGTGTTGATAATTGGAAAATATTTTTTAAAAAATCCACGACTGTTGATAATACGAAAAAATATTTTTAAAAAAATCTACGACTGTTGATAATTAGAGAAGATATTTTTAAAAAATCGACGACCTATGAAATCTAGAAAAAAAATTAAAAAAAATCCACAATTGTTGATAATTAGAAAAAATATATTTAAAAAAATCCACGACTGTTGATATTTAGAAAAAAAATTAAAAAAAAATCCACAACGGTTGATAATTAGAAAAAAATATTTTTAGAAAATCCGCGACCTTTGAAATGTAGAAAAAAATATTTTTAGAAAATCCGCGACCTTTGAAATGTAGACAAAAATATTTTTAAAAAAATCCACGACTTTTGATAATAATACTTGAACATATTTTAAAAAATCCACGACTGTTGATAATTAGAAAAAATATTTTTAAAAAAATCCACGACTCTTGATAATTGAAAAAATATTTTAAAAAAATCCACAACTGTTGATAATTAGAAAAAAATATATTAAAAAAAAACCACGACAGTTGATAATTAGAAAAAATATTTAAAAAAAAAAATCCACGACTGTTGATAAGTAGAAAAAATATATCTTAAAAAATTCACGTCCATTGATAATTGAAAAAAATATTTTTAAAAAACTCTATTGAGAATTGAAAAAAAATATTTTTAAAAAAATCCACGTCTGCTGATAACTGGAAAAATATTTTTTTTAGAAAATCCACGTCTGTTGATAGTTGGAAAAAATATTTTTTTAGAAAATCCACGTCTGTTGATAGTTGGAAAAAATATTTGTTAGATAATCCACGTCTGTTGATAATTGGAAAAAATATTTTTTAGAAAATCCACGTCTGTTATAATTGGAAAAAAAATATTTTCAAAAAAAAAAAAAAAAAAAAATCCAGGTTTATTCAGAATTAAAAAAAAAAAATTAGAAAATCCACGGCAGTTGATAATTGCAAAATTGATAATTGAAAAAAAATATTTTTTAAAAAATCCAAGTTTGTTGATAATTGAAAAAATAATTTTTAAAAAATCTACATCTGTTGATAATAGAGAAAATATTTTTTAGGAAATCCACGTCTATAGATAATTGGAAAAATATTTTTTAGAAAATCCACGTCTGTTGATAATTGGAAAAATATTTTTTTTTAAATAATCCAGGTCTGTTGAAAATTGGAAAAAAATTTTTTTAAATAATCCACATTTATTGATAATTGGAAAAACATTTTATAAAAAATCTACGACTGTTGATAATTGAAAAAAATATTTTTTCAGAAAATCACGCCTGTTGATAATTGAAAAAATATTTTTTAGAAAATCCTCGTCTGCTGATAATTGAAAAAAATATCTTTTAGAAAATTCACGTCTGTTGATAATTGGAAAAAAATATTTCTTAGAAAATCCACATCTGCTGATAGTTGGAAAAAATATTTTTTAGAAAATCCACGTCTGTTGATAATTGGAAAAATATTTTTAAAAAAATCTACGTCAATTTAGAATTGCAAAAAATATTTTTACAAAAATCCACGTCTTTTGAAAATTGGAAAAAATATTTTTAAAAAATCCACGTCGTATTGTATATATTTTAAAAAATCCGATCTCTCTATGTCCACATACACCCATTATAGCGTACCTTCATTGAAGTGTTTTTATTTTCATTGCCGCTAAACCAAAACAAACATACCGCGTTTTCAAAATCAATGATTTATTGACTCTCTTTAGGCAACGAGATCGAAAATAGTCAACAAAAACGCCCAGCATCAAACCGCAGCAGTTAGACGTGCACACGATTAGTTGTCGAACGAGCGGAGATCCGAAAACATGTTGCAGTCTGGCATGAAACTAAAGGTGTCGAATCACATTCAAATCAATATTCTTGTTTTCAAATATTGATTTTTGTTTTTTTTTTTTATCGAAATTTGTTTATAGATTTTATTTATTTTTGCCATAAACTTGGGCAATTATCGCCTGATTTTAAGTGAAACGGAAAATTATGATTTGCAGCTGGGACGCATACGGACGGAGGAGGTGCAATTGGAGCCATTGGGGAATAATCAATATGGATTTGAGTGAGTTTTGAAACATACATTTTTGTTTAATTTTTCAAATATTTTTAAAGAATCAAATCTATTTTTAGAATCTCCTTGCCGGACAGTGAACGCAAAGAGGTAATTTCTCTGGAACCCAGCTCTGTGGAGGGCGAATCCCCGGTTGTCACCACCAAGGGAGAGATCACCACAAATTTCCTCAAGGATAACTCAAATCTGGTGGTTAACTATGTGGCGGACCATAATGGCTATAGGGCCTCGTATCGTTTCGGCAAAGGCCTCAACGACGATTTGGGAATCACGTTTGGCATTCGCTTGAATGCCAGAGATTTGAAAAGTTTGACTGGCTGAAGTCATCAATGGAATTTGTTTTTTTTTAGTTTTATTTTTATTTTTTGTTTTGTAGTCTTCCGCATAGTTAAGATAATTATCGTTAAGTGCAATGTGATTATAGATAAGTTTTTTAGAGTGAAAAACAATTAAGGTTTTAATAATAATAATAACAAAAATATTGAAACAAAAAAAGTAAAATAAATATAATTAAAAAAATGATTGCTTATTATAGATTTAAAAAAAATGTTTTTTTTTTTCAGAATCAATCGGTTTTATTATTCGCTGATCATTGTGGAGTCCCTCCCGTGTTCCAAATCAAGTTACATAACATGAATATACCCACAACTTCCAAAGATATGGCCTCTGTACTATGGGCGCAAAAAATATATTCAAAAATCCTTAACACAAGCAACATTGACATTTTTCCCATATCTCGGGTAATTGGTTAGATATCCCATCAATATTATTTTTATTTTTAGCAGAGAACTTCCTCTTTCTAGTGGAGTTGATATTTTGAAAATAATCTGAGTACGTTTAAAAATATGACCCCCTGAAAATGATAGAGGGAAAATGTTCAATATTGAAAAAGATTGAGTAATATGAATATTTTGCCGATATCTCGGGTAATTTGTCAGATATCCCAGCAATATTTTTTCGGTTTATGGAAGAGATATTACTCATTCCTATGGAATTTATATTTTGAATATAAATGGAGTACCTTCGAAAATATGGCCCCCTAAAAATGATAGAGGAAAAATGTTTAACTGTTGAAAGTCTTAAATAAGATTAATATTTTGACGATATCTCGGGTAATTGCTCAGATATCCCACCAATATTATTTTGGTTTATAGCAGAAGCTTTCCTATTCCTATGGACTTTATATTTTAAAAATAAATGGGGTACTTTGGAAATTATGACCCCCTGAAAATGATAGATAAAAAATTGTTAACATTTAAAAGGCTTGAGTTAGATTAATGTTTTGCCGATATCTCGGGTACTTTATCAGATATCCCAGCAATATAATTTTAGTTTATAAAAGACAATACTCATTCCAATTCAATTTACACTTTATAAATAAACGGAGTACTTTCGAAAATATGGCCCCCCAATAATTATAGACGAAAAATGTTCAACATTTGAAAAACTTGAGTAAGATTAATATTTCGCTGATATCTCGGGTAATTCATCAGATATCCCGCCAATATTATTTCGATTTATAGCAGAGGCATTCTTCATTCCAATTCAATTTATATTTAAAAAAAAATGGAGTACTTTGGAAATTATGATCTCCTGAAAATGAGAGATGAAAAAATGTTCAACATTCGAAAAACTTGGGTAAGATTAATATTTTGACGATATCTCGGTTAATTTCTCAAATATCGAAAAAATATTTTTTCGGTTTATAGCAGAGACATTCCTCATTCCACTGAAGTTTATATTTAAAAAATCGTCTGAGTACTTTCGAAAATATGGCCCCCTGAAAATGATATAGGAAAAATGTTCAACATTGGAAAAGTTTAAGTAAGTTTAATATTTTTCCCATATCTCGGGTAATTGCTCAGATATTCCACCAATGTTATTTTGGTTTATAGCAGCGACATTCCTAATTCTAGCGGAGTTTACAGTTTTAAAATAGATGGAGTACTTTCGAAAATATGGCTCCCTAAAAATGATAGAGGAAAAATGTTTAACATTTGAAAGGCTTGAGTAGGTTTAATATTTTAACCATATCTCGGGTAATTGCTCAGATATCCCACCAACATTATTTTGGTTTATAGTAGAGACATTCCGCATTCCCCTGGAGTTTATATTTAAAAAATAGTCTGAGTACTTTCGAAAATATGGCCCCCTGAAAATGATAAAGGAAAAATGTTCAACATTGGAAAAGTTTAAGTAAGTTTAATATTTTTCCCATATCTCGGGTAATTGTTCCGATAACCCAGATATCTTATTTTTGTTTTTAGAAGAGACATTCCTCATTCTAATGAAACTTATAATTTAAAAATAAACGGAGTACTTTCAAAATTATGACCTTTAGAATATGGGTACCGAAAAAATCTTAAAAATGTTAAATTTCGAGAATTTATGTTATTTGTTCCTATAACTTTAGCATTCGCTGAGATATTTTTATATTTTTACTTCTGTTTTTACGGAGAATAAGTATCGTTAAAATTCCGCTTGTTTTGCAGAGATATACCGATTACTTTAAAAGTTATGGTATCGTGAATATCATTACCCGAAAATGTAAGTAATTGACTAATTCGAATATGTGTGAATATTTGTCAATACCTCAGGTATTTTGTGAGATATTTTACGATAATTTTTTGAGTTTATAGCTCAGATGCATCTTATTACAATCCTGTTTATTGCACCCAAATATATCGATTACTTTCTAAGATATGGGCAATCGAAATTCTATGCGGAGAAAATATTCAGAACTAAAAAATTCAAGCGATTATGTATTTCTTTCAATATCTTTGGTATTTACTGAGATATATCCATAAGTTTTTTTTTTGGTTTTTACCCAAGATGCTCCCTGTTAAAATTCTAGTTAAAGTATAAAAATATACTGATTACTTTAAAAGTTATGCCATCAAGAATATGATTACTGAGAAAATGTAGGGAATTGGTAATTTTTTTTTGCTGCGTATTATTTCCTATATCTCTAGTATTTGTTGAGATATTTCAACATAATTTGTATCGCTTATAGTATATATGTTTCTTATTGGTACTCGTTTAATTTGACTCCAAAGTTCCGATTACTTTTAAAGTTATGGCCCATAGAATATGGGTACCAAAAAAATTTACAATTTTTAAATTTTCGGATTTTTTATAATTTCCCTAATATCTCCAGTACTATATGAGGTATTTTAATAAGTTTACATTTGCTGTCCACGTGGAAGCTAACTATTGAAACTCAAGTTGTGTCGTAGAATTGTACCGATTACTTTAGAAGTTATGGCATCTAAAATATGATAACTGAAAAAATGTAAAGAACAGGAAGCTTTTTGTTCTGGCGAATTATAGTCAATATCTCTGTTATTTGATAAGATATTGTAGAACTTCTTTTTGGTTTATTGTTAAGATGTTTGCCAATAACACCCATTTTATTTCGTGCAAATATATCGATTACTTTCAAAGTTATGGTCCATCGAATATGGTTACCGAGAAATGTTTACATTTTTAAAAATTCGACCATTTGTATATTTCTCTTTATATCTTTTATATTTACTGAGATATCTCCAAAAAATTATTTCGATTTTTAGATGAGATGTTTCCCATCCAAATACAATTTATCGCATTGGAATGTGCCAATTACTTAAGTAGCTATGCTATCGAAAAAATGATGACTGGTAAAATATAAGAATTGGGTCGTTTTTGGCACTTGTCAATTGTTATCAATATCTCAGGTATTTAACGAGATATATCAACATATATTTTTCAAGTTATATCTGAGGTATCTCCTAGTATTACTCGTTTTATTTTACTAAAAAATATAGGTTACTTTTAAAGTAGTGGCCCATAGAACATGGTTAGCGAGAAATGTCTACAATTTTAAAAAATCGAGCATTTGCGTATTTCACCCCACATCTTTTATATTTACGGAGTTATCTCCAAAAAATAATTTCGATTTTTAGGTGAGAGGTTACTCGTTTACATTCAAGTTACTGCATTGAAATCTACCGCTTACTTAAGAAGTTATGGTATCGAGAAAACGATAACTGGACAAAGGCAAGAATTGATTAGTTTTTGGTACTTGTCAATTGTTAGGAATATCTCGGGAGTTTAGTGAGATATTTTTGCATATATTTTTGGATTTGTAGCTGAGATACATCCTAATCTAACACATTTTATTTTATGAAAATCTAACAATTGCTTTTAAAGTTATGGCCCATGGAATATGGTTACCAAGAAATATTTAAAATTTCAATATATCCGGAATTGTAATATTTATCTCAATATCTCTGGTGGTATATGAGTTATTTCAATAATTTTATATTTTTTGGTCAGGAGGAAACTAACTGTTTACACTCGAGAAATTATAGCAATTTGTACCGATTACTTTAAAAGTTATGACATCGAGTATATGATTACCGGAAAAATGTAAGGAATTGAAAAATTGTGGTACTTGTAAATTATAAACAATATCTCTGGTATTTGTCGAGATATCGTATTATATTTTTTTTTTCAGATTATGGTTGACACATATCCGACTATAAATCATTTTACTTTTTCTATATTAACCGATTTTTTTTAAAATTATGGCCCATGGCATATGGTTACCAAGGAAAGTTGAAAATTTTAAAATTTCGGAAATTTTAATATTCTTTCATAATATCTCTGGTACTATATGAGGTATGCCAATAAATTTATATTTTTGGTTCAGAAGGAAGCTAACTGTTTACACTCAAGAAATTATAACAATTTCTACCGATTACTTTAATAGTTATGACATCAAGTATATGATTACTTTAAAAATGTAAGGAATTAAAAATTTGTGGTACTTGTAAATTATAATCAATATCTCTGGTATCTTTCGCGATATGGTATTATTATTTTTTCGGTTTATAGCTGACACATATACCAATATAACCTATTTTATTTTTTTAAATTTACCAATTACTTTCAAAGTTATGGCCCACTGAAAATGCTTGCGGACAATTTTTGAAAATTTTAAAACTTTTAGTATTGGTGTATTTTTCCCATATCTTTGGGATTTATGGAGATATATCCATAAATTTATTTTGATTTTAAGCGAAGATGTTTGCCATTCAAATGCAAGTTACTGCATACAAATATACCGATTACTTTAAAAGTTATGACATCGAATATATGATTACTTGAAAAATGTAAGGAATTAAAAATTTGTGGTACATGTAAATTGTAAACAATATCTCTGGTATTTGTCGAGATATTGTGTTATAATTTTTTCGGTTTATAGCTGACACATATGTCACTAAAAATCATTTTACCTTTTCTAAATTTACCGATTACTTTCAAAGTTATGGCCCATTGAAAATGCTTACGGAAAATTTTTTGAAAATGTTTAAAATTTGAGTATTGGTGTATTTTTCCCATATCTTTGGGATTTATGGAGATATATCCATAAGTTTATTTTTGTTTTAAGTGAACATGTTTGCCATTCAAATGCCAGTAACTGCATACAAATATACCGATTACTTTGAAAGTTATTTCATTCAGAATATGGTTACTTAGAAAATTTAGGCAATTGGTATGTTTTCGGTACTTGTAGGTTATAACCCATATCTCTGGAAGTTGTTGAGATATGTTACCATAATTTTGTGGATTTATGGTTAAGATGTCTCTCATTGCCCTCCATTTTATTTTACAAGAATAAATGCATTGGTTACAAAGATTTGGCCCGATGAAAATGGTTACCAAAAAAATTTAAAATTGCTGCAAATGTGAATATTTTGGTAAACTTTGGCATTTGATGAGATATTTTCTATTTCTATAATAAAATAAAAATTATAATAACCTAATATTTTTTTGCATACCTTTCCATCACCTAATTTTAATTTTAATTCCCATTTCCCCTTCCTCCCCGAAAACTAAACGAAGAAATCTTCTTTTCAAATTTTAATCACAATTTCTTGCGCCAAGTTAATTTCCTAACTTCTTTTAAGCTGTTTATACGTGAAACTTTCACGAAGCTATTCCTGAAATTGTTGTGGCATGGTGGCATTAATGCTTAAGAGAAAAGTTAGTTTCTCAAATTCATAAAAATACGATTAAGAAGAATGAATGGCAAATTTTGTTTAGGTTTTCCTTTTTTTTGGTGGTTGCCAAGTCAGGGAAACTACGTGATCAAACGGAAACTTGGGGAAACATTTTTCGGAGAACAATTTCGAGTGAGAATTATAAGTTTAGAACAAAATCAATCTCAGGGAAAGTGCTGTTAGAAAAAATGAAGACAAAAAATATTTTTTTTTTTTTTAATTTATTTTTCCTTTAACAAATTAAAATTATTCGATTTAAAGCTGTGAGTTCCCCTCCCTAATGTATGCCATGATTTTGTTTGTAATTGTGAATTGAACTGAGCATGTTCCCAACATTTTGTTAATTTTATGAAATATAGGATGTACAACAACACAATTAATTGCTGGAGGAATTTTAGAGGGTTATTGAACTGGACATATTTGGTCATACTCCAGAAACCCAAGCAAAGAGGTCGGAATAATTGTATAGACCAGGGACACTAACTGGCAGCCGGGCTAAGCATCCGTTAATCGATGCCAGGAGAATAATTAAATTGTGAATATTACGATAACATTACGTTTACCATACGTTACGTATCCCTTAACTGCCAAATATGGCCAACGGCAGTTTCGTAATTCCCAGCAAACATTTTCTCTTAATTTTAATGGTAATTGCAATACATGTTTAAAATTGTTTATTTTTGAAGAAATCACATCCCGAGAGACCAAAATGGGCGAAATAATTGTTTCTCGTTAACTACAGGAGTTATGGGCAAAAATAATTAATTACTTAAAATTTAAAGTGTTTAGAATTTTGTACGTAAACATTTTCCATGGGTCATAACTACGGAACTAGTAGGTATATTTTTGTAAGCTAGCATGTTTTGGGAAGGAAATGGTCCCGCCAAGAATTCACAATAGGCAAAATTAATATATCTCAGGAAACAGCAAAGTTATGTGCAAAAATATGCAGATTCTCAAATTTGTTAATGTATTAATATTTTTTGGTAATCATATACATTAGGCCATAACTTAAAACCTTGTGGACATATTTTGATAAAATGATTTGTTTTGGAATGGGAACTATTCTGCCAATAAACCGAAATTGGCAAAATTTATATATCCCATAAAATACCAAAGTTATGTGCTCCAATAAAAAATTACTTAAAATTTGAAGTTATTGGTATCTTTTCGTAAATATTTTTCTGTAAGCCATAACTAGGGAAGTAGTGGATATATTTTTCTAACTGTACATGTTTTGGAAAGGAAATGGTCTCACCTTTGAGAAAAATAGATTTTATTAATATACCTCACGAAATAGCAAAGTTATGTGCAAACATGAGCAGGCACTCACATTTCATAAATAATTAATATTTTTAGGTAATCGTATTCAATAGACCATAACTTTAAAATTTATTGGTATATTTTGCTACGGTGATTTGTTTTGGAATGAGAACTATTCTGCCAATAAACCAAAATTGTCCAAATTTATATATCCCACAAAATACCAAAGTTATGTGTAAAAATAAAGAATTACCTAAATTTTGAAGTTTTTAGTATTTTTCCCGCTAACATTTTCTGTAGGCCATAACTAGGGAAGTAGTGGATATATTTTTGTAAGTTAATATGTTTTGGAAAGGAAATGATCTTACCTTTGACAAAAATAGGTGTCATTAATATACCTAACGAAACAGCAAAGTTATGTGCAAAAATAAGCAGGCACTCACATTTTAAAAAATTAATTTCTATTTAGATGATCGTATTCAAAAGCCCATAACTTTAAAATTTATTGGTATATTTTGATAGAATGACTTGTTTTGGAATGGAAATTGTTCTGCCAATAAACCAAAATTGGCAGAATGTATATATCCCATAAAATACCAAAGTTATGTGCACAAATATCCAGCTACTCAGATTTTTAAGTTTTTATCATTTTTGTCGTCATCATTTTCTATAGGTCATAACTTTTGATGTAATAGGTATATTTAAGAAAAGTGACTTGTTTTGGAATCAGAACTATTCCACTAATAAACCAAAATAGTGAAAACGTATATAACTCAAAAACTGAGAAAGTTATGTGCAAAAATAACCAATTACTTAAAAATTTATTTTTAAAGTATTTTTTCCGCAAACATATTCTATAGGCCATAACTTGAGAAGTAGGGACCCCATATGTTTACTGTTAATCGTTTTTTGGATGATAGTAATCTAGACTAGAAACCAAAATTAAATGTTTTAAAATATTTCATCAAATTACAGAGATATTGGCAAAATATCAGAGTTACCCAATCTTTGCCAATTATGTAAATTTTTTATTTACTTTTTTCAGGGAGCCATAACTTTGGAAGTATTCCACTTATTTTAAGAAAATTACATATTTTGAAATTATAAGAATGTTCTCTTTAAACCAAAACTATGTTAATGGCATATCTGATCAACTACCAGAGATATAGGAAAATTATCAATGTTACTCAATATTTTTCAATTTTGAATATTTTTTATTTACCATTTTCAGGGAGCCATTACTTTGGCAGTACCGTATATATTTTCACTTAGTGACTTGTTTTAGAATGGGGAGAATGTCTTCTTTAAACCAAAATTTTTTTAATGTGATATCTGATCAACTACCAGAGATATAGGAAAATTATCTATGTTACTCAATATTTTTCAATTTTGAATATATTTTATTTACCATTTTCAGGGAGCCATTACATTAGCAGTACTGTATTTATTTTTACCAAGTGACTTGTTTTGGAATGAGGCGAATGTCTTCTTTAAACCAAAATTACGTTAATGGGATATCTGATCAACTACCAGAGATATAGGAAAATTATCAATGTTACTAATACTGAGGAATATTTAATATGTTTTGCGCGTCCATATACCAAGAGCCATATCTATGGAAATTGTTGGTATATTTGTATAATATTACTTGATCTGGAACGAGAAGGGCCTCTGCAATGAATAAGGTATATCGAAAATCATCGATTTTTAAGTATAATTTGAATGTGCTCCATTTTTTAAGGAAGCTAATTTTAAATTCCTCTACCCCAATTTAATATCCCTTTCTCTCCAGCTATTTTTCGATAATGAAGTACATTGTGCACATATATGAACATATATTTTATAAATTCCGAAGCTAACGAAAATTTGCATCATTAATGTACATTAGAACTTCCGACTCCGGGGTTAAGCTTAGTAACTATCGACTCCTAGTTTGAGGTTAACCGAACTCAAATATAAACTGTTGTAACAACTTCCGAACACACATACACAGACATTTGCACAATTCCATTTATGAATATAACGAAATAAAATTTCTATACATGTGTGTGTGTGTGTGTGCGAATTAATAGATTTGTGTGTGCGTTATGAATTAGACATACAACCTTTGGAAAGTGTGGTTTTGTGGGAGAACACTGAGAAAAAAAATTGTGGAAATTTTTAAAACATTTTGAAATTGGGGGAAAATTTAAGAAAAATTTTAATTCTTTTTTTAAATTGGTGATTTAAAATATTTTTGAATATAATTTATTTTCTTTTATTATTAATTTTTTTTATTATTTTTTTTTTAAATTAAATTTATTTTTTCTCAATGTACCTGATTATTTATGACAACACCTGTTGTTGTTAAAACCACAATATTTCTTCTTCTTTTGCCTCTTAGCCACAAACATGTAAATTCGTCGATTTAATGAGATTGTATATCGTCTTAAGGAATTTTCCGATAAAATTTGCATAATTTTTGCGGGTTTAATACAAAAGGCATACAAATCAGGATTTTGTATAAAATAGCAAAACTCCATAAAATAATTTGCCAAATTTTCCCCCAAGGATTTACAATGCTTAATGATTTAATATGAATTGAATTATAATAAAATAGGAAATTTGAGAAATTTAAGGACCGCCAGATGGGGAATGCAATTTTTTTTCAATGACCGAACAGATGTGGATTTTTAAAAAAAAAAAATATTTTTTTTTTTTCAAATACCAACTGACTTCCTGGAAAGATTTCCCCTTTATTTAATTGACCTTTATATGGCATGAATTAAACTAAATTTTATACCAAACTGACAGGTGCTTGCTACTTCGTCAGCGAAAAGTCCACCTTAAAATGCTACATTCGTTCTAAGAGCTCGTTTACCCTATGTAGTACCACTTGGAACTTTTCGAACAATTATAGTACACATTTCCAAAAACCATATCCATATCTCATGCCCCTTTGAAAAAATATTTTTTAACTAATCCACGTCTTTTTCCTTTTTGAAAAAAATATTGAAAAAAAACCCATGTTCGTTGATTCCATGACAACATATTTTTAACAAATTCACGTCTTTTAGTCCTTGATTTTTTTTAAATATTCCACATCTTTAGTCATTTAAAAAATATTTAAAAAAACTTGATCTTGATACATGAAAAAAATATTTATTTAAAAATTCATGACTGTTGAATTTTAGAAAATTTTTTTTTTTAAATTTCCACGCCTGTTGATGCTTAGAAATAAATATTTTTTTTAAAAATCCAAATTTGTTGATACTTTGAAAAAATATTTTTTAAAAAATTCACGCCTGGTGATACTTTGTAAAAATATTTTTTTTAAAAAATTCACATCTGGTGATACTTTGTAAAAATATTTTTTACAAAATTCACGAATGTTTATATTTTAAAAAATATATTTTTTTAAAAATCCACCCCAGTTGATATATTGAAAAATATTTTTTTTGTTGATACTTTGATTTTTTTTTTTAAATCCTCCTTGAAAAATATTTTTTTTTAAATCCACGCCTGTTGATATTTGGAATTTTTTTTTTAAATCCACTCCTGTTGATATTTGGAAAAAATATTTTTTTTAAATTCCACGCCTGTTGATATTTGGAATTTTTTTTTTAAATCCACGCCTGTTGATATTTGGAATTTTTTTTTAAATCCACTCCTGTTGATATTTGGAAAAAATATTTTTTTTAAATTCCACGCCTGTTGATATTTGGAATTTTTTTTTTAAATCCACGCCTGTTGATATTTGGAATTTTTTTTTAAATCCACTCCTGTTGATATTTGGAAAAAATATTTTTTTTTAAAATCCACGCCTGTTGATATTTGGAAATTTTTTTTTAAATCCACGCCTGTTGACATTTGGAAAAAATATTTTTTAAAAAATCCACGCCTGTTGATACTTTGAAAAAATATTTTTTTTATAAAACCACGGCGGTTGATACTTCAAAAAGTATAATTTTTTAAAAACCCACATCTGTTGATACTTCCAAAAAATATTTTTAAAAAAATGCACGTTTGTTGATACTTTAAAAAATATTTTTTAAAAAATCCACGTTTGTTGATACTTCCAAAAAATATTTTTTAAAAAATCCACGTTTGTTGATACTTAAAAAAATCCACGTTTGTTGATACTTCCAAAAAATATTTTTTAAAAAATCCACGTTTGTTGATACTTAAAAAAATCCACGTTTGTTGATACTTCCAAAAATATTTTTTAAAAAATCCACGTTTGTTGATACTTAAAAAAATCCACGTTTGTTGATACTTCCAAAAAATAAAATCCACGTTTGTTGATACTTCCAAAAAATATTTTTTAAAAAATCCACGTTTGTTGATACTTTAAAAAATCCACGTTTGTTGATACTTCCAAAAAATATGTTTTAAAATATCCACCTTTGTTGATACTTTAAAAAATATTTTTTAAAAAATCCACGCCTGTTGGTATGTGAAAAAATATTTTTTAAGAAATCCACGTCTGTGGTATGTGAAAAAATATTTTTTAAGAAATCCACTCCTGTTGATACTTTGAAAAAATATTTTTTTAAAAAATCCACGCCTGTTGATACTTTGAAAAAAATATTTTTTAAAAAATCCACGCCTGTTGATACTTTGAAAAATATTTTTTTAAAAATCCACGCCTGTTGATACTTTGAAAAATATTTTTTTGAGAATCCACGCCTGTTGATACTTTGAAAAATATTTGTTTTGAAAATCCACGCCTATTGATACTTCGAAAAAATATTTTTTAAAAAATCCACGTCTGTTGATACTTTGAAAAAATATTTTTTAAAAAATCCACGCCTGTTGATATTTTGAAAAAATATTTTATGAAAAATCCACGTCTATTGCTACTTTCAAAAAATATTTTAAAAAACCATGCCTGTTGATATTTAGAAAAATATATATTTTTTAAATCCAAGTCTGTTGATACTTTGAAAAAAATTTTTTTATAAATCTACGTTTGTTGATACTTTAAAAAATATTTTTTAAAAAATTCACGTCTGTTGATATTATAAAAAAAAATATTTTTTTTTTTAGTAAATTTACATCAATTGCTACTTTGAAAAAAATATTTGGTTTCAAGAAAACCATCATTTATTTTATTTTGTAAGAATATATTTTTTTTATTTATGTTTACTATATTAGGAAAATCACTTCGTATCTAAGTACTTGGCTTTAGCTTAGAATTCTACCTCATTCCGTTTGTCCTCTACTAAGTACTAAATTTTGAATACATTTTAGTACCCTTTTAGTACGAATTTCCTAAAATCCAATCATGTCACATGCCTACACACCAATACTGATCTCCATACAATATTTCAATTTGCTTGCTTCAGCAGTTTCGTCTGGGTATTGATTCTCAATCAATCAGTCATTACTTTTTTTTTAATTTGCATTTAAAAATTTAAATATTACATTTTTTAGTTTTATTATTTAATTTGAAATTCTAGGTACAAAGAGTTTCCTCAACAGATTTACAAAAAAAAAAAAAAAAAAATATTGAAAAAATTATAATTTAAAATTTGAAAATTTATAAATTTTTATAAATTTTAAAAATTTTAATTTTGTGTTAAAAAATATTAATTTAAAATTTTGAATTTTAATTAAAAATATTCAAAAAATCCAAAATCTCTACCAAACAATAAAAATTCTCAATTTTTACTGTCGGAGAAACACTTTGCATCTTAAATTTAAATTTTTAAATTTTAAATACTAAATAATAAATAAATAAAATTAAATATTTAATAATAAAATATTAAATATTTAAATTTTATTTATTTATTATTTAGTATTTAAAATTTAACAATTTAAATTTAAGATTTATTTTTTTTAATTGAATTTAAAAATTTAAATTTTGCATTTCTATTAAGTTTTAATATTTAATTTGAAATTCTAGGTACAAAGAGTTTCCTCAACAGATTTACAAATAAAAAAAAAATATTTAAAAAAATTAAAGAACCAAAATTTAAAATTTGAAAATTTTAATTTTATAAATTTTAGAATTTTTATAAATTTTTTCAAATTTAAATTTTTTATTTCAAAAAAATATATAAATGTAAATTTTAATTACATTTTATCATTAAATATTTAAAATTTAAGTTGTTAAATTTAATTTATTTTTTTTTTAATTTAAAAATTTCAATTTTAAATTTTAGATACATGGCTTTTTTTTAACATTAATTGAATTTGTAAACAATAAATGGATACTTTAATTTTTTTTTTTTTTTTTTTGGAGTCTTAAGATTTTGGTTTTTTTTAAATATTTTTTCTATGAAAGTTCCGATTTCCAATAAAGGTTTGGAGTCTTTAAAATGCCCACAGGAAGTTTAGAAGTCTTCTTTTTCCATGTCCGTACATCACTTTACTTTTTTAATTTCAAGTCCTTCCAGGCTTACCATTACCCTGGTAATCACCATTCTTTGTCCAGCTTACCTGCAATGAAAATAATGAAGAAAAAATAAATTATTTATTATATCACTGACATAAAAACGAACTCCCCTAGAATGTATGACAAAGAAGAAGAAGAATTTTTATTAAAATTTACAAAAAAGAAAAAACTTTTTCTTTCATTTGAAACATTTCAAACAAAACCTGGGGCCAGCAAAAATATTTGTCAAACCCCAAGGCAAGTAAGTATTTCTTCACTTCACTCGCCGTATCATGTCAGAAAAAAAAAATATGCAATCATAAATAATAAAAGCAAAAAGCCTTAAAGTAAACTTTCATTCTCATTTGAGTTGCTGTTGTTGTTGTTGTTATTATTGTTGTAAATATTCTTTTGTTGGGAAGAAAAATAAAGTTTGTATTTTTTTTTATTTCTCCGAATGTCATCCAGGCGTTAAGGTTGATGAAAGAAGTCATCCCCCAATAAAAAAAAAACAGAAATTTTGCATTTTTCTTTTTCAAGATTTTCTTGAAGTACTCAAAGCAAAAGAAAAAAAGTGATTTGCTTTGGCTTCACTTTTGTTACGCATTTAAATTTATTTTATTCTGATTTTTTTCTTTTTTCAAATCACTGACAAAAGTTTTGGGATTTGTGGATGGAGAGTGTGTGTGTGTGAGAGAGAGGGTGGCCAGAGAGTAAAATAAACATGATTGCTCTTTAATGAGCTTTATGAAAATTATCCATAAAAAAGTTGGGAGAGAAAGTTCGGCAAGGAAAAAAAAGAGGAAAAAAGGTAATCACTTAAGTCAAGTGGTAATTGGCTTTAAGGACAACAGGTGAAATTTCAAGGAACAATCAAAGGAGGTTTCAAAAAAAAAAAAAAAAAAAAAAAAAAAAAAAATATATATATATATATATATATATATATATATATATATATATATATATATATATATTTATATTTTCTAATAACAACAAATTTAGATTTTTGGCAGACCGAACTTTTAAGACCCTCCATAATTTGAGTGGAACTTGGAAAATGTAAAAAAAAAGTTCCTTAATTTTTTTCACAAAATTTAGAGTTACTGGTGGTAAAAAAAAAATTGAATAATAAATTTAGATTTTCTCTGGGCCGGGTCGAACCTCTAATGCCCTCCACCATTACACATAAAATGAGTAGCACAACTTGCTCATTTTAATTTATCATTCTTATTTTTAGTACAGTTGATAAATGACACATATTTCTTCTTCTTCTTCTTCTCGATTGCTCTTGAAAAAAGTGCGGATTTCTTAGCCTGGGGACTTTCTTGAAAGATGGAGAAGGGGGTAACGCATTGGTCTGGTTTCATTTAACAAGAATTGCAGTTGTTTGTGACAAACTTTTCCTGCATTGAAATAAACAGCTCAAGATTTTAATGCGCCTGAAAGTATGCAATGTCCCACATAGTTGATGTGCAGCCTTTGGGGTGTAGGTGTGGGATTTTAATTTGTCACACAAAAAGGAGGCCAGGCAAGGAAAAGTGAAAGCAAAAGAGGAGACAGGAAAATGATAAAAACGAAGTATACGTGGTTTACATTTGGAAAAAATATATTTTTTAAAAATTGAAAAAAAGGTATTTGAAAAATACAAGTCTCATGGTACCTCTAAAAATATGTTTTAAAATATCCACGTCTTTTGATACTTCAAAAAATATTTTTAAAAAAATCCACATCTGTTGTTCCTTTGAAAAAATATTTTTTAAAAAATCCACGCCTGTTGCTACTTTAAAAAAACATTTTTTAAAAAATCCGCGTCTGTTGCTACATTAAAAAAAACATATTTTTTTTAAAAAATCCACGTCTGTTGCTACTTTAAAAAAATATTTTTTAAAAAATCCCCGTCGGTTGCTACTTTGAAAAAATATTTTTTAAAAAAACCACGTCGGTTGCTACTTTGAAAGAATATTTTTTAAAAAATCCCCGTCGGTTGCTACTTTGAAAAAATATTTAAAAAAAAACCACGTCGGTTGCTACTTTGAAAGAATATTTTTTAAAAAATCCACGTCGGTTGCCACTTTGAAAAAATATTTTTTTAAAAAAAGCCAAGTCTGTTGATACACCAAAAAATATTTTTTAATAAATCCAAGTCTGTGGCTACTTTGAAAAAATATTTCTTAAAAAATGCACGTCTGTTGATACTTTGAAAAAATATTTTTTTAAGAAATCCACGTCTGTTGCTACTTTGAAAAAATATTTTTTTAAGAAATCCACATCTGTAATACTTAGAAAAAATATTTTTTTTAAAAATCCCCGCGTGTTGATACTTTGAAAAAATTATTTTTTAAAAAATTCACGTCTGTTGCTACTTTAAAAAAATATTTTTTAACAGATCCACGTCTGTTGCTACTTTGAAAAAGTATTTTTTAACAGATCCACGTCTGTTGATACTTTGAAAAAAATATACTTTTAAATATCTACGTCTGTTGCTACTTTCAAATTATATTTTTTAACAAATCTACGAATGTTGCTACTTTGAAAAAATATTTTTTAAAAAATCCACGTCTGTTGATACTTTGAAAAAAAATATACTTTTATATATCTACGTCTGTTGCTACTTTCAAATAATATTTTTTAACAAATCCACGTCTGTTGCAACTTTGAAAAAATATTTTTTTTTAAATCCACGTCTGTTGCTACTTTGAAAAAATATTTTTTTTTAAGAAATCCACGTCTACTAAAAATTTGAAAAATACATATTTTTAAAAATCTTCGTCTACTAATAAATTGAAAAAAAATATTTTTTAAAAAATCCACGTCTGTTGCTACTTTGAAAAGATATTTTGTAAAAATCTACGTCCATTGATACCTTTAAAAATATTTTTTTAAAAAATCCACGTCTGTTGCTACTTAAAAAAAATATTTTTTAGAAAATCCACGTCTGTTGTTATTTTAAAAAAATATTTTTTAAAAATCCATGTCTGTTGTTATTTTAATAAAATATTTTTTAAAAACTCCACGTCTTTTGATACTTTAAAAAAACATATTTTTTAAAAAAATCCGCGTCTGTTGCTACTTTAAAAAAACATATTTTTTTAAAAAATCCACGCCTGTTGCTACTTTGAAAAAATATTTTTTAAAAAATTCACGTCGGTTGCTACTTTGAAAAAATATTTTATAAAAAATCCACGTCGGTTGCTATTTGAAAAATTATTTTTTAAAAAATCCACGTATGCTGTTATTTTGAAAAAATATTTTTTAAAAAATCCACATCTGTTGCTACTTTGAAAAAATATTTTTTAAAAATATCCACGTTTGTTGCTACTTTGAAAAAATATTTTTTTTAAAAAATCCACGTGTATTGATACTTTGAAAAAATATTTTCCAAAAAATCCACGTCTGGTGATACTTTGAAAAAAATATTTTTTAAAAAATCCACGTCTGTTGCTACTTTGAAAAAATATTTTTTAAAAATTCCACGTTTGTTGTTATTTTGAAACAAATATTTTTTAAAAAATCCGCATCAGTTGATACTTTGCAAAAATATTTTTTAAAAAATCCACGCCTGTTGATACTTTGAAAAATTAGTTTTGAAAAAATCCACGTCTGTTGTTATTTTGAAAAAAAAATATTTTTTTTTAAAAATCCACGTCTGTTATTATTTTGAAAAAAAAATATTTTTTTTTTAAAAATCCACGTCTATTGTTATTTAGAAAAACATTTTTAATTATCCACATCAGTTGCTACTTTGAAAAAATATTATTAAAAAAATCCACGTCTGTTGCTACTTTGAAAAAATATTTTTTTAAAAAATCCACGTCTTTTGGTTCTTTAAAAAAATATTTTTTAAAAAATCCACGTCTTTTGGTATTTAAAAAATATTTTTTTAAAAAATCCACGTCTGTTGATACTTTAAAAAATATTTTTTAAAAAATCCACGTCCACTAACACTTTGAAAAAATATAAAAAATCCACGTTTATTGATACTTTGAAAAAATATATTTTTTAAAAAATCCACGTCTGTTGTTATTTTGAAAAAATGTAGGTTTTAAAAAATCCACGTCTGTTGTTATTTTGAAAAAAATATTTTTTAAAAAATCTACGTCTGTTGTTATTTAGAAAAAAATATTTTTTAAAAAATCCACGCCTGTTGTTATTTTGAAAAAAATATTTTTTAAGAAATCCACGTCTGTTGTTAGTTTGAAAAAATAATTTTTAAAAAATCCACGTCTGTTGTTAGTTTGAAAAAATAATTTTTAAAAAATCCACGTCTGTTGTTAGTTTGAATTTTTTTTTTAAAATACAGATCTGTTTTAATTTACGAAAAATATTTTTTAACAAAGCCACGTCTGCTGTTAGTTTGAAAAAATATTTTTTTAAAAATCCAGGTCTGTTGTTATTTTGAAAAAATATTTTTTTAAAAAACCCACGAAAAGATATTTTTTTAGGAAATCCACGTTTGTTGCTACTTTGCAAAAATATTTTTTTAAACAACCCACGTCTGTTGCTACTTTGAAAAAATATTTTTTTAAGAAATCCAAGTCTGTTGCTACTTTGAAAAAATATTTTTTTAAGAAATCCACGTCTGTTGCTACTTTGAAAAAAATATTTTTTAAGAAATCCACGTCTGTTGCTACTTTGAAAAAATATTTTTTTAAGAAATTCACGTCTACTAAAAATTTGAAAAATATATATTTTTAAAAATAATCGTCTACTAGTAAATTGAAAAAAAATATTTTTTAAAAAATCCACGTCTATTGATACTTTGAAAAAATATTTTTTAAAAATCCACGCCTTTTGATGGCTTGAAAAAATATTTTTTAAAAAATCCACGCCTGTTGGTAGTTTGAAAAAATATTTTTTTAAAAAATCCACGTCTATTAAAACTTAAGAAAAATAATTTTTAAAAAATCTACATCTGTAAAAACATTAAAAAAATATTTTTTTAAAAAATCCACTCCGAAAAATATTATTTGAAAATGCTTCACCTATCGAACCAATGAAAAAACACATATCTTTTTGTAAATCCTTCTCTTCTGGTTCGTGGAAAAGTTATCCTCTTTTATCCTTCTTCCTTTGTCTTCCTCTCCACACCCACCTTAATGGATACATCAGCAGCTCCACGATTCATATCATCATTGTTTCAGAGCTTATCAGTGAAATATTTATGATTACCAAAGGATTTAAGGATCTTCCCACCACCACGGTACGGGTACAGGTGCTTTCAAAATACATCTACGTACTTTATAAAAATATACACTCCTTCTTTATTGGAAGCAACCAAAGAAGATGTAAGTACCTGCTGGTTCGAGTGGATTTTCTTTATCATAATGGGAAAATGGAGAGAGAGAGAGCGGTTTTTATGGCGGAAAAACAAACAAAGAGTTTTCAATGGCTTTGTGGGCGTTAGAAGGATAACAGTGAAATGGAATAGCTTCTTGGGTACCTAGATATGCCATTCTTGGCATAATGATTAAGCCTGCAGGAGAGGACCAATATTTGCTTTTATTTCCTTTATCCCACTGTGCCACCACTTTTATCATCCTTTGAGTCTAACTTCCTCCACCGCTGCAACTTTGTTACATTTTTTTTATTTTTTTTCTCTCTGGCTTTCTATAAAATAAACTTCAATGCGAAGCTGTAGTATATCAAACCCTTTTTGTAAATTGCAATTCCTTTCTCGTCCTTTACCTGCAATGGCATGAAATGCCATTCAAAAGGGTAGCAGCCAGCCATTGCTGGCTGCATTCGCTCGGGCAGTACACACAAAGAACAAACCAATCCCGCCACTCTCGAAGAGAGAAAAAAATCAAACATTGTAAGTACACAATTTATAAACAATCACGAAAGGATATTTATTTATTGTTGGTGTTGTCTTGACCGAGGGAATGGAATTTAATTATTTAAGATTGTAGGAAAAATTTTTTTGTTCTTTTAAAACAAATCGGAGATTTTTAGAAGGAAATCGGATTTTTTAGGAAATTGTATTTTTTTAAATGTCTAAAGGACGTGGATGTTTTTTTTTAAATATTTTTTCAAAGTGGCAACTGACGTGGATTCTTAAAAAAATATATTTTTTCAAAGTATCAACAGGCGTGGATTTTAAAAAAAAATATTTTTCAAACTAACAACAGACGTGGATTTTTTAAAAAATATTTTTTCAAACTATCAACAGGCGTGTTTTTTTTTTTTAAATATGTTTTCAAAGAATCAACAGGCGTGGATTTTTTTAAAAAATATTTTTATAAAAGTATCAACAGGCGTGGATTTAAAAAAAAAAATATTTTTATTAAAGTATCAACAGGCGTGGATTTTTTTAAAAATATTTTTATTAAAGTATCAACAGGCGTGGATTTTTTAAAAATATTTTTTCGAAGTATCAACA